>NC_041389.1:449777506-449874204 GCF_002162155.2 Triticum dicoccoides | reverse complement strand
CTGAGACCAGCTCGAGGGCCGGGACCGAGGACATAGAGCGCCGACATCTAACCAAGCTTGCGCGTTAAAGGGGGGTACCTGAGCATCGCGACTCAGGGCTCCTACCGGCTCTCCAGCCCTCACCCTCTGGCTTTGCCCACGGCATCGCGCCCCGGCAAACCAGCAACGGCTGAGACCAGCTCGAGGGCCGGGACCCGAGGACGTAGAGCATCGGCATCTGGCCAATTTTGTAGGAACACATCACAAGTTAAGGCCCAGTGCCAGGCGCAACCCGCCTTGAGGTAGGGCCCCGTGAGTCCCGCGCTGGCTCACGGGTGCCCAGATACACCTCCTCACGCCCTACCGTGCCGACCACGTGTCAGGGTGGGGCTGTATACGCCCCGGGGGCTCCTCCCGGAGGGGAGCCCCCTCCCACGCACCAGTGGAAGCACCATGCTCCGCGCTGGCTGACGACACTGCCGAGGAGCGGCTATACTCGTACACATACGGTAGTGCTATGCTCCGCGCTGGTGATAAACAACTGAGGGTGGCCCTTGGCCACATCAACCTCAGGGAGCCCAGAGCTCAGTGTCTGGTCTCATCGCAACGCCTCCCCTCGGGAGTGCCGCGCGAGGGGGCTGGGTACGGGGGCTGCGCCTGGGTCACGCCCAGACGTACGCCACCCAGCCAGGCCCCTCGGGCCTGGTTCGTCGCGCATCTCTCTCCGAGCGGAGCCAAGGTACGAAGGCCATTTGAGCGTCAAGGGGGACTCCTGAGCATCGCGACTCAGGAGCCTAACTGGTCACGTAGCCCCTCACTCCTTAGTTCCGAAAGGCTAACAGCGGTTGAGGTATGCGCGGGGCCGGGCTCTGCAGACGTAGAATGGTAGATCCACCCACACATCTCACCTCCTTACTTGCTGTTCGTGCGCCAAGGGGGACTCCTGAGCATCGCGACTCAGGAGCCTAACTTGTCACGTAGCCCCTTACTCCTTGGTCCCGTCCTGGTTTCCGGTCAGGGCTAACGGCGGCTGAGGTATGCGCGGGGCCGGGCTCTGCCGGCGTTGAACACGAGCAAGTAGGGAAAGCGCAAATTTCAAGAAATTCAAAAGCAAATATTACAGTCCATACTGTTATCATAATGCCAAATGCAAGTTTAAACGCCTCCCCGAGGCATGGTACATGTGCAGGAATTAAAAGCAGGACGGGAGCCACAATGGAGTCACTTGTCGGCGGTGGAGCTGCGCGGAGCGGGTCTGCCTTGCGGAGCCGCACTGCCGGCAGCACCTTGCTTCGGCCTGGTGCTGAAGGCCCGGAACTTCCCCAGCAGCGCCTCCGCGCGACCCTTCACGGCTTCGGCAGCGGCAGCGGCAAGCTCGCCGCTCACCGGCTCTAGCAGGCCGTCGAGGTCGACGTTGGAGTCGCGAAGATAGATGTGGGTGAAAACCTGCGTCAGCGCCGCAGAAGACAAGACGCGCGCCTCGGCCTCAGCCGTAGGACCAAGGCCAAGGGTGACATCTTTAAGAGCACGGACCATGAAGGGGAGCAGCTTGGCGGGGCCATCCTCGGCGCCGGCCAGCAGGCTTGCCAGGCCGCTGTCGTAGAGCGTCTTCAGCAGGCCGCGAACCTTCACCTCCGTCTCCGTGAAGGCCACGCAGTCCTCGGCAAGGACCCGCACGTTTCCGTCTAGCTCGACCTTTCACGCCTCCAACTCCTGCTCCAGTGCGCCCAGGCGGTCACGGAGCTTGTTGAGCTTGTCATCCCGGTCTTTGACAGCCACCTCGCGAGCCTTCAGGTCTTCCTCCTTTTCTTGGCGGACGCGGACCTCCTCGGCAAGCTGGCTCCGCAGGCCCTCCAGTTTGCTCTCCAGCGCCTTGCAGCGACCTTGGGCGTCAGCCGACTCTCCTAGGGCGGCGTCTCGAACGGCCTTCACCCCGAGGACGACCTGTTTCTCCTCATCACAGGCCATCGAGGCCTGAACCAACGCCGCTCGAATTGAAGCATCAAAGCGAATCCAGCCAGAAGCCAGCTCCAAGCGCCCGGCCACCAGGCGAGGGTCGGCGCCCAGAAGATCTTGCCGCAGCCGATCCAGCTCGGCAGCGGCGCGGTTCAGGATGGTGGAAGGAGTCGGAGAGACAGCAGTTGGTGGAGTAGGAGGAGAGGACGGCAGCATAGCCACAACATCCTGAGGCAGGACCTGCTGTGGCCCAACGACTGCTGCGACGGCATCAGGCATGAGCACCTCAGGAGTCCCTTGGGCCGTGGGGGATGAGCCCGTCCCAGTCGGCTCAGCCAGGCTTCGCGAGGACGACCGGGTAGGAAAGGCCTGTGCCTCGCGGTCACCCTCTTTCGCGGGCGGGGGCGCCGCCCCAGATGGGACCTCAGGAGGCCCCTTCGACCTCTTCGTCGCAGGCGCCAGCGTAGCCAAAAGATGCGGACGTCAAGCCTCAGCAACAACACAAGAAACAAGACAGGAAACATGCACTTACAGGTCATCACTCGCAAGCTCGAGCAACCTCCGGCCGTACTTGAAGCCCGAGAGCCGGCTGCAAGGGTCAGCCTCAAGCAGCTCGGGAGTAGGAGGCGCATCTGCGGATCGCCTCGGGGCTGGGGCAGACCCGCGAGGGATCAGCCCGGTCCTGTCCTTCCTCGGGATCGGGGGCAAGCTCCCGCCGCCCTGCTCATCATCATCCTCGTCGTCATCGCTGGGGGAGAGGCGGAGAGTGCGGGACCTGCGCCGAAGGAGGGGAGCCCTCGACTCTCCGTCGGTTGCTTTGGAGTCAAGCCCTCCTTCCCGCTCCCCTTCTCCCTTCTCATCACTGGAGTCGTCGGAAGACACGTCCACCGGGTCCTCGGGAGCCTCCGCGGGCACGGGCCCGTCCTCGTTGAAGACGGGCATGGACTCCACTATTCGCTCCTAGTCGTCGCGGAGGAATAGGGGCGTAGGAGCGCCCTCCAACCTCGCCACGTCGCCCCCGGCCAAGGATTGGAGGACCGCAGCCAGATCCTCGTCGGCCAAGACCGCTGGGCTCGGGTGGGGCCTCCACATCGGCAGTGAGTACTGGCGAAGCGGAGCCAGCTGGTGCTCCAGGAATTCCCTCAGCAGCGAAGCGCCGGTCAGCTTCGCCGCCGCCATGCTGGCCGACCTCAGATCCGCGTCCATGTTCTCTAGCACCGGCTTCGCGCGGGGGTCCACGAGCTCCACTCGAGACCAATCTTCGGAGCTCGTGGGGTGACCCGTGGGCAAGGTCAGCCGAGGGTGGATGCGCCCAGCATTCACCAAGACCCACTTGCTCCTAAATCCCTCAATCCTCTTCCCGGGGTTCGAAATGGCAATGGAGCTACCGTATGCGATGAAACTCGCGCACGCAGAGATGGGACCACAAGAGGTCCGGAGGGAGAAATAGTGGCGCAGCAAGGCCACTGAGGGCTGCACCCCTACGTGAGCATCGCAGTAGTAGGCGAAGATTGCCAGGAGAAGGACAGAGTTGGGGTGGAGATGCAGAGCTTGCAGCTTGTAATGGCGGAGGACGGAGAAGAAGAACTCGGAGAAGGGAGGTACCAGACCGGCAGTGATGGTGCTCAGAAAGAGCGGATAGAAGGTGCTCCCTTGGCCCTCAGGAAGGGCAGAGCTGGCCTTGAACACCTTCGCCTCGTCAACGCCCTGCGCAGCCGCCATCTGGCGCACCCGAGCGAGGCTTGCCTCCGACACGTTCGGCGAGTCCAGGGCAGACGAGTACCAAGCTCCGGCCGGGGACTGGCGAGGCGCCATGGCTTCCTAGGTCACGCGGTCGAAGTAGATCTGGAGATTTCAGAGGCAGGTAGGAGAAGCGCAAGAAAGGGGATCTGGGCAGCAATCGGAGAAAGCAAAAGAAACAAGACCTGGGTAGATGCCGCTCCTTTATCAACTCGCGCGGTTGCTGAGGCACCCGCGTCCCATCAACCGCCACGCGACGCCCAAGGCCGCAGGCTGTTAGGGCCCGCGGCGCTTCGCACTTGCCCTTTCTCCTCTCTGCTCGACCAAGTCCGGGCGCGCCTTGGGCCCGGGGGCTACTGTTGGCGTTCTGGGAACGGGGATCCCCAGACTTGCCTGCCTGCGGCCTGCGGCGTGGCTCAAAGGGGGGCCCAGCACGGTCCATCTTCATCAACACGAGCTCAAGACCCTCGCGAGGGGCCAAGCCTCGCGGGGCGGGCGACAAGGAGCTTCCTCAGGCGCGGCCTCATCAGGCTGGCTCGCGAGGAGGCAGAGAGATCAAGGCGGGGTACCTCGCGAGGTGCCCATGACGCAAGCCATGACGACCAAGGGCGCCAGGCGGGCGCCAACTCGCGCAGTGTCCTCCTTTCCTCTTTGGTGCAAAGGGAGCAAGCGTAGGCGAGAGTATCAAGCAAAGGCGTCCATTTCGGTGCAACAAGACCAAGACCAGTCCAACGGCGGGATGAAGGTCATCGTGGAGCCCAAGCCGGCGTCACCACCAGAGCCTTTGACAGGCGAGGACCAACTTTAGTCAGGATAAGTGTATCAGATGTTCTCCTTCAAAATGGCCAATTGTTGGCGCCCTTCCCGCTCAATATTTGGGAAGAGGCTCAGGGCCTTTGCCTATAAATAGGACTAGCCACCATAGTATAGGGCATCTTGATCGACCCCTCCGAAGGGACAACACCACCACAAGAACAGACCCTCGCGAGGCTGTTCTTACTTGTGTGGTTCATCATCAGCCCAACAGGCAATCCATCACAGCACGCACTGGAGTAGGGTATTACACCGCAATAATGGCCTGAACCAGTATAAACGCTGTGTCTCTTGTGTTGTTTCTTTTCATAGCTTAGATCCTAGCATAGCGGTAGGGTATAGGTAGGTAGTGGGCGAGATCTCCATGCGCACCCCAGTGTTCGAACCTTAAGGGTCTGCCGGAACCCGAAATCCGATAAATATGCCCGATAGCAATTAAGGCTGGTCATAGTAAAAGTATCTTAAGCTATCCATAGTGGGAGTACTATTATATATTACAGTTTTGCTATTTCACATCCAGATGTGAAATATTTATCTCACATCTAACTACTAAACTGTTTGATCACATATTTAAGATTCGTGCATGCAGCGCTTTGTTTCTTTCCCTAGGTTGTTTTGTTGTCCTGTTTCGTAAGCTACCTTTTAAAAACGTCTTCGTAGCCAACGTTTTGTAAGCCACGTTAGGTAGCGCTGGTAGTCTATATAGGCTGTTGCGTTCTTTTTCTTTTCTTTTTTGTCGTTTCTTCTTTCTCTTTCTCATTTTCTTTTTTTGTTATTATTTGTTTTAAATTATAAACTGTTTTAGTTTGATGTTTTTGTCATTTATTTATATTTCCAATTTCCCTTTTCCATTTCATTTTCTTGTTTTTTTACTTTTTTATTTGTTTTAAATTCATGAAAAAGAAATCACACTGTCATCTGTTGGATTTGGTTTAAATGTCCTGCAAATCTTGATCGCTCACCCACACAAAAAGAAAATCTTGATCGCAGATTATTTTGTCGTCACATCTTGTGTCACGTCGTGCGTCTGGTGTCTATTTATCGACCTGCTTGTGCGTGCGTTTTTTGTTGGTGATCTAGGGGTCCCGTTTCGAGTTGTTTTTTCTATTCTCACCTAGGTGAGAGTTAACAATGTGTCATCTAACTCATATACTGTTAGGTATATGTGCTTCTAAGTCGCGCTTGTTGTCATTGTGTCGTATTTTCTGTTCATCTCTCGTGAAGCAGTGAGGCCCGATATGATTTCTTTTAATGGTCGCTTTTGTGTTTTGCGTATTGGCTTTATTTTGTGGGTTGTAGCCTTTTTGGAGGCTCATCTGTCTTTTATTCCTTGTTTTGTTTTATTTTAGTTTGACTGTTTACTAGAGGAGAGCATAACTAGATTTTTTTCTTTCGGATTTGCCAAACCTCGTGTAAATGAGATTTAGTGATGTCTCATCTATGTCTATAATCATTCGATTTGTTTATTGTTCGCACAAGTTCGATCATGTGTGTTCATGTGAACTCGTTTTTTTTGTTGCATGTCCTCTTAACCCATTTTATTTGATGTCGATTTGTTCTCGCATTTCTTTTCACATGGGCCCACATATGGCATAGTTTGGAAGGCACGACTTGTTTCTTTGTTGTTCCTTTTCGTTGTGCCTTTTTATGGCCTGGTGGAGAATTTCCAGAGTCCGCCCTCGACTTGCAAATAAATTCGTAGTTGCGAGTTGCAAGTTCACCATCGACTCACAACTAGGCGTATGTTTTGTTTTTCATCCTAGTTGTAAGTCCATGCTCGACTGTAAACTAGGCTCGTAATTTGTTATGATCACAGTTGCAAGTCCACCCTCGACTTGCAAATAGTATGTAGTTGTCAGCAGTAGCTGTACCAGTTGCATGTCCGCCCTTTACTCGCAACTAGGTTTGTAGTTTGTTTCATCCCGGTTGCAAGTTCACCTTTGAGTCGCAACTGGGCTCGTAGTTTCGTAGTTGTCTCAGTTGCAAATTCTCCCTTGACTCGCAATTGAGCCCATAGTTTTGTTGTTGTCCCAGTTGCAACTCGTATTGTAGTTTTGTTTAGTTATCCGAGTTGCAAGTCCACCCAGAATTCGCAACTTGTATCATAGTTTTGTGTAGTTTTTTCAGTTGCAACACCACCCTCGAGTCGCAACTAGGTCCACAGTTTGTTTCATCCTAGTTGCAAGCCCACCATTGACTTGCAACTTGACCTATGTTTTATTTCCTTCTCATTTGCAGGTCCACCCTTGACTCGCAACTCGACCTGTATTATCTGTAATCCTAGTTGCAAGTCGCTCCTTGACTCGCAAATGGGCTTGTAGTTTTTTAGTTGTCTCATTTGTAAGTCCATCTTCAACTCGTAATTGGAGCCAGTGTTTTTGTTTCTCATTTCAGTTGCAAGTCGACCCTTGACTCGCAAGTGGGCTCGTAGTTGTCCTAGTTAGAAGTCCATCATCGACTCATAAATGGGCTCGTAGTTGTCCCAGTTACAAGTTCACCGTTGACTCGCAACTGGGTATGTGTTTTATTTTCATCCCAGTTGCAAGTCTACCCTCGACTCACAACTGGGATTGTAGTTTTTTATTGTGCCAGTTGCGAGTTCATCTTCGACTCGCAAGTGGTACCGTAGTTTTGTGTGGTTGTACAAGTTGAAGTCGGTCCTTGACTCGCAACTAGGCCCATAATTTTTGTTTTATCCCATTTACAAGTCCACCCTTGACTCGCAACTAGGCTCGTATTTTCGTAGTTGTCCCAATTGTAAGTTCATCCTTGAGTCCCGACATGCCTCATAGTTTTGTTGTTGTCCCAGTTGTCCATGGTTTTGTGTAGTTGTCCCAGTTGCAAGACCACCCATAACTCGCAACTCGTATCGTAGTTTTGTGCAGTTATGCCAATTGCATGTCCACCCTCGACTCGCAAATAGGCACGTAGTTTGTTTCACCTAAATTGCAAGCCCACCCTTGACTCCCAAATTGACCTATGTTTTATTTTTCATCCCATTTGCAGGTCCACACTTGACTCGCACTGGGCATGTAGTTTGTTACATCCCAGTTGCAAGTCGACCCTTAACTCGCAATTGGGCTCGTAGTTGTCTCAGTTGTAAGTCAACCCTCGACTTGCAACTAGGCCAGTAGTTGTCTCAGTTACAAGCCCACCCTCAAGTCGCAATTGGAGTGTGTATTTTTTCATCAAAGTTCTCGATCCCAGTTGCAAGTCAACCTTTAACTCGCAATTGGGCTCGTAGTTGTCGTAGTTGCAAGTCCACACTGGACATGTAACTTTGTTCTCAACCCTTTTAACCTAATTGTAGGTCCACCCTCGACAGGCAACTAGCCTGAATCATTTTGTCCTGGTTGCGAGTCTGCCCTCGGCACACAACTTTTCTCCCGACCCTTTGCCCTAGTTGCAAGTCTATCCTCGACAAGCAACTCGACCTCGACCCTTTGTCCCAGTTACAAGTCCATCCTTGAGTTGCAACTGCCCCTTGTCCCTAGTTGCAAGTCCACTCTCGACATGCAGTTGACCTTCGATCCCTTCGTCCAAGTTGCATATCCACCGCCGATGCTCAACTTGCCTAACCTCGACACAAAACTCGGGGGCGACCATTTTTGTCCGAGTTGCAACTCCACACCAAGACAGGCGATTGGGGGAGGGGGCACTTTTTTCTCCTGTCCCACTTGCTAGTCCATCCTTGACAAATAACTAAGGCTGGACCCATTTTTTCTAGTTGCGAATCCACCCTCGACATGCCACTCAGGGTCTGCCCCTTTTTGTGCTAGTTGCAACTCCATCTCTGACATGCAATTGGGGCCCATGTCTTTTTCTTCGTCCAGTTGCAAGTCTATCCTTGACACGCAACTGGGGGCCAATCTATTTTTGTGCCAGTTGCAAGTCCAACTACACCCGCGACATGCAATTTTTTGCTATCGTTGTTGCATGTCCATCATTGACTTGTAACTTGTTGTTGACCCTCTAACCCAGTCGCAAATGATTCGACCTAGTTGCAAGTCCATTTTCCGCACAAATATTCGACACGGTTTTATGCCAAAGAAGATAAATTAAATACTTATGTTAGTATTTTAAAAGGAAGAAATATGTGGATTAACATTTTTTTCTCCCTCTTTTATATGACTAAGCCATACAATTCTTTTTTTCAATGTGGAAGGTTTTGGTTATGCGTAGGATACACATGGAAAGAAGCATGTCATTACACCAGTACATGCATTAGCTGATCCTTTGATGAGCTTTGTATGTTCATGCATTTCAAGATACATACAAATACATGCATAAATTCAAGGCCAAGTTATAAAAGGCATGCACGATGATCAGTGCATACGAATAGTCATTCAAAAATCTAAAGAAACTTCAGCTTGTTAAAGAAAATGTTCATCATATATTAAAAATAGTTCATCTTACACTAAAAAAATCAGTTTGTATAAAATAAATGTTCTAAATGTTCAAAACATGTTGTCATTTTCAAAATTTTGTTAACAAATTCAAAAAAGGTTCATGTTTTCATAAAGGAAGTTCACATTTTCATAAAATGTTCACACTTATAAAATTTGTTCGTGTTTTTGGGAGAGTGCTCATGTTTTCAGAAAATGTTCTAAAATTTTAAGATTATTCGCATTTAAATAATAATGAGGATTTCAAAAATTGATTGTTTTTTTTTGAAAAAAGTTTTGAATTACAAATATTTTTCACACTTTTCAAAAAATATTCGACATTTCAAAATCCTGCACAATTTTTCAATAAATGTTCAAAAAAGATTTCAGATCTGATGCTATAGTGAGTTCTTAAATATCCGCGTGCATCATTTGTCACTAAAACATCTATTAGCTCTGGTACTTGAAGGTGGGGAGTTCGATTCCTGTAAAAAACTACTCCCTCTGTTCCAAAATATAAAAACGTTTTTAACATTACACTATTGTCACAAACTACTCCCTTTGTCCAAAAACTACTTCCTCTATTTCAAAATATAAGAATGTTTTTATATTATGAAACGGAGGAAGTATTTTTTTCTTTCTAATTTTCTCGAGAGCGACAAACACAAGCCACTTCCGTGCGTAGCAGTGGGCCGGCCCTGTCGTGTACTCTTTCTTTTTTTCTTCCAGTAGAAACTGGACTGGATAAAAAGAATCAAACCAACAAGGAAAAGCGGAGGAAGAGCTATAAGGTGACATCATTTTAGATGTGACATATTATGTGGATGTGACATAGTCACGCCCTATGTATTAGTATCATGCATATGCATTTGATACTAGTGTATGATAGTATCTTCGAGAATAGTGTTTTGGCTTCTAGGTGTAGATACATCTATTATGAAATATGTGTAAAAAAACACATTTCAAAATGTTAAATATTTTTGAGAAAAGATCCTGCATATACATCTGGGCATCCGATGTTCGCACACAAAATTTTGGTGAAAAAAAATACATTTTTTGTGGCATGTATAAAAAAGATAAATAAAAAATCTCGTGAATAGTTGTAATCAAGCATCGAAAATTGCCTTTTTTACACAAGCCACAAAAAATGTCCTTTTTCATCGAAACTTGGTGCATGCTCAGATAATGTCTGGATTTACACGCGGGATTTTTTTCTCATTTTTTTAACTTTTTAAGTTGTGTATTTAGACAATGGATGCATATACACCTATGAGCCAAAGTGAATTTCTCACTATCTTCTTCTTTAATTGTTTGAAACATCAGCGTATTCGTTAGTCCTGACTGCATGATACTGACTAACATGCCACCACGATGGCCAGTGCTATGCTATTATGTGTCATGTCACCGCTAAGAGCATCTAAAACTGGACTTGAGAAATCCGCTCTCTTATACGCTCGTGGGCGCCTCCGCAGACAGCGTATGCCGGTCCCTCATATATTGCGCCGCACATCGACATACCTCAAATTCCGACCCTCAAATCCATGCAATCCATGCACGTAGATCATACGATATAAATTGTCCGAATTCAACAGTTTGAAAAAAGCAAAGCAAATCATAGTTAAATAAAACCAGACATGTCAAAATGAAATCAATGTCCGAACTTGACAGATGACGTCGAATCACTGGCCGGTCGCCTTCCATGGCGCCTGCTCCGAGCCCAGGCGGATTGCATTCCCGCTCATCCTACTCCGTCTGCATCCTGGCCACATGATCCGCTGCCGCTGCTGCTCTCGCTGCCACGTACTCTCTACGGTCGTTGATCTCCTTCTTGTCAGCACGCCACTTCTTTGCATGATCATCCAAGAGGGTATCGTCCGCCAACATTATTTCGCATCCTCCGCGTCCCGTGCGAGTTGCAACCTCTCCTACTCAAATTCAATCTCGCCAAATGTCTTGGCCTTCTCGCGTTCCCATTTGACCGCCGCCTCTTGCTTCTCCAAGCCGATCTTCTCCCTCTCAATTTCCAGCTTCTTCTCCGCCATCGTCCGGTCCCACTCCCTCCTCTCCGTTTGCGCATTTAACATGAGTTTGTACATATCCTCTTTCTTGTTCTCCCTTAACGAAAAAGTGTCCGTCCATGTGGACGATACTTTTCTAGCCGCGCGTCACGGGAGGCTCGTGCCTTCTCACATTTGTTTCCCATGACTTGTCGGTTATCTTTTGGCACCGTGGCTCTTCCATTCATGACGACAACATCGTCCTCTTCATCGTCCAGCCTAATTGATTGGTGGGAGCTTGAGCCATCATTTCTCTTCTTGCCGGCCTTGAGATCAACCATAAGTTGTGTCCACTTCGGCTTGCCATTCACTGGTACAACGAGGTGCTATACAAACAGTCACTAAGGCTGGACCCATTTTTTCTAGTTGCGAATCCACCCTCGACATGCCACTCAGGGTCTGCCCCTTTTTGTGCTAGTTGCAACTCCATCTCTGACATGCAATTGGGGCCCATGTCTTTTTCTTCGTCCAGTTGCAAGTCTACCCTTGACACGCAACTGGGGGCCAATCTATTTTTGTGCTAGTTGCAAGTCCAACTACACCCGCGACATGCAATTTTTTGCTATCGTTGTTGCATGTCCATCATTGACTTGTAACTTGTTGTTGACCCTCTAACCCAGTCGCAAATGATTCGACCTAGTTGCAAGTCCATTTTCCGCACAGATATTCGACACGGTTTTATGCCAAAGAAGATAAATTAAATACTTATGTTAGTATTTTAAAAGGAAGAAATATGTGGATTAACATTTTTTCTCCCTCTTTTATATGACTAAGCCATACAATTCTTTTTTTCAATGTGGAAGGTTTTGGTTATGCGTAGGATACACACGGAAAGAAGCATGTCATTACACCACTATTAGGATATATTTTTAGTGTGTATGATTTAGAAATCTCTACCATGATATTGAACAATATTTAAAAAAATATAAACACATGCATAGATACACAAATATATGCATATACACTATAGTTTATGCAATATTTAAAAATTATTCAAAATATTTAAGTTTGGCACAATAATTTTAAAAAATTTATATACATTACAAATGTATAACAAAGAATACTACAATTATTTTTTAGAACATTATGGGTTAACTATGATGGCTAAGTAATAGAAACTTGTACTAATTGAAATCGTAACATGGTACAATTAGTTTAAAATAAATACAAAAATTTAGTATGAAAATTCTTTGTTTTACATTGGTAGCCTCTGGTGTCGTCAAGCCTATCATGCTCAACATCCACAGGGTACCATCAACCCTTCTTGTGTTCCAGACTTCTAGTTGAGGCATGATAAATCTGTATGACAGGATTGCTCTGAGGAGAACGGAGTAACTTATAATGTACGGGGAAATCTTGCCAATACCGACGTACATGGCAGAGGACACGAAGGAGAAGCTACAAGAGTAAGAATGGTGATTATTTACATAATTGCTAAGAGTAGTTCTCCAAATAAGAAGGGCTAATATTTTTGTGTCGCATAAAATTGTGGAAAGATTCACAAAGTACTACAATTCTACACTGCAAAAAGTTTGACTAGAGGCAAAATTTATAACCTTTCTTTCTGGACAGTGCCGGAGCTTAGTGAGGGCCAAAGGGGGCAATGGCCCCCCTACCAAATTTATTTCTTTGTATAAACACATAGTAATATTTAATAATATTTGGACAAACTTTAATAGAATACATTAGATGAGACCCCTCAACTCTATTTAAGACTCATTGAGCCCCCTCTGAAATCGCGTTGAAGCTCCGCCACTGTTTCTGGAGATGAAGAAATAAGAATTTTACCTGTGTTTGTATGCATGTAGACCTACTGTTGGGAAATGTTCGACGCTGAAGTTGTCACCTCCGGCAAATATACAACTGAACAAACCCCATGCGAAACTTATGGCAAGAAATTTCGTGAGGCACTTAACTTGCATGACATGTTAGGAAAGAAGAAAAGAAAAGTGTGTCGACATCACATTATTTCTTATCGTTAGGGCATCTCCAATGCAAACCCTTAAAATGAACATTGCAAATGTCCGCGGATCAGTCCGGGCTCTATCTACAATCTGGATAGGGGAGTGAGCCATCTAATGTCCCACAATTTTTTCTCAATTGCCTGGTCTCGTTTGTCCATACATTTTAATGTTTTATTAAACACTTTGTGTGCACTAAAGAAGGAAAAGGAAACACATATAAACACGTCGAGGACTGCCATGACGACGCAAGAAGCAAGCGAGAAGCACCCAAACTGCAACGCACACACACCACGAGCACACGACCAGAAGCACAGCCGGCTAGCACGCACAACTGGGAAGCACAAAAGCATGCAGCAGCCCATGGACATGCTCGGCGGTGTCTCCCGGTCTTCGCACGCGGCCAGGCCCGACGCGTACGCGCCACATGCGGGCGCGGCTGCCGAGGTTGCCGCCTTGCGGTACATCTGCGATTTTGCGACGCTGGTTGCTTGCTTTCGGGACGACAGACTAATCAACTTGCCGCTTTGGTTGGTCTGGGGCCTCCGTCCATTTGTTTGGTTAACGGACAGCCAGGACAACTGGGTGTCGAGATAGGCTGGAGGGCAGGGCAGGGCAAAGCGAAATCTCGTTCTCATCATGGAAAGCACTTCCACCCGGGAAAGCGGGAATTTTCTGCGCCAGCTGTGGGCCGATCGAGGAAGGAGAAAGATCGACTGCCGTATGTTTGTTCCCGATTTGACATCCTAGCATAACTATTTGCAATACAATGTTGTCGGCGTTCTGGAAACGGGGTCCCCAGATTTGCCTGTCTGCGGCCTGCGGCGTGGCTCAAAGGGGGCCTCAACACGGCCCATCTTCATCAACACGAGCTCAAGACCCTCGTGAGGGGCCAAGTCTCGCGGGACGGCGACAAGGAGCTTCTTCAGGCGCGGCCTCATCAGGCTGGCTCGCGAGGCGGCGGAGAGATCAAGGCGGGGTACCTCGCGAGGTGCCCATGACGCAAGCCATGACGACCAAGGGGGCCAGGCGGGCGCCAGCCCGCGCAGTGTCCTCCTTTCCACTTTGGTGCAAAGGGAGCCAGCGCAGGCGAGAGTATCAAGCAAATGCGTCCATTTCGGTGCAACAAGATCAAGACCAGTCCAACGACGGGATGGAGGTCATCGTGGAGCCCAAGCCGGCGTCACCACCAGAGCCTTTGACAGGCGAGGACCAACTTTAGTCAATATAAATGTACCAGATGTTCCCCTTCAAAATGGCCAATTGTTGACGCCCTTCCCGTTCAATATTTGGGAAGAGGCCCAGGGCCTTTGCTTATAAATAGAACTAGCCACCATAGTATAGGGCATCACGATCGACCCATCCGGACAACACCACCACAAGAACAGACCCTCGCGAAGTCGCGAGGCTGTTTCTTCCTTGTATGGTTCATCATCAGCCCAAGAGGCAATCCAACACACCACGCACTGGAGTAGGGTATTACACCGCAACGGTGGCCTGTACTAGTATAAATACTGTGTCTTTTGTGTTGTTCTTTTCATAGCTTAGACCTAGCATGGCGGTAGTGTGCAGGTAGATAGTGGGCGAGATCTCCGCGCGCACCCCAGTGTTCGAACCTCAAGGGTCTGCCGGAACCCGAAATCCGACATTTGGCGCGCCAGGTAGGGGTGCGACGGAATTTGTCTTCCACCACCCTGTTCTCCTCCGACCATCGCGTCCATGTCTGACGCTCGTCGGGCCCGCGCCGAGCGCCGAGCCGCTCTCGCCTCCCATGTCGCCCAGACGGTCCCCGTCGGCAGGCGCCCTCGTCGTTCCCCGTCGCCCGCCATCAACGCCGCCACCGGCCCGGCGGGGAACGAGCAGCAAGCATCATCCCAGCATCCCTCCGTGAAGCAAGACGGCCGCACTGCTACCCCCTCGTTCACCCCAGCGGGTTCTTCGTCTCGTGCGTTCCGCGCATCCATGGAGGCTCGAGCTGCGCTCATCACGGCGAACGAGCTCCTGTGCTACCGTCCCGTCGACGACGTCTATGAACAATGGCTCGACCGCGTCGCCGAGCTCATCCGTGCCGCAGGGGGCTCTCCTGCACCGTGCGTCCAGCTGCGCCGCACCCCGCCTTGCGCGGGCGATGAAGCCCCGGGGGCGCCACAGCCGCCTCCTTCCCAAGAAGGTGCCCTGGCCCAAAGGCGCGTGGCCCCTGGACGGGATCCGCCCCGTCAGGCGCCAGTGCGGCAAGAGCAGAGCTGCCAAGAAGTCCCTCGTCCGCAAGAAGCCGCCCGAGTGCTCCCAGCTCCGGCTCGTCTCGGCCACGCTAACGCTCCCGCGCGTCAAGACCCCGCGTTGCTCCCAGCTGCAGCGCGTGGGGACCCGCAAGACCAAGCTCTTCGTCACCCAAGGCCTCCCGTAGCCACAGCAGGCTGCCGTGCCTTCACCACCGAGCTGCGCAACATTGCGTGGCCCGGCAAGTTCAAGCTAGACCTGCCTCCTCGCTACGACGGCACGGCCGACCCCACCGAGTTCCTCCAGCTCTACGAGCTAGGCATCGAAGCCGCCAACGGAGACGAGAAGGTCATGGCGAACTGGTTTCCCATGGCGCTCAAGGACGGGGCCTGCACTTGGCTCCTGAACTTGGCCCCCGGCACGGTCTCCTCCTGGGACGAGATACGCACCCGCTTCATCACCAACTTCCAAGGTACTCGTGACCGACCACCCGCCATGAGCGACATGCACCGCATCAAGCAGCAGCTAGGGGAGACCCTGCAGAAGTACATCCAGCGCTTCAACAACGCGCGCCTCAAGATTTCCAAGGTGACCGAGGAGGCCATCATCTCGGCCTTCTCCGACGGCGTGCATGACGTTAAGATGAAGGAGGAGCTGGCGATGCATGAAGACCTGTGCACCTCTCTGGAGCTGTTCAACTTGGCGACCAAGTGCGCCAGGGCTGAGGAAGGGCGCCTCTCCCTCCTCGAGCTGCCTGACACAGACCCAGAAGAGAAGAAACCCAAGGCCAAGGATGTGAAGCGTAAGGGGGCTGTCGTGCTAGCGGCAGAACCAGACACCAAGCGGGGCAGAGATCTGCCCGAATCATCCAAGGGCAGCCGGTACTGTGTGTACGACGACCTCCACACCCACAACACCAATGAATGTCAAGAGCTCCGGGCCGTGCGAGAAGGAAGGATCGGCCGACGCCCCGACCGCAGCGACCGAGGCTACGGTCGAGGAGGAGGAAGGAACGCCGAACACAGGAAAGACCGCGGCCCACGCCAAGGGTGGCGCGACCGGCCTCGCGAGGATCGCTGGCAAGACCCGCCTCGCGAGGGAGACTAGAGGGATCAGCCTCGCGAGGATCGCCCGCATGGCAACGCAGGCCTCCCTCCGCTGCCGCCGCAGCCAAGGAGAAACAAGGCCCGTCATCAAGATGAGGGGGCTGGGGGCTTCCAGGAGCCACGTGTGATCGCCTGCATCCTGGGCGGAGCTCAAGCCCCAGCCTCTCAGCGCATCTTCAAGCAGTTCGCCCGCGAAGTGAACGCAGTCCTCCGCAAGCTCGAAGTCACGCGCCCTCTTAGGTGGTTGGTGTGCGCCATCATGTTCAGCTCAACGGATCAGCTCAAGTGCGCGGCCACAGCCGGAGTCCTCCCGATGCTCTGTTCCCCGATCATCAGCAACGTGCTAGTCACTAGGACTCTCATCGATGGTGGGGCAGGGCTCAATGTCCTATCCATGGAAACATTCAACAATCTTCAGGTGCCCTACGATCAGCTTCAGCCAACCAAGCCTTTCTCCGGAGTCACCGACGGCTCCACGGCCCCGATTGGACAGATTCGCCTCCCTGTCACCTTCGGGACACGTGACAACTACCGCACAGAGCTCATTGACTTTGACGTCACTCACATCCGCCTGCCGTACAACGCCATCCTCGGGTACCCAGCGCTGGCCAAGTTCATGGCCGTGACTCACCATGGCTACAACGTCCTCAAGATGCCAGGAAGTGGCGGGGTCATCACGGTGCCCTGCGAGGAGAAAGACGCGGTGTGCTCCCTGAAGCGAGCCTTTCAGGCCGCATCACTGGAAGACCCGGACCACGGAAGCAGGAGGCTTCCCGAGGCCGCCCCCAAGAAGAAGAAGACATCGTCCGGCCTGGCCCCTCAGGAGGCAGGTCCCTCAGGGCCCGTGCCTGCCCAGGGGGAACCTCCTTCTATCGCATAGAAAAGCGCGCCCGGCGCCCTTCTCAGGCAGGGCTCGGGGGCTCTCCCCTGGAGGACCACCGACCTTGCCAAGGTCACGAGGGAGGCGCTAGGGTACCACTTGGAGGCGTGTTTCGAAGCACGCTTACCTCAAGAAGGAGCAATGCAAGGAGGGCCGAACCCTCAGGAGTTCGTTAGCAAGGCCGTTCAGGAGTTACAGGAGTCAAGGATCATGAGTGGCAGCCGCCACTTACCTGCCGCAGCTCCCCATCCAGGAGAGGATGACGGGCTGCGCGTCTGCATCGACATCCCAGGGCTCAACTGAGTCGCCTCTCAGGAGCGCTTCTGGCCCTCACGTGTGGGGCGCTGCGGGGGCCCACCCCATAGCTACGTTTGCATACCCTACGGCTTGCCGAACGCGACTGCGGTACGCCAGCGCCTCATGAGGAGCATCCTGGAGGCTCAGGAGGCCAGGCACTTTGCAGTCCTGGCGGAGATGGAGATGGTTCGCGAGGATCCACCAGAGCCCTCGGAGCCTCCCGGGGCTCCTGGGCCTGGGGGCTCGTGAAGATCGACACCCGCAGCCCGCTACATCTGCTACCTCAACACCCCTACATCGTCAACACTATCAGGTGACATCTTTCTAGTTTCATTTCCAGCTGGGAGCGCCCCCTAGGGCCGCATCATTCCCAGGCCGCGTGGGTCCGTCCCTGCGGCGTGTATCCCTTTTATTTCATGTTCTTAGCTTACTTCGTTGGGGGCGCCCCTCGGGCTGCATCATCCCCAAGTCGCTCGGGTCAGACCCAGCGGCATGTATCCCTCTTGCGTTTATTTTCGGGCTATGCATTAAACCCATCATGCTTGTTATTTGGTGCCTGTCCGAAGCACCCCTTCTCCCTTGATGTCGGAAGCTTGCGCGTTAAAGGGGGGTACCTGAGCATCGCGACTCAGGGCTCCTACCGGCTCTCCAGCCCTCACCCTCTGGCTTTGCCCACGGCATCGCGCCCCGGCAAACCAGCGACGGCTGAGACCAGCTCGAGGGCCGGGATCCGAGGACGTAGAGCATCGGCATCTAACCGAGCTTGCACGTTAAAGGGGGTACCTGAGCATCGCGACTCAGGGCTCCTACTGGCTCTCCAGCTCTCACCCTCTGGCTTTGCCCACGGCATCGCGCCCCGGCAAACCAGCGACGGCTGAGACCAGCTCGAGGGCCGGGACCCGAGGACGTAGAGCGCCGACATCTAACCAAGCTTGCGCGTGAAAGGGGGGTACCTGAGCATCGTGACTCAAGGGTCCTACCGGCTCTCCAGCCCTCACCCTCTGGCTTTGCCCATGGCATCGCGCCCCGGCAAACCAACGACGGTTGAGACCAGCTCGAGGGCCGGGACCCGAGGACGTAGAGCATCGGCATCTGGCCAATTTTGCAGGAACACATCACAGGTTAAGGCCCAGTGCCAGGCGCAACCCGCCTTGAGGTAGGGCCCCGTGAGTCCCGCGCTGGCTCACGGGTGCCCAGATACACCTCCTCACACCCTACCGTGCCGGCCACGTGTCAGGGTGGGGCTGTATACTCCCCGGGGGCTCCTCCCAGAGGGGAGCCCCCTCCCACGCACCAGTGGAAGCACCATGCTCCACGCTGGCTGACGACACTGCCGAGGAGCGGATATGCTCGTACACATACGGTAGCGTTATGCTCCGCGCTGGTGATAAACAACTGGGGGTGGCCCTTGGCCACATCAACCTCAGGGAGCCCAGAGCTCAGTGTCTGATCTCATCGCAACGCCTCCCCTCGGGAGTGCCGCGCGAGGGGGCTGGGCACGGGGGCTGCGCCTGGGTCACGCCCAGACATTCGCCACCCAGCCAGGCCCCTCGGGCCTGGTTCGTCGTGCATCTCTCCCCGAGCAGAGCCAAGGTACGAAGGCCATTTGAGCGTCAAGGGGGACTCCTGAGCATCGCGACTCAGGAGCCTAACTGGTCACGTAGCCCCTCACTCCTTAGTTCCGAAAGGCTAACGGCGGTTGAGGTATGCGCGGGGCCGGGCTCTGCAGACGTAGAATGGTATATTCACCCACACATCTCACCTCCCTACTTGCTGTTCGTGCGCCAAGGGGGACTCCTGAGCATCGCGACTCAGGAGCCTAACTTGTCACGTAGCCGCTCACTCCTTGGTCGCGTCCTGGTTTCCGGTCAGGGCTAACGGCGGTTGAGGTATGCGCGGGGCCGGGCTCTGCCAGCGTAGAACACGAGCAAGTAGGGAAAGCGCAAATTTCAAGGAATTCAAAAGCAAATATTACAGTCCATACTGTTATCATAATGCCAAATGCAAGTTTAAACGCCTCCCCGAGGCATGGTACATGTGCAGGAATTAAAAGCAGTACGGGAGCCACAATGGAGTCACTTGTCGGCGGTGGAGCTGCGCGGAGCGGGTCTGCCTTGCGGAGCCGCAGTGCCGGCAGCACCTCGCTTCGGCCTGGTGCTGAAGGACCGGAACTTCCCCAGCAGCGCCTCCGCGCGACCCTTCACGGCCTCGGCAGCGGCAACGGCAAGCTCACCGCTCACCGGCTCTAGCAGGCTGTCGAGGTCGACGTTGGAGTCGCGAAGATAGATGTGGGTGAAAACCTACGTCAGCGCTGCAGAAGACAAGACGCGCGCCTCGGCCTCAGTCGTAGGACCAAGGCCAAGAGTAACATCTTCAAGAGAACGGACCATGAAGGGGAACAGTTTGGCGGGGCCATCCTCGGCGCCGGCCAGCGGGCTTTCCAGGCCGCTGTCGTAGAGTGTCTTCAGCAGGCCGCGAACCTTCACCTCTGTCACCGTGAAGGGCACGCGGTCCTCGGCAAGGACCCGCGCCTTTCCGTCTAGCTCGACCTTCCACGCCTCCAACTCCTGCTCCAGTGCGCCCAGGCGGTCACAGAGCTTGTTGAGCTTGGCGTCCCGGTCTTTGACAGTCGTCTCGCGATCCTTCAGGTCTTCCTCCTTTTCTTGGCGGACGCGGACCTCCTCGGCAAGCTGGCTCCGCAGGCCCTCTAGTTCGCTCTCCAGCGCCTTGCAGCGACCTTGGGCGTCATCCGCCTCTCCCAGGGCAGCGTCTCGAGCGGCCTTCACCCCGAGGACGGCCTGTTTCTCCTCAGCGCAGGCTGTCGAGGCCTGAACCAACGCCGCTCGAATTGAAGCATCAAAGCTAATCCAGTCAGAAGCCAGCTCCAAGCGCCCGGCCACCAGGCGAGGGTCGGCGCCCAGAAGATCTTGCCGCAGCCGGCCCAGCTCGGCAGCGGTGCGGTTCAAGATGGTGGAAGGACTCGGAGAGACAGCAGTTGGTGGAGTAGGAGGAGAGGACGGCAGCGTAGCCACAACATCCTGAGGCAGGACCTGTTGTGGCCCAACGACTGCTGCGACGGCATCAGGCATGAGCACCTCAGGAGTCGCTTTGGCCGTGGGGGATGAGCCCGCCCCAGTCGGCTCAGCCAGGCTTCGCGAGAACGACCGGGCAGGAGAGGCCTGTGCCTTGCGGTCGCCCTCTTTCGCAGGCGGGGGCACCGCCCCAGATGGGACCTCAAGAGACCCCTTCGGCCTCTTTGTCGCGGGCGCCAGCGTATCCAAGAGATGCGGACATCAAGCCTCAGCAACAACACAAGAAACAAGACAGGAAACATGCTCTTACAGGTCGTCACTCGCAAGCTCGAGCAACCTCCGGCCGTACTTGAAGCCCGAGAGCCGGCTGCAAGGGTCAGCCTCAAGGAGCTCGGGAGCAGGAGGCGCATCTGCGGATCGCCTCGGGGCCGGGGCAGACCCGCGAGGGATCAGCCCGGTCCTGTCCTTCCTCGGGATCGGGGGCAAGCTCCCGCCGCCCTGCTCATCATCATCCTCGTCGTCATCGCTGGGGGAGAGGCGAAGAGTGTGGGACCTGCGTTGAAGGAGGGGAGCCCTCGACTCTCCGTCGGTTGCTTCGGAGTCAAGCCCTCCTTCCCGCTCCCCTTCTCCCTTCTCATCGCTGGAGTCGTCGGAAGACACATCCACGGGGTCCTCGGGAGCCTCCGCGGGCACGGGCCCGTCCCCGTTAAAGATGGGCATGGACTCCACTATTCGCTCCCAGTCATCGCGGAGGAACAGGGGCATAGGAGCGCCCTCCAACCTCGCCACGTCGCCCCCGACCAAGGATTGGAGGACCGCAGCCAGATCCTCGTCGGCCAAGACCGCTGGGCTCGGGTGGGGCCTCCACATCGGCAGTGAGTACTGACGAAGCGGAGCCAGCTGGTGCTCCAGGAATTCCCTCAGCAGCGAAGCGCCGGTCAACTTCGCCGCCGCCATGCTGGCCGGCCTCAGATCCGCGTCCATGTTCTCCAGCACCGGCTTCGCGCAGGGGTCCACGAGCTCCACTCGAGACCAATCTTCGGAGCTCGTGGGGTGACTCGTGGGCAAGGTCAGCCGAGGGTGGATGCGCCCAGCATCCACCAGGACCCACTTGCTCCTGAAGCCCTCAATCCTCTTCCCGGGGTTCGAAATGGCAATGGAGCTACCGTATGCGATGAAACTCGCGCACGCAGAGATGGGACCACGAGAGGTCCGGAGGGAGAAATAGCGGCGCGGCAAGGCCACTGAGGGCTGCACCCCTACGTGAGCCTCGCAGTAGTAGGCGAAGATTGCCAGGAGAAGGACAGAGTTGGGGTGGACATGTAGAGCTTGCAGCTTGTAATGGCGGAGGACGGAGAAGAAGAACTCGGAGAAGGGAGGTACAAGACCGGCAGTGATGGTGCTCACAAAGAGCGAATAGAAGGTGCTCCCTTGGCCCTCGGGAAGGGCAGAGCTGGCCTTGAACACCTTCGCCCCGTCAACGCCCTGCGCCGCCGCCATCTGGCGCACCCGGGCGAGGCTTGCCTCCGACACGTTCGGCGAGTCCAGGGCAGACGAGTACCAAGCTCCGGCCGGGGACTGGCGAGGCGCCATGGCTTCCTAGGTCACGCGGTCGAAGTAGATCTGGAGATTTCAGAGGCAGGAAGGAGAAGCGCAAGAAAGGGGATTTGGGCAGCAATCGGAGAAAGCAAAATAAGCAAGACCTGGGCAGATGCCGCTCCTTTATCAACTCGCGCGGTTGCTGAGGCACCCGCGTCCCATCAACTGTCACGCGACGCCCAAGGCCGCGGGCTGTTAGGGCCCGCGGCGCTTCGCGCTTGCCCTTTCGCCTCTCTGCTCGACCAAGTCCGGGCGCGCCTTGGGCCCGGGGGCTACTGTTGGTGTTCTGGGAACGGAGGTCCCCAGACTTGCCTGCCCGCGGCCTGCGGCGTGGCTCAAAGGGGGCCCCAGCACGACCCATTTTTATCAACACGAGCTCAAGACCCTCGCGAGGGGCCAAGCCTCGCGGGGCGGGCGACAAGGAGCTTCCTCACGCACGGCCTCATCAGGCTGGCTCGCGAGGAGGCGGAGAGATCAAGGCGGGGTACCTCGCGAGGTGCCCATGACGCAAGCCATGACGACCAAGGGCGCCAGGCGGGCGCCAGCCCGCGTAGTGTCCTCCTTTCCTCTTTGGTGCAAAGGGAGCAAGCGCAGGCGAGAGTATCAAGCAAAGACGTCCATTCGGTGCAACAAGACCAAGACCAGTCCAACGGCGGGATGGAGGTCATCATGGAGCCCAAGCCGGCGTCTTCACCAGAGCCTTTGACAGGCGAGGACCAACTTTAGTCAGGATAAGTGTACCAGATGTTCCCCTTCAAAATGGCCAATTGTTGGCGTCCTTCCTGCTCAATATTTAGGAAGAGGCCCAGGGCCTTTGCCTATAAATAGGACTAGCCACCATAGTATAGGGCATCTCGATCGACCCCTTCGAAGGGACAACACCACCACAAGAACAGACCCTCGCGAGGCTGTTCTTACTTGTGTGGTTCATCATCAGCCCAAGAGGCAATCCATCACACAACGCACTGAAGTAGGGTATTACACCGTAATGATGGCCTGAACCAGTATAAACACTGTGTCTCTTGTGTTGTTCTTTTCATATCTTAGATCCTAGCATGGCGGTAGGGTGCAGGTAGGTAGTGGGTGAGATCTCCGTGCGCACCGCAGTGTTCGAACCTCAAGGGTCTGCCGGAACCCGAAATCCGACAAATGTGCCCGATAGCAGTTAAAGCTGGTCATAGTAAAAGTATCTTAAGCTATCCATAGTGGGAGTACTATTATATATTACAGTTTTGCTATTTCACATCCAGATGTGAAATACTTATCTCACATCTAACTACTAAACCGTTTGATCACATATTTAAGATTCGTGCATGCAACGCTTTGTTTCTTTCCCTAGGTTGTTTTGTTGTCCTGTTTCGTAAGCTACCTTTTAAAAACGTCTTCGTAGCCAACGTTTCGTAAGCCACGTTAGGTAGCGCTGGTAGTCTATATAGGCTGTTGCGTTCTTTTTCTTTTCTTTTTTGTCTTTTCTTCTTTCTCTTTCTCATTTTCTTTTCTGTTATTATTTGTTTTAAATTATAAACTGTTTTAGTTTGATGTTTTTGTCATTTATTTATATTTCCAATTTCCCTTTTCCATTTCATTTTCTTGTTTTTTTACTTTTTTATTTGTTTTAAATTCATGAAAAAGAAATCACACTTTCATCTGTTGGATTTGGTTTAAATGTCCTGCAAATCTTGATCGCTCACCCACACAAAAAAAAATCTTGATCGCAGATTATTTTGTCGTCACATCTCGTGTCACGTTGTGCTTCTGGTGTCTATTTATCGACCTGCTTGTGCGTGCGTTTTTTGTTGGTGATCTAGGGGTCCCGTTTCGAGTTGTTTTTTCTATTCTCACCTAGGTGAGAGTTAACAATGTGTCATCTAACTCATATACTGATAGGTATATGTGCTTCTAAGTCGCGCTTGTTGTCATTGTGTCGTATTTTCTGTTCATCTCTCGTGAAGCAGTGAGGCCCGATATGATTTCTTTTAGTGGTCGCTTTTGTGTTTTGCGTATTGGCTTTATTTTGTGGGTTGTAGCCTTTTTGGAGGCTCATCTGTCTTTTATTCCTTGTTTTGTTTTATTTTATTTTAGTTTGACTGTTTACTAGAGGAGAGCATAACTAGATTTTTTCTTTCGGATTTGCCAAACCTCGTGTAAATGAGATTTAGTGATGTCTCATCTATGACTATAATCATTCGATTTGTTTATTGTTCGCACAAGTTCGATCATGTGTGTTCATGTCAACTCGTTTTTTTGTTGCATGTCCTCTTAACCCATTTTATTTGATGTCGGTTTGTTCTCGCATTTCTTTTCACATGGGCCCACATATGGCATAGTTTGGGAGGCACGACTTGTTTCTTTTTTGTTCCTTTTCGTTGTGCCTTTTTATGGCCTGGTGGAGAATTTCCAGAGTCCACCCTCGACTCGCAAATAAATTCGTAGTTGCGAGTTGCAAGTTCACCATCGACTCACAACTAGGCGTATGTTTTGTTTTTCATCCTAGTTGTAAGTCCATGCTCGACTGTAAACTAGGCTCGTAATTTGTTATGATCACAGTTGCAAGTCCACCCTCGACTTGCAAATAGTATGTAGTTGTCAGCAGTAGCTGTACCAGTTGCATGTCCGCCCTTTACTCGCAACTAGGTTTGTAGTTTGTTTCATCCTGGTTGCAAGTTCACCTTTGAGTCGCAACTGGGCTCGTAGTTTCATAGTTGTCTCAGTTGCAAATTCTCCCTTGACTCGCAATTGAGCCCATAGTTTTGTTGTTGTCCCAGTTGCAACTCGTATTGTAGTTTTGTTTAGTTGTCCGAGTTGCAAGTCCACCCAGAATTCACAACTTGTATCATAGTTTTGTGTAGTTTTTTCAGTTGCAACACCACCCTCGAGTCGCAACTAGGTCCACAGTTTGTTTCATCCTAGTTGCAAGCCCACCATTGACTTGCAACTTGACCTATGTTTTATTTCCTTCTCATTTGCAGGTCCACCCTTGACTCGCAACTCGACCTGCATTATCTGTAATCCTAGTTGCAGGTCGCTCCTTGACTCGCAAATGGGCTTGTAGTTTTTTAGTTGTCTCATTTGTAAGTCCATCTTCAACTCGTAATTGGAGCCAGTGTTTTTGTTTCTCATTTCAGTTGCAAGTCGACCCTTGACTCGCAAGTGGGCTCGTAGTTGTCCTAGTTAGAAGTCCATCATCGACTCATAAATGGGCTCGTAGTTGTCCCAGTTACAAGTTCACCGTTGACTCGCAACTGGGTATGTGTTTTATTTTCATCCCAGTTGCAAGTCTACCATCGACTCGCAACTGGGCTTGTAGTTTTTTATTGTGCTAGTTGCGAGTTCATCTTCGACTCGCAAGTGGTACCGTAGTTTTGTGTGGTTGTACAAGTTGAAGTCGGTCCTTGACTCGTAACTAGGCCCATAATTTTTGTTTTATCCCATTTACAAGTCCACCCTTGACTCGTAACTAGGCTCGTATTTTCGTAGTTGTCCCAATTGTAAGTTCATCCTTGAGTCCCGACATGCCTCATAGTTTCGTTGTTGTCCCAGTTGTCCATGGTTTTGTGTAGTTGTCCCAGTTGCAAGACCACCCATAACTCACGACTCGTATCGTAGTTTTGTGCAGTTATGCCAATTGCATGTCCACCCTCGACTCGCAAATAGGCACGTAGTTTGTTTCACCTAAATTGCAAGCCCACCCTTGACTCCCAAATCGACCTATGTTTTATTTTTCATCCCATTTGCAGGTCCACACTTGACTCGCACTGGGCATGTAGTTTGTTACATCCCAGTTGCAAGTCGACCCTTAACTCGCAATTGGGCTCGTAGTTGTCTCAGTTGTAAGTCAACTCTCGACTTGCAACTAGGCCAGTAGTTGTCTCAGTTACAAGCACACCCTCAAGTCGCAATTGGAGTGTGTATTTTTTCATCACAGTTCTCGATCCCAGTTGCAAGTCGACCTTTAACTCGTAATTGGGCTCGCAGTTGTCGTAGTTGCAAGTCCACACTAGACATGTAACTTTGTTCTCAACCCTTTTAACCTAATTGTAGGTCCACCCTCGATAGGCAACTAGCCTGAATCATTTTGTCCCGGTTGCGAGTCTGCCCTCGGCACACAACTTTTCTCCCGACCCTTTGCCCTAGTTGCAAGTCTATCCTCGACAAGCAACTCGACCTCGACCCTTTGTCCCAGTTACAAGTCCATCCTTGAGTTGCAACTGGCCCTTGTCCCTAGTTGCAAGTCCACTCTCGACATGCAGCTGACCTTCGATCCCTTCGTCCAAGTTGCATATCCACCGCCGATGCTCAACTTGCCTAACCTCGACAGAAAACTCGGGGGCGACCATTTTTGTCCGAGTTGCAACTCCACACCAAGACAGGCGATTGGGGGAGGGGGCACTTTTTTCTCCTGTCCCACTTGCTAGTCCATCCTTGACAAATAACTAAGGCTGGACCCATTTTTTCTAGTTGCGAATCCACCCTCGACATGCCACTTAGGGTCTGCCCCTTTTGTGCTAGTTGCAACTCCATCTCTGACATGCAATTGGGGCCCATGTCTTTTTCTTCGTCCAGTTGCAAGTCTACCCTTGACACGCAATTGGGGGCCAATCTATTTTTGTGCCAGTTGCAAGTCCAACTACACCCGCAACATGCAAATTTTTGCTATCGTTGTTGCATGTCCATCATTGACTTGTAACTTGTTGTTGACCCTCTAACCCAGTCGCAAATGATTCGACCTAGTTGCAAGTCCATTTTCCGCACAGATATTCGACACAGTTTTATGCCAAAGAAGATAAATTAAATACTTATGTTAGTATTTTAAAAGGAAGAAATATGTGGATTAACATTTTTTCTCCCTCTTTTATATGACTAAGCCATACAATTCTTTTTTTCAATGTGGAAGGTTTTGGTTATGCGTAGGATACACACGGAAAGAAGCATGTCATTACACCAGTACATGCATTAGCTGATCCTTTGATGAGCTTTGTATGTTCATGCATTTCAAGATACATACAAATACATGCATAAATTCAAGGCCAAGGTATAAAAGGCATGCACGATGATCAGTGCATACGAATAGTCATTCAAAAATCTAAAGAAACTTCAGCTTGTTAAAGAAAATGTTCATCGTATATTAAAAATAGTTCATCTTACACTAAAAAAATCAGTTTGTATAAAATAAATGTTCTAAATGTTCAAAACATGTTGTCATTTTTTAAAAATTTTGTTAACAAATTCAAAGAAGGTTCATGTTTTCATAAAGGAAGTTCACATTTTCATAAAATGTTCACACTTTTAAAAAAAATTCGTGTTTTTGGGAGAGTGCTCATGTTTTCAGAAAATGTTCTAAAATTTTAAGATTATTCGCATTTAAATAATAATGAGGATTTCAAAAATTGATTTTTTTTTTAAAAAGTTTTGAATTACAAATATTTTTCACACTTTTCAAAAAATATTCGACATTTCAAAATCCTGCACAATTTTTCAATAAATGTTCAAAAAAGATTTCAGATCTGATGCTATAGTGAGTTCTTAAATATCCGTGTGCATCATTTGTCACTAAAACATCTATTAGCTCTGGTACTTGGAGGTGGGGAGTTCGATTCCTGTAAAAAACTACTTCCTCTGTCCTAAAATATAAAAACATTTTTAACATTACACTAGTGTCACAAACTACTCCCTTTGTCCAAAAACTACTTCCTCTGTTTCAAAATATAAGAATGTTTTTATATTATGAAACGGAGGGAGTATTTTTTTTCTTTCTAATTTTCTCGAGAGCGACAAACACAAGCCACTTCCGTGCGTAGCAGTGGGCCGGCCCTGTCGTGTACTCTTTCTTTTTTATTCCAGTAGAAACTGGACTGGATAAAAAGAATCAAACCAACAAGGAAAAGCGGAGGAAGAGCTATAAGGTGACATCATTTTAGATGTGACATATTATGTGGATGTGACATAGTCACGCCCTATGTATTAGTATCATGCATATGCATTTGATACTAGTGTATGATAGTATCTTCGAGAATAGTGTTTTGGCTTCTAGGTGTAGATACATCTATTATGAAATATGTGTAAAAAAACACATTTCAAAATGTTAAATATTTTTGAGAAAAGATCCTGCATGTACATCTGGGCATCCGATGTTCGCACACAAAATTTTGGTGAAAAAAATACATTTTTTGTGGCATGTATAAAAAGATAAATAAAAAATCTCGTGAATAGTTGTAATCAAGCATCGAAAATTGTCTTTTTTCATCGAAACTTGGTGCATGCTCATATAATGTCTGGATTTACACGCGGGATTTTTTTCTCATTTTTTTAACTTTTTAAATTGTGTATTTAGACAATGGATGCATATACACCTATGAGCCAAAGTGAATTTCTCACTATCTTCTTCTTTAATTGTTTGAAACATCAGCGTATTCGTTAGTCCTGACTGCATGATACTGACTAACATGCCACCACCATGGCCAGTGCTATGCTATTATGTGTCATGTCACCGCTAAGAGCATCTAAAACTGGACTTGAGAAATCCGCTCTCCTATACGCTCGTGGGCGCCTCCGCAGACAGCGTCAGCCGGTCCCTCATATATTGCGCCGCACATCCACATACCTCAAATTCTGATCCTCAAATCCATGCAATCCATGCACGTCGATCATACGATATAAATTGTCCGAATTCAACAGTTTGAAAAAAGCAAAGCAAATCATAGTTAAATAAAACCAGACATGTCAAAATGAAAGCAATGTCCGAACTTGACAGATGACGTCGAATCACTGGCCGGTCGCCTTCCATGGCGCCTGCTCCGAGCCCAGGCGGATTGCATTCTCGCTCATCCTACTCCGTCTGCATCCTGGCCACATGATCCGCTGCCGCTGCTGCCCTCGCTGCCTCGTACTCTCTACGGTCGTTGATCTCCTTCTTGTCAGCACGCCACTTATTTGCATGATCATCCAAGAGGGTATCGTCCGCCAACATTATTTCGCATCCTCCGCGTCCCGTGCGAGTTGCAACCTCTCCTACTCAAATTCAATCTCGCCAAATGTCTTGGCCTTCTCGCGTTCCCATTTGACCGCCGCCTCTTGCTTCTCCAAGCCGATCTTCTCCCTCTCAATTTCCAGCTTCTTCTCCGCCATCATCCGGTCCCACTCCCTCCTCTCCTTTTGCGCATTTAACATGAGTTTGTACATATCCTCTTTCTTGTTCTCCCTTAACGAAAAAGTGTCCGTCCATGTGGACGATACTTTTCTAGCCGCGGCGTCACGGGAGGCTCGTGCCTTCTCCCATTTGTTTCCCGTGACTTGTCGGTTATCTTTTGGCACCATGGCTCTTCCATTCATGACGACAACATCGTCCTCTTCATCGTCCAGCCTAATTGATTGGTGGGAGCTTGAGCCATCATTACTCTTCTTGCCGGCCTTGAGATCAACCATAAGTTGTGTCCACTTCGGCTTGCCATTCACTGGTACAACGAGGTGCTATACAAACGGTTTTTAACCCCTTTCCGAGACGACATTTTGAACCGTCGCCAAATGAGTGTGTGCGATAGGGGGTGTCCTTTCCACACGACCCAAAAACCGTCGGGATAGGGAGCCATGATGCATACAGTTGTCCCTATAAAACTTTTTCTGATATCTCGAATATCCCAAATGCTCCATCCTTGCTACTTGTTTGTGCTCGCATTGCCATCGCAGTCGGTATTCTGTGGTGCTACGTTTACGATGTGCGGTCCATCACAAACAGTTCATGATTATAAAACCTGTAGATAAGCAGACAATCACACACATTCACTTTTCTCAAACCGTATGCGATAACTAATTAAGAAGATTAGCTAATCATCGTAGGAGTGTCGGATAGGATTACGAAACATTGGACCGTCATAACATTGTCATACATAATAACTATCGCACACGCTATTTGTGGCGCAACGTTTATGATGCGTACCACATCAGAAATAGTTCATGATTGCAAATCATGTACGATAAGGCAACTATCAAAAACGCTTAGTTTGCCTGCACCGTTTGTGATATTGTCTGACATCACACACGCTTTGCAAACGGCAACTATGTGAATGATCACACACGTTTCCTCCCTGTGCATCGTGTCGGATTATGGTGTATATGACAAACGTGTGTGTTTTACCGACCGTGTGCACTGTAACGGCTTGCAAAGCATAATTTCGCCTTAATTTAATTGTTGTTATTTAAAATTGTACCTGATTTGAATTTGAAAGTATGCTATAGCTTTATTCATATCCATCATGTTCAAACAATCAATGCATTATTCGATTCACAGGTACATATGTTCAAGAATTACATAAGCACTAAATAAAGAATGATGAACCACCGTTGTATACTTGTACTATTAAAGACGCTAAAGAAAGAGGCGAAATACATTCTGGTTGTTGAACAAGGTGAAGCGAAATGTTCATATTGTGCCCTCCTCCATGCAGAAGGCACGCACGACTCTAGTCCAACCCCTTGTGATGGCCGACCGCCCATCCTACACTGTCTTCATAAACACATCTAGATAGTCATCGTGTTTTGGTAGAAATACTTGAACCTTTGCATGCCCAACAATCATGTAGGTCGATAGTCATGCGTGTCCCTCTCAAAAGGTGTGTACATCAAGGATGACTGTGACAAACTAAAAAGTAAAGACTCATATCATACAAGACGCTCCAAGCAAAACACATATCATGTGGTGAATCAAAATATAGCCTCAAGTAAATTTATCGATGGAATGAAGACGAAAGAGGGGATGCCATCTGGGGCATCCCCAAGCTTAGATTCTTGGTTGTCCTTGAATATTACTTTGGGGTGCCTTGGAAATCCCCAAGCTTAGGCTCTTTCCACTCCTTATTCCGTTGTCCATCAAATCTTTACCAAAAACTTGGAAACTTCACAACACAAAACTCAACAGAAAACTCGTAAGATTCGTTAGTATAATAAAATAAATCACCACTTTTGGTACTGTTGTGAACTCATCTTAATTTATATTGGTGTTATATCTACTGTATTCCAACTTCTCCATGGTTCATACCCCCTGATACTACCCATAGATTCATCAAAATAAGCAAACAACACATAGAAAACAGAATCTGTCAAAAACGGAACAATCCGTAGTAATCTGGAAACTTCATATACTTCTGTAACTCCAAAAATAATAAAAAATTAGGAAAACCTGGGAAATTTGTATATCAATATTGTGTAAGAAATTCAGATCAAAAGCACGTTTCTGAGAGTTTTTAAAATTCTGACAATGAGCGTAAAAGTTTCTATTTTTTAGCAAGATCAAATCAACTATCACCGTAGACCATCCCAAAGGTCTTACTTGGCTCAAACACTAATTAAAACACCAAAACACAATTACTGTAGGGGTAATATCATGTATTTATTGAAAAACAGAAGCAAACACAAAAAACACAATAAAATTGGGTTGCCTCCCAACAAGCGCTATTGTTTAACGCCCCTAGCTAGGCATATTGCATAGATCTAGGTATTGTCATCTTTGGTATGCAAACCATAAGTAGCCCATATAATAGATTCATATGGAAACTTAATTTTCTTTCGTGAAAAGTGTTCCATGCCCTTCCTTAATGGAAATTGAAATCTAATATTTCCTTATTTCATATCAATAATTGCACCTATCATTCTAAGGAAAGGTGTACCAAGAATAATAGGACATGTAGGATTGCAATCTATATCAAGCACAATAAAATCTACGGGCACATAATTCCTACTTGCAACAATAAGAACATAATTAATTCTTCCCATAGGTTTCTTAATAGTGGAATCTGCTAGATGCAAATTCAAAGAACAATCATTAAATTCAAGGAAATCTAGCACATCACATAAAGTTTTTTGGTAAATCTAGCACATCACATCACATAAAGGTCCACGAATAAGCAACCTTGTCTATATCACCATGCCATAGTCCATGAAGGACTTGCCTCACTCGGGTAGATCTTCACGAAGTAGGTGATCTCCTTGCCCTTACAAACTTCTTGGTTCAACTCCACATCATGACGGAGGCTCCCAAGTGACATCTAACCAATCTAGGAGACACCACTCTCCAAAAGGTAATAGACGGTGTGTTGATGATGAACTCCTTGGTCTTGTGCTCCAAATGATAGTCTTCCGAACACTCAACTCTCTCACAGATTTGGCTATGGTGGAAGAAGGATTTGAGTGGAAAGCAACTTGGGGAAGGCTAGAAATCAAGGTTCAAATGGTAGGAATGAAATATCTTGATATCAACACATGAATAGGTGGTTCTCTCTCAGAAAATGGATGGTGAAAGTGTAGGCACGTTCTGAAGGCTCTCCTTAGTGAGAAGAAGGGGGTGGAGGGTATATATAGCCTCCACAAAAAATCCAACTGTTACACACTTTTGACTCATTTCGATGGCACCAATTAGGAAACTCGGTGGCACCGATCTGTTCAAAAATATGAACGTTAGGAATTTCGGTGGGACCGACTGGAACAACTCGGTGGGACCGATGTGCTAGGGCTTAGGGAAAACTTCATCTCGATGGCACCGATTGCGTCATTTCAGTGAGACCGAAATGAGTGCAATGGGCAACAGAGAATCTATCAAGCCAACTCGGTGGGACCGACTTCAACAACTCGGTGAGACCGAAGTGAATGCAACAAGTCACATAGCGTTGGCAAGGCTATCTCAGTGGAACCAAGATCCGTATTGGTGTGACCGAACTGTTAGGATTTCTCACAGTGGCTATGTCAAGAAGAACTCAGTGGCTCTGGATGGAAGATATTGGTGGGGCCGAGTTTGGAGTTTAGGGTTTTGACATATTTGGATAGAGAAAGTGGCTGAGGGTTTTAGAGCAATATCACTAAGCACTTTGAGCAAGTAGAACATTATGCAACACCTCATCCCTTTTAATAGTATTGGCTTTCCTATGGACTCAATGTGATCTTGGATTACTTAAACAAAGATGAAGAGTCTTGAGCTTTTGCCAATCCTTGTCCTTAGCATTTTGAGGGGTCCACATCTCTATGTCATGTCATGCCATACATTGAACATCCTGAAATATTTATCTTGAATGGATATTAGGTCAATGAGATATATGTTATTTTGTATTACCAAAACCACCCACGGATTAGTTGCACTTTCAGGAGGGAAGTGGCTAGGGTTTGGTCCAGCAAGCGGATAAGGAGGAATATATGTGTGGTCCGGTGGGACAGTGTGGCCGGGTCGACATGGCGGAAGCGCGTGGGCACGCCCATATCCACTGGATATGAGGGGTGCCGGTCATCCCACTGCTACGTCTTGAGCTTGTGTTGGTTTTCCTCGAAGAGGAGAGGGTGATGCAGCAAAGTGTAGTGTAAGTATTTCCCTCAGTTTTGAGAACCAAGGTATCAATCCAGTAGGAGGCTCCTCAAAAGTCCCACGCACCTACACAAACAAACTGAGAACTCACAACCAACGCAATAAAGGGGTTGTCAATCCCTTCACAGCCACTTGCAAAAGTGAGATCTAATAAAGATAGTATGATAAGATAGATATATTTTTGGTATTTTATAAGATAGATGCAAAAAGTAAAGATGCAAATAAAGTAGACTGAAAGCAAATATGATAAGAGATAGACCCAGGGGCCATAGGTTTCACTAGAGGCTTCTCTCGAGATAGCATAAGTATTACGGTGGGTGAACAAATTACTGTCGAGCAATTGATAGAAAAGCGCATAGTTATGAGATTATCTAGGCATGATCATGTATATAGGCGTCACGTCCATAACAAGTAGACCGACTCCTGCCTGCATCTACTACTATTACTCCACACATCGACCGCTATCCAGCATGCATCTAGAGTATTAAGTTCATAAGAATAGAGTAACGCATTAAGCAAGAAGACATGATGTAGAGGGATAAACACATGCAATATGATATAAACCCCATCTTGTTATCCTCGATGGCAACAATACAATACGTGTCTTGCAACCCTTTCTGTCACTGGGTAAGAACACCGCAAGATTGAACCCAAAGCTAAGCACTTCTCCCATGGCAAGAAAGATCAATCTAGTAGGCCAAACCAAACTGATAATTCAAAGAGACTTGCAAAGATAACTCAATCATACATAAAAGAATTCAGAGAAGATTCAAATATTATTCATAGATAAACTTGATCATAAACCCACAATTCATCGGATCTCGACAAACACACCACAAAAAGAGATTACATCAAATAGATCTCCACAAGAGAGGGGGAGAACATTGTATTGAGATCCAAAAGGAGATAAGAAGCCATCTAGCTAATAACTATGGACCCGTAGGTCTGTGGTAAACTACTCACAACTCATCAGAGGGGCAAGATATTGATGTAGAGGCCCTCCGTGGTTGCTTCCCCCTCCGACAGAGTGTCGGCAAGGGCTCCAAGATGGGATCTCGCGGATATAGAAGGTTGCGGCGGTGGAAATTGTGTTTCGTGGTGCTCCTGGATGTTTTTGGGGTACGTACGTATATATAGGAGGAAGAAGTACGTCGGTGGCCGCCCGAGGGGCCCACGAGACAGGGGGCGCACCCTACAGGGGGGGCCCTCCTATCTCGTGGGGCCCTCGGAGCTTTCTTGACTTGCACTCCAGGCTATCCGGATCAGATTTGTTCCAAAAATAACGCTCCCGAAGGTTTCATTCCGTTTGGACTCCGTTTGATATTCCTTTTCTTCAAAATACTGAAATAGGCAAAAAAACAACAATATGGGCTGGGCCTCCGGTTAGTAGGTTAGTCCCAAAAATGATATAAATGTGTAAAATAAAGCCCATAAACATCCAAAAGGGGTAATATAATAGCATGGAACAATCAAAAAATTTAGATATGTTGGAGACGTATCAAGCATCCCCAAGCTTAATTCCTTCTCGTCCTCGAGTAGGTAAATGATAAAAAAGAAATTTTTGATGTGGAATGCTACCTAGCATAATTCATAATGTAATTTTCTTTACTGTGGCATGAATGTTCAGATCCAAATGAATACAAAATAAAAGTTCATATTGACATAAGAAATAGTAATACTTCAAGCATACTAATCAAAGTAATCATGTCTTCTCAAAATAACATGGTTAAAAAAAGTTATCCCTACAAAATCATATAGTCTGGCTATGCTCTATATTCATCACACAAAGTATTTAATCATGCACAACCCTGATGACAAGCCAAGCAATTGTTTCATACTTTAATAATCTCAAGCTTTTTCAACTTTCACGCAATACATGAGCGTGAGCCATGGACATAGCACTATATGTGGAATAGAAGGGTGGTTGTGGAGAAGACAAAAAAGGAGAAGATAGTCTCACATCAACTAGGCATATCAACGAGCTATGTAGATGCCCATTAACAGATATCTATGTGAGAGAGTAGGGATTGCCATGCAACGGATGCACTAGAGCTATAAATATATGAAAGCTCAACAAAAGAAACTAAGTGGGGTGCATCCAACTTCCTTGCTCATGAAGACCTAGGGGACTTTTGAGGAAGCCCATCATTGGAATATACAAGCCAAGTTCTATAATGAAAAATTCCCACTAGTATATGAAAGTGACAACATATGAGACTCTCTATCATGAAGATCATGGTGCTATTTTGAAGCACAAGTGTGGAAAAAGAGATAGTAGCATTGTCCCTTCTCTCCTTTTCTCTCATTTTTTTTATTTTTTTTCTTCCCTTTATTTTCTTTTCTTCTTTTTTTTTTCTTTTTGGCCTTTCCCTTTTTTTGGTCTTTTTTTGTAAAGTCCGAAGTCTCACCCCGACTTGTGGGGGAATCATAGTCTTCATCATCCTTTCCTCACTAGGACAATGCTCTAATAATGAAGATCACCACACTTTTACAACTCAAAGCTAGAACAAGATATGACTCTATATGAATGCCTCCGGCAGTGTACCGGGATATGCAATGAATCAAGAGCGACATGTATGAAAATTATGAAGGTGGCCTTGCCACAAATACAATGTCAACTACATGATCATGCAAAAATCAATATAACAAAAATAATGCGTGTCATATGAACGGAACGGTGGAAAGTTGCATGGCAATATATCTCGGAATGGCTATGGAAATGTCATAATAGGTAGATATGGTGGCTGTTTTAAGGAAGGTAAATGGTGGGTGTATGGTACCGGCGAAAGTTGCGCGGTACAAGAGAGGCTAGCAATGGTGGAAGGGTGAAAGAGTGCGTATAATCTATGGACTCAACATTAATCAAATGAACTCATATACTTGTTGCAAAAAGTTAGAAGTCATCAAAAACCAAAGTACTACGCGCATGCTCCTAGGGGGATAGATTGGTAGGAAAATACCATCGCTCGTCCCCGACACGCCACTCATAAGGAAGACAATAAATAAATAAAATTGTGCTCCAACTTCATCACAAAGTGGTTCACCATACGTGCATGCTACGGGAATCACAAGCTTCAACACAAGCATTCTTTAAATTCATAATCACCCAACTAGCATGACTTTAATATCACTACATTCATATCTCAAAACAATTATCAAGCATCAAATTGATCATAGCATCCAATTCACTTTTCTATGATAGTTTTTATTATACCCAACTTGGATGCTCATCATTCTAGGACCAACTTTATGATCATAGCAAATACCATGCGGTTCTAAAAGACTCTCAAAATAATATAAGTGAAGCATGAGAGACTAGCAATTTCTTCAAAATTAAGACACCACCGTGCTCTAAAAGATATAAGTGAAGCACTAGAGCAAAAACTATCAAGCTCAAAAGATATAAGTGAAGCACATAGAGTGTTCTAGCAAATTCTAATCAAATAGTCTTATCCCAAAAGGTGTGTACAGAAAGTATGACTGTGGTAAACTAAAAAGCAAAGACTAATATAATACACGACGCTCCAAGCAAAACACATATCATGTAGCGAATAAAAATATAGCTCCAAGTAAAGTTACCAATGAACGAAGACGAAAGAGGGGATGCCTTCCTGGGGCATCCCCAAGCTTAGGCTTTTGGCTATTCTTGAATATATTGGGGTGCCATAAGCATCCCCAAGCTTAGGCTCTTGCCACTCCTTATTCCATAGTCCATAAAAGCTTTACCCAAAACTTGAAAACTTCACAACACAAAACTCAACAGGAAATCTTATAAGCTTCGTTAGTGAAAGAAAACAAAACCACCACATAAGGTACTGCAATGAACTAATTCTTTATTTAATTTGGTGTTAAACCTACTGTATTCCAACTTCCTTATGGTTTATAAACTAATTTAGTAGCCATAGATGCATTGAAATAAGCAAACAACACACCAAAAACAGAATCTGTCAAAAACAGAATAGTCTGTAGCAATCTGTAACTAACGCAAACTTCTGGAACTCTAAAAATTCTACGAAAATAGGAAGTCCTGTAAACTTTATCTATTGAACAGAAGCAAAAAGAATCAACACAAAAGCACGTTCCTGTGAATTAAAAAAATTATATTTGTGCGTGCAAAGTTTCTGTTTTTCAGCAGAATCAAATCAACTATCATCGTAGGTTATCCTATAGGTTCTACTTGGCACAAACACTAATTAAAAGATAAAAACACATCTAACCAGAAGGTAGATGCAAGATTTAGTACTAAACAGGAGCAAAAACAAAAAACATAAAGAAAATTGGGTTGCCTCCCAACTAGCGCTATTGTTTAACGCCCCTAGCTAGGCATAAAAACAAAGATAGATCTAGCGAGTGCCATCTTTGACACTAAATTCATAAGTAGCACGCATGATAGATTCATAAGGTAATTTGACTTTCTTTCTTGGAATGTGCTTCATGCCTTTCTTTAATGGAAATTGGAATCTAATATTCCCTTCCTTCATATCAATAATCGCACCAATCGTTCTAAGGAAAGGTCTACCAAGAATAATAGGGCAAGAAAGATTGCAATCAATATCAAGAACGATAAAATCTACGGGCATCAAATTTCTATTTGCAATAATAAGGACATCATTGATCCTTCCCATAGGCTTTTTAATGGTGGAATCCACAAGGTGCAAATTTAAAGAGCAATCATCAAGATCATGGAAACCTAGAATATCACATAAAGTTTTCGAAATCGTGGAAACACTAGCACCCAAATCACACAAAGCAAAACACTCATAATCTTTAATTTTAATCTTTATAGTAGGTTCCCACTCATCATTAAGTTTTCTAGGTATAGAAACTTCCAAATTAAGTTTTTAATCATAAGATTGCATCAAGGCATCAACAATATGTTTGGTAAAAGCTTTTTTTTGACAATAAGCATGAGGAGAATTAACAACGGATTGCAACAAGGAAATACAACCTTTTAAAGACCAATTATCATAATCAAATTCCTTGAAATCCGAGATAGTAGGTTCAATATTATTAGAAGTTGAGGATTCTCCAATCTCACTTTTACCAAATTTAACATCAAGATCTAAAGACTCCGAATTTTTAGGAGGCCTTCTAGGCAAAGTTGATTCATCATCGCTCCCATAATCATCAAAATTCATATTGCAAAACATAGATCTAATCGGAGACGCGTCAATAACTTTAAGATCCTCATCATTATTTTCATGAAGACTAGAAGAACACACTTTTATAAAGCTTTCTTTTTTAGCACGCAATCTAGCGGTTCTTTCCTTGCACTCATCAATGGAAATTCTCATTACTTTGAGAGACTCATTGATATCATGCTTAGGAGAAGAAGATCCAAGTTTAAGAGAATTAACATCAAGCAAAAGTCTATTAACGTTCCTAGCCAAATCATCAACTTTGAGCAATTTTTCTTCAAGCAAGACATTAAAATTCTTTTGAGAAATCATAAATTCTTTCACACTATTCTCAAAAATCAGAGGGCATCTTATTAAAATTACCATAAGAATTATTGTAGGAATTTCCATAATTATTAGAGGGATTACTAGGGAACGGTCTAGCATTAAAATTTTCTCTATAAGCGTTGTTTCCAAAACTATTCCTACCAACAAAATTCACATCCATATATTCATTATTATTCTCAATCAAGGAAGACAAAGGCATATCATTGGGATCAAGAGGAGTATTTTTAGTAGCAAACATCTTCATAAGTTCATCCATCTTTCCACTCAAAACATTGATTTCTTCTATAGCATGCACTTTTTTACTAGAAGATCTTTCGGTGTGCCATTGAGAATAATTAGCCATAATATTATCAATCAATTTTGTAGGATCTCCTAACGTGATTTCCATAAAGGTGCCTCCCGCGGCCGAATCTAAGAGATTTCTAGAAGCAAAGTTTAAACCGACATAAATTTGATGTATGATCATCCATAAATTCAATCCATGAGTAGGGCAATTGCGAAGCATCAATTTCATTCTTCCCAAGATTGGGCAACATGCTCATGATCAAGTTGTTTAAAATTCATAATATCGTTCCTAAGAGTGATGATCTTAGCGAGAGGAAAATACTTAGAGATAAAAGCATCTTTGCACTTGTTCCAAGAATCAATACTATTTTTAGGCAAAGACGAAAACCAAACTTTAGCACAATCTCTAAGTGAAAATGGAACTAACTTCAATTTGACAATATCGTTATCCGTATCTTTCTTCTTTTGCATGTCACACAAATTAACAAAATAGTTTAGATGAGTAGCGGCATCTTCACTAGGAAGGCCGACGAATTGATCTTTCATAACTAGATTCAACAAAGCGGTATTGATTTCACAAGACTCAACATCATTAAAAGGAGCAATCGGAGTACTAAGGAAATCATTATTATTGGTATTCAAGAAGTCACACAACTTGTTATTATCTTGTGCCATGGCAACAAATAATCCAACACACAAGCAAACAGAAAAACGGCAAGCATAAGTATTACGGTGGGTGAACAAATTACTGTCGAGCAATTGATAGAAAAGCGCATAGTTATGAGATTATCTAGGCATGATCATGTATATAGGCATCACGTCCATAATAAGTAGAACGACTCCTGCCTCCATCTACTACTATTACTCCACACATCGACCGCTATCCAGCATGCATCTAGAGTATTAAGTTCATAAGAACAGAGTAACGCATTAAGCAAGAAGACATGATGTAGAGGGATAAACACATGCAATATGATATAAACCCCATCTTGTTATCCTTGATGGCAACAATACAATACGTGTCTTGCAACCCTTTCTGTCACTGGGTAAGAACACCGCAAGATTGAACCCAAAGCTAAGAACTTCTCCCATGGCAAGAAAGATCAATCTAGTAGGCCAAACCAAACTGATAATTTGAAGAGACTTGCAAAGATAACTCAATCATACATAAAAGAATTCAGAGAAGATTCAAATATTATTCATAGATAAAGTTGATCATAAACCCACAATTCATCGGATCTCGACAAACACACCGCAAAAACAGATTACATCGAATAGATCCCCACAAGAGAGGTGGAGAACATTATATTGAGATCCAAAAAAGAGAGAAGAAGCCATCTAGCTAATAACTATGGACCCGTAGGTCTGTGGTAAACTGCTCACAAATCATCGGAGGGGCAAGGATATTGATGTAGAGGCCCTCCGTGGTTGCTTCCCCCTCCGACAGAGTGCCGACAAGGGCTCCAAGATGGGATCTCGCGGATACAGAAGGTTATGGCGGTGGAAATTGTGTTTCGTGGTGCTCCTGGATGTTTTCGGGATACGTAGGTATATATAGGAGGAAGAAGTACGTCGGTGGCCGCCCGAGGGGCCCACGAGACAGGGGGCGCACCCTAGAGGGGGGTGCGCCCTCCTATCTCATGGGGCCCTTGGAGCTTTCCTGACTTGCACTCCAGGCTCTCCGGATCAGACTTGTTCCAAAAATAACGCTCCCGATGGTTTCATTCCGTTTGGACTCCATTTGATATTCCTTTTCTTTGAAATACTGAAATAGGCAAAAAAACAGCAATATGGGCTGGGCCTCCGGTTAGTAGGTTAGTCCCAAAAATGATATAAATGTGTAAAATAAAGCCCATAAACATCCAAAAGGGGTAATATAATAGCATGGAACAATCAAAAATTATAGATACATTGGAGACGTATCACCCACGCGTCTGAGGCTCGTTTGAGGCGCCTATCTGGTTCGCATTTTCATGACCGGTCAGTGACCGGGCCATCCGCCCGGACGTTTGAGGCGGATTTGAGGCGCCCGACTGTAGATGCCCTTAGCACTCTCATGGCATCGGAACTGAAGCACCCATGGGAGATAATGGTTAAATTTTTTTGACATTGGCAGGACGGTAATTGGAGAGTTGAGACGGTCGGAGTACGGCGGTTGGGGGCGATTTGGGAGGGATGTACAGTACTCCCTCCATTTTCAAAATATAGTGTGCCCACGCTTTTCGAGGTCTAATTTTGACCATAAATTTAACCAAAGAAACTAACTGCGACGGGAGAAAAAATTATTTAATTTAAAACTTAATTTGAATACGAATTCACGTGTATAACTTTTGCTCCCGCCGCAGTCGGTCTCGTTGATTAAATTTATGGTCAAAATTGAAGCACGGGAATAGAGGAAGCACTATATTTTAGAACGGAGGGAGTATTAAACAGCTGAGAATTGATATTTAAAAATCATTGTGTCATAGCATGACATGATTGAGGGCCAGTTTGGTTCACTTCCCGGGCATTGTGTCCTTGGCCTGGGGCTTCCCTGAGAGCTGCTTGGCTCATGTTTGGTTCGAATCCTCATGACCAGGGAGCCAGCCTGGCCGGAGAACAAGGCAGAGCAATTAGCCTGGCCGCTAAACCAGGCAACTTGGTTAGCCTGGCCCAGGCAAACGTTTTTGGACGCCTGGGCTTGCCTGGAGCAGCAGCGGTTGTTTAATCATATGGCTCAAGAAACGAGGTGTCAAGGTAGAAAATGAATCACTGTGTCAGGGACAAAAATGACTTTTTAGAGCTCTCCAGGCTAGGCCATGAACAAAACAGGGCACTTCTATGCTCGCCTGACCAGGCAGGTTTTTTGAAATTCTCAGGCACATGCTAGGCAATAATATATCCCAGGCGTGGTGTCCAGGACACCAACCAAACTGGCTCTGCTTGCGTGGCTAGATGGTAAAGAGCGGGACACTCTGACACAACATTCTGGTTTGATCCAGGCCAGCTGCTGAAATTATTTTATTTTGGTAACAATTGAACTATGTCTCACATGTAAGAGTAATAGGAAGGTGAATGAACTCACCACCAACTTAAACCTTTATAAGTAGTAGAAAAGAAAAGGGGCGGCAACCTTTTTGGATAAACTAGCTAAAGCATGGAGATAAACTAGCAAACATGGAGACCACAGTGATCGCGGGAGAGCTCGAATCCGTCGAGCGGGGCGTGCTAGCGGAGGAGGGGTGTAAGGGCATGTTTATCCCTAAGGTGTTTTGGTGATTGATGACAATGCTTTTGCGGACTAATCGTGTGCCTTAAGTTTTTCAGTTGCCTTTTTGTTAGGCACAATACGGTTTGGTACCCCTCGAAGACTATTGAAGACGGTGGTGTTCTACGTCTCCTTTTGTGGATTTGAGTCGTAGGATAGCCATTTTATTAAGAGGGGGTCCGCTGTGGAAAGGTTTGGGAGGAATCATCACGTACACGCTTCTTCCTTTACCCCGCCTTTCCGTTGCGCTTTGGAGCTTCCTCCGTTATCTTCTCGTCTGTGCGAAAAGGAGGATTCCTTTAGTGTTACCAGTTGAGGGCTGCGGTAGTACTGCTTTCAGGAGCGGTAGTACCGCAGGACCCCGCGATAGTACCGCAAGCCCTTGCGGTAGTACCATAGGCGTCCACGGTAGTACCGCTCCTATGGAGCGGTAGTACCGTGGCCTCTGGCCAGGCTCAGCCCCTCTTGTGGCTGTAGGGGCGGATGTAATTTTTTACATCCGCGCCCTACGCGGTAGTACCGCCCCAGGTGCGCAGTAGTACCCTGAGTCCTAATCTGGCTCAGTAGCACGAGCAGAAGTAGGGGCGGATATAATTTTTTACATCCGCTCCCTGCGCGGTAGTACTGCAAGTCTGGCGCTGTAGTACCGTGTCGGGTTTTTGCACCGTTCGATTTTCAGCGGAAGTAGACACGGATGTATTTTTATTCATCTGTGCCCTTCCCTGTCTAGACCATCCTGGCCTTGCGGTAGTACCGCAAGGGGGAGCGGTAGTACCGCGTCAGCGGCAGTACTGCTCTCAGCCTTGGCGGCTCTGGCCTGGTCTAGCTCCTGCCGCTGCAGCGGTAGTACCGTGACCCGTCATAGTAGTACCGTGAGCCCCTGTGGTAGTACCGCCTGTCTGGTGCGGTAGTACCGCGAGTCGCGGGCTGAATAAGTGGATAACGGTTGGATTTGTCCCCCCACTATAAAAGGGGGTCTTCTTCTCCAAGAAGACTTACCTCTTCCATCCCTAAGCACCATTGTTGCTCCAAGCTCCATTTTCACCCGATCTCTCTCCCTAGCCAATCAAACTTGTTGATTTGCTCGGGATTGGTTGAGAAGGCCCCGATCTACACTTCCACCAAGAGACATTTGATTCCCCCCACTTATCCCTAGCGGATCTTGTTACTCTTGGGTGTTTGAGCACCCTAGACGGTTGAGGTCAAATCAGAGCCATAGTCCATTGTGGTGAAGCTTCGTGGTGTTGTTGGGAGCCTCCGATTAAGTTGTGGAGATTGCCCCAACCTTGTTTGTAAAGGTTTGGTCGCCGGCTTCAAGGGCACCAATAGTGGAATCACGGCATCTCACATTGTGTGAGGGCGTGAGGAGAGTACGGTGACTCTAGTGGCTTCTTGGGGAGCATTGTGCCTCCACACCACTCTAACGGAGATGTACTTCCCCTCAAAAGGAAGGAACTTCGGTAACACATCCTCGTCTCCACCGGCTCCACTCTTGGTTATCTCGCGCCTTTACTTTTGCAAGCTTACTTGTGTTGTTTACCTTGCTTGCTAGTGTGCTTGTTGTTGTTGCATCATATAGGTTGTTCACCTAGTTGCATATCTAGACAACCTACTTTGATGCAAAGTTTAATTTGGTAAAGAAAAGCTAAAAATTGTTAGTTGCCTATTCACCCCCCCTCTAGTCAACTATATCGATCCTTTCAATTGGTATCAGAGCCTCGTTTCTTTATTAAGGACTTTGTCGTTCGAAGAGTATGGTTGACACCGTAGACGGTGGGGAGGAGGAGCACTCCAGTGTGAATCCGATCTCGTCTACGGGTAATGGGGAAACCACGGTGTCCCGTGAGTAATTCAATGTGGCCTTGGACACATTGAAAACCTCCATGACAACCACGGTTGAAAGCATGTTTAATAAATTCTTAGAAAGACTTAAACTACCTACCTTGCCGTTGAAAGTGGGTGATCCCGCTAACAAGGTGACAGATGCTAACTCCGATAAGGGGGAAGCTAATAGTGAGAAGGGTCCTTCTACTAGTGGTAGAAATGGCACCGGCATCTTTGCCCATGTGGAACCTCCAATTTATGGAGGACTGATTCCCTCTACTCATTTAAATCATGCCGGTCCTCCTCCTAAGATTGTGAAAAATGAGGATTTTGATTCTTGGGTGTATCGCTTCAAGCGTCATTTAAATCATGCGAATACTAATCTTTGGAGAATCATTGAAGAAGGTTTCTATCCACATGACCGAAGCAACTTCACTCCGAGAGAAGTGGTGGATAATCAATTCAATGAGAGCGCTCTCTTCATCATCCAAGATGCAATCCTTCCCGAAGATCTCCCTCATCTTCGACCTCATGCCATGGCCAAAGACGCATGGCAATGCGTTGTGTCTCTCTATCGAGGAAGTGCTAGCATTTAACGCTCCAACTATGAAGTCGTGCAAGATGAAACCGATGAGTTTGCAATGAAAGAAGATGAAGAACCTCGTGAGATCTTTCAAAGAGTGACCAAACTCACAGTCTCACTCCGAGATCATGGGAGCAAGGACACAGATGACAATTGGATCAAGCGCAAGTTCCTCAAGGCCATGATGCCCTACAACAAGGCCATGTCCTCCATCATTCGTCAAAGACCGGACTTCCACTCCATGACCTCAAGTGAAGTGTTGGATGAGTTCATTGCAATGAGCATCTTGGACAAGACCGCCGACAATGCGGTGCTCCGTTCTCAAAGGGAAAAGAAGCCCAGCCTTGCCTTGAAGGCCAAAGTTAGTATGGAAGAAGAGGAAGAAGAGGAAGATGAGGAGAGCAACCCCGAAGACATGAAATATGATTATCATGAGCACATGGCTCTTGCTTCAAGACAATTTTGGAGCAAGAAGAATACAAGACCCAACTTCAACAAGAACAACTCAAGTGGCTTCAAGGGCAAGCAACGAGTTAGAACTTGCTTCAATTGTGGCAATGTGAGCCATTTCGTTGCGGACTGTCCTTACGAGAAGCGGGAAGACAATGGTGGCAAGTTCATCCAAAAAGACAAAGCCAAGTCCTTCCCAAACAAGAACAACTTCACCAAGAAGACTCCTACTCATGGGTTGGTGGTTCAAGAAGAATACCATGAGGATGACGATGATGATGAAAATGGAGAAGCAATGGCCATGGCCTCCGTTGCCATTGCTACCACTCCCCGGGTGTCTCTCTTTGATTCACCCAACGAGAACATCACCGCCAAATGCCTCATGGCTAAAGCCTCTAACATGGTAACCCCCAACATCAAAACCACCATCATTACTAATCCCTCTTTGGAGGGTTGCATTGATGAACATGATGGGTCAAATGAGTAAGTGAATGAATTTGAGTCATTTATGAGTAAGCTCAAGGGCAAATCCAAGAAGCACTTTTTTGCTCTCTTGGAACAACTTGGTGAAGCCAATGACATGATCAAGGCTCACGAAGAAACCATCTCTAAGATGGAAGGTCATAGTCGTGACTATGCCGATGAGATATCGGATCTCTCTAATGCTCTTGAGGAAGAGCATGGGCATCGTTTGACTCTTGAGGAGTCATACAACGATGACCATGCTAAATTAAAGAAAGATCTTGATCATGCTCTTGTTGTGTCTCGTGTGCTAACTTCCAAGAAGGCTAAACTGGGGGTTGATCATGCTAGACTCAAGGAGGAGTTTGATGTACTTGACAAGGCCCACAAGGTCTTGAAGGGTGCTCACGCTAACCTCAAGGAGTCTCATGCTCAACTCCAAGTTAAGCTAACCAAGGAAAAGGCCACCTTCCCTCATATGGTATTAATTGATAATGCATATGCTACTAACCCGTGTTGTAAGCATGTGCATCTTCTGGAGGAGAATGCCAAGTTGAAGGATCAACTTGAGAAAGGCCTTGTGACATGCATTCAAGGTGAGAAGAACCTCAACGACCTTTTGAGCAATCGAAAGGAAGTTGTGGCCAAGAAGGGAATTGGGTTTGCACCTAAGTCCAAGAATAAGAAGAAGAACGACAAGACCAAACGACCTCCTCCTCTCAAGCAAACTTTTGTGAAAAAGGGAGAGGGTGCTCCTAAGGAGAAGAAGGAAAATGTGAAGGGCGTTGATGTCAACAAGGGCAAAACCATCTCCTCCGACAAAGCTGGCGACTTTAACCCGTCATATGTGTTGTGCCATGCTAGTGATGGACATGTTTATGCCAAATTTGTTGGTTCTCCTTATGAGTACATTGAGTAGTCTATTTGGCTTCCTAAGACCCTTGTTACTAACATCAAAGGACCAATTACTAAATGGGTACCTAAAACCAAGCATTGATCTCTCGTAGGTGTTTTCTTCTGGTGGAGGATCATGGTTGCTTGATAGTGGAGCAACAAATCATATGACCGGGAGCAAGGACTTGGTGGTGGACATGCAAAAGATTCCATCTATGCCCACCAATGTCGAGTGGGGTGATGTGTAACGCCCCGGATACAACTTTCCATATTCGTAACTCCAACTCTTGCCTTTTCCGGAGATGCGATATGATATTTCCTCCGTGGTAGGGTTTTTGTCTTTCGTTTTGCATTTGTTCATGTCATGCATCTCATCTCATAGCATCATGCGATTGCATCTGCATGTTTTCATAAAGCTTGCATCCGTTCGTAGTTGCCGTGTTTCCCTCTTGCTTTAGTTTACCGTCCCGAGACCAACCTTGTTCTTCGTTTTTTCTCTTGCCTAAACCGGAGTCTCTCTCAGACCACTCGCGTGCGCGTCTGAAACCTTTCCCGAACCCGACCAGAGCAGTCATTACCGTTGGATCTGGATCATCCCCTAACGTCTATAAAACATCCCCGTTTTCTTATTTGGACTCCCTAGCCTATTTTTCTCGATCATCCGATTAAAAATCGGAGGGATCAAATATCCCCAAAACCTAGCCTACTTACTATATAAATAGAGCAACCCTAAATCTAGGAGAGTTGTCCCATCCTCCGAATCCCTCCGCTGCCACCTACCTGCCTTCTCTCCCTCGGGATCCTCCTAATCCAGTTCCACCCGAGACCAATCACAGCCTCCACCTTCTCCTCGTTCTCCCCACCAGCCCAACCGGAGCGCTCGAACAAGTCTCCTCCTTCCTCGGGATCGATCCAGATCCTACCTGGCCAAATCCCCTCTCGCTCCCTCGTCCTCGCCCGTCGTCACGTCGCCGGCGTACAATCCACCGCCGCGCCAGTTGCCAAGCCAAGCCGTTGGAGTACCAGGACTCCCCCGCGCGTTGTCACCGATTGGAACCGTGCCTCCTCTGCCGTCCCCGCGCTGGACTCCGCTGCTGCCTCCCCTGCGACCCGAGAGCGTTGCCGCCTCTGCTTCGATGCAGGAGGACGACGGCCTCGCTTGTGCGCACCTTCAGCGCCAGCTGGGCCGCCTAAACCGTGCCCCGTCTTCCTCGTCGACCCCTGCAGCAGGACCAGGTCCAGTGCCATGGAAGCCTCCCGATGGACCCCGGCCTACTCCCCGCCTCACCGGAGCAAGCCAGCAGGCAGGCACCCGTCGCGCCCTCTCTGTCGTCCTTCCCGTCCTTCCTGTCTTGCTAACCTCCCCTTCCCTCCCTGTCTTCTCTGTTGGACAGGAGCAACCAGGGCGTCCCGGAGCTCCAATCACCGCCAAGTCCAATCGCCGGCCAGATCCATCGAGTCCCGGCCATCTCCGCCGTTCTCGGTCCTCCCCGCCACCCAAGTCCCTCGCCTGGCCGCCCCTTCGTCCCGCTCGTCGGAGCTCGGCTCCCAGCCGCCAGCGCCTCTGCTATGCCTTTCGCTCGAGAACGAGCGCGTTGACCGTGTCCCATCCCTCGTTCGATCCAGCCTGCCGCAGGCAGATCCACCAAGCCCAGCCGCCAGCTCGCCCGCGTAGGCCTCTGCAGCCGCCGTTTGGGCCACAGCCCGCATCCGGCCCGTGTGGCCTCTGGTGAGCCTCCAGCGCCCATGCTCCTGTTGGGCTAGCCAGATTCGGCCCGCATATGTTTTTTTTTAGGTTCTGCGATTTTCTCATTATGCAGTAAATTAACAGTTTTACAGAAAAACCCTCATACATCATGCATTTAATAACACCACAACTGTGCATCAGATTAAAATGATTTAAACATGTAAAATGCTTAGAATTTTGTGTAGATTAATAATATGCCACTTTCACCCATGTTCAAAATGTTTAAAATGCTGTTTGCATTAATTTGCTTAAATCACATGCTAAAATGATTTATTTCGTAACTAAATAACCGTAGCTCGGTTTTAAATAAACTTTATATGTAAATGGGGTGGAAAAATGCCTAGTTTAACTTGGTCCACTTTATTTTCCTGTTTAACAACCTTAAAATATGGTGTAGGGCAGAACAGTACCAAATCTAAAATATGGACATGGGGATTTTCCGGAATTGTTGTTTGTTGTTCCGGCCTCATTTAAACTTGCCTAAATAGTTAGTTTCGCTATGCTTCACCTCTTGCCATGTTTAACAACATTCAATATTGTTGGGTACATAATCGGGAGAGAACTAAATAAATGAATGTGGTGTTTCGTCAATATGCAACTCGTTGCATATTGAGCTCCACTTAATTTGTAGTATTGTTTGTGCATTTTTCCATGCCATGCCTCATTAAACCGGACATGCATCATACTTGTTTGTGCATCATGCCATGTTTATGCCTGTGCATTTACCATGTTGTTTGTTTCTTTCCAGTGTTGCTTCTTATTTCCGGTAATGTTGCGATTGTAAGGATTTGTTCGACTACTCCCGTTCGTCTTCTTCATGGACTCGTTCTTATTCCTAGCTAGATTTCAGGCAAGATGACCGTCACCTTGGATCTCTTTACTATCATTGCTATGCCAGTTGCTTCGTTCTATCGCTATGCTGTGCTACCTATCGCTTGTTCTTCAAGCCTCCCAAATTGCCATGTCAGCCTCTAACCTTTTCACCCTTCCTAGCAAACCATTGCTTGGCTATGTTACCGCTTTGCTCAGCCCCTCTTATAGCGTTGTTAGTTGCAGGTGAAGTTGAAGATTGCTCCATGGTGGACAGGATTATGTTGGGATATCACAATATCTCTTGTATTATTAATGCATCTATATATTTGGTAAAGGGTGGAAGGCTCGGCCTTATGCCTGGTGTTTTGTTCCACTCTTGCCGCCCTAGTTTCCGTCATACCGGTGTTATGTTCCCGGATTTTGCGTTCCTTACGCGGTTGGGTGATTTATGGGACCCCTTGACAGTTCGCTTTGAATAAAACTCCTCCAGCAAGGCCCAACCTTGGTTTTACCATTTGCCTCACCTAGCCCTTTTCCCCTTGGGTTTCCGGAGCCCGAGGGTCATCTTTATTTACCCCCCCCCCCCGGGCTAGTGCTCCTCCGAGTGTTGGTCCAAACTAGAGCCACTTGCAGCGCCACCTCGGGGAAACTTGAGGGATGGCTTTAGTTGTATGTAGTGTTCATCCAGTGTGCCCTGAGAACGAGATATGTGCGGCTCCTATCGGGATTTGTCGGCGCATCGGGCGGCTTTGCTGGTCTTGTTTTACCATTGTCGAAATGTCTTGTAAACCGGGATTCCGAGACTGATCGGGTCTTCCTGGGAGAAGGAGTATCCTTCGTTAATCACGAGAGCTTATCATGGGCTAAGTTGGGACACCCCTGCAGGGTATTAACTTTCGAAAGCCGTGCCCACGGTTATGTGGCAGATGGGAATTTGTTAATGTCCGGTTGTAGATAACTTGACACCAGATCCAAATTAAAACGTATCAACCGTGTGTGTAGCCGTGATGGTCTCTTTTTGGCGGAGTCCGGGAAGTGAACACGGTTTTGGGTTATGTTTGACGTCAGTAGGAGTTCAGGATCACCTCTTGATCATCACTAGTTGACGACTGTTCCTTTGTTTCTCTTCTCGCTCTCATTTGCGTATGTTAGCCACCATATATGCTTAGTCGCTGCTGCAACCTCACCACTTTACCCCTTCCTTTCCCATTAAGCTTTGCTAGTCTTGATACCCATGGTAATGGGATTGCTGAGTCCTCGTGGCTCACAGATTACTACAACAACAGTTGCAGGTACAGGTTATACGATGATCATGGTGCGAGAGCGATGCTTGCTTGTTTTGGAGTTCTTCTTCTGCTTCTTCTTCGATCAGGGATAGGTTCCAGGTCGGCAGCCTGGGCTAGCAGGGTGGATTTTGTTTGGGTTTCTGTTTGTGTTTCATCCGTAGTTCGGATGTTGATCTTATGTATGATGTATTGTTGTATTCGTGTGGCATGGTATGCCTTTTGTATGTATCCCCATCTATTATGTAATGTTGATGTAATGATATCCACCTTGCAAAAGCGTTTTAATATGCGGGTCTATCCTTGGTGGGACTTTCGAGTTTCTTTTGGATAGGGTCGCATATTGGGCGTGACAAGTTGGTATCAGAGCCTCGACCGACCATAGGAGCCCCCTTGATTGTTGGCCGTTGTTGACTCTAGAAAAAAAACTATTTTGAGTCTTAGGATTATATATATCGGAGAGTAGGATTCTTTTTACTCCTCAGTCCCTTCATCGCTCTGGTGAGGTCTCCTGGCGTAGATGTTTTCTCTTTCCTCTCCTCAAATTTCACTAATATTTTTTTAGGATCACGCGGGTATCTTGGAATCATTCTGATATTCTTATGACGAGAACATTGTTCTTGGTCCCTCCTGACATTTAGGGGTTGTGGCAGTGTCCCGGGGAGTTGAGCTCCGAGGTGTTGTCGTCATAATTTTATCGTTGCAGTTCTGGAATACCTGAGTTTTGCCGACATCGAAAATCTCTTTTATGTAGTTGTTGGTGAGATAACCTCGACGCCACCCAGTACTGGGGAGTTCGGGAGTATTGCCATAGCTTGTATAAGGGATGCTTTTCTAAGGTTGAGGTACAAGATTTCCGGAGTTTTCTTGGTTATGTGTTGACGGATGGATATAGCTTGGATGTAGGTATTGTTAGTTTGGGTGAGATATATTGCTTCCCATGTATCCCCAACACCAGATTGCATAACCAGAAAGTTTCGGGAGTTTATAGGTGGGAATTCAAGTAGCTCCTAGAATATCTTTCCGACAGATGCATGATACGGGATTGGGTAAATCTCTATCATATGTATTTGTTCCGGCTTATTTCTGCAAGCCAATCCTTTGTTTTGTTTTGAGTTGTGGTATTTGAGTTGCTTCAATGTCAAATGTTGATTCCATACCTTTTCTAAACGGTGTTCTCATATTTCTATGGGAGTACTAATCCTTCTTGATCACTGAGGTTGTCATGTCAACTCTTTTCCAACTGGTGTGCTTCTCTTCAAGTGGATCCGATCATTTCAACATTTGCGAGATCAATTCGATGTTCTCTCAACGGTATCCGTTTCATCCGTCCCCAAGTTGCCTTTGTTTTCCCGCCCTCCCACCCTTTTTCTTCAAGGACTCAGATTTCTTAATCAAGTATCCATTTTATTCATGTGAAGTCTCTTCACTCTTTTCAATCAATGTTCTTATCCGGTATTCTCAAGAAGATACTAACGGAGCTTCAAGTTTATTATTCTTCGTCTCTTTTCTTCTCCGGCGGATCCAATTTCAAGCTTTCGGTGTTGATCTTATCCCTTTTCGTCTTTTCACAATGCTTTCTCATTCCGGTGCACCAATTAATCATTCACCTCTCACTATTCATTTGTTTTGGAGTACTAAAGATATCTTGGAAGATTCATGTTTCCATTCTCAATCCATTAGTTTTTTTGAGGTTGTTATCTCATTCAAGTCATTTAATTCAACCAGTGCAATCTCTCTTTTAAATCGTTCAACGGTGTTTCTTTTGAGTGGGCCCTAACCCACAGGTCTTTTCCCAGGATCTTACCTGACTCTTCTAATTTTCCCGGAGCCATTCCCAAATTCTTTTCGAAGTTTGATGTAAGAATGAATTTTCATCAGTTGCATGCCTTCTCCAAGATCACTTTCAAATTCTTTTCATCTTTGGTTCAACCCTTCCTCTTTTTCATTCTCCCGGAGTATCTCAACAATTCATGGAAGTGTTTCTCGTCGTCATTCTCTGCATTTGAAGACTGAAGAAGATTTTCTCTTAAATCTTCCTCCCTTCTCTTAAAGATGCGTGGTTCTAGCTTATGTCATCCTCTCATAATTGTTTTCGATTGTGAGAATTCTTTTCAACCATCTGACGCATTTCAGGAGTTGCTTCCTTTCTTGATAATCCGGATGCCATCATATCTGAATATTACTCATTCTCAACCTTCAAATCTTGTTCTCCAAATCTTACCGGTGAATTGTTCAAATATCCTCTAATCAGTTCATGTTCTCTTCGTTCTCATGTATCTAAATCCCTTCAAGTATCTTCATTCGTTTTCAAATTCTTTCCGGTGAATTGTGCCCTTGCTACTCTCTTTTGCAATTTTTACGGTGGTTCGTTCAAGATTTCACTTCCTTTGTTACCATATCAATTCATTCATTCTTTTTAATCCCACCGGTGGTTCCATCAATACCTTCTAAAGTTTGCGCTATATCTCTATCTGTAATCATTTTTCAATGAGAATAAGTAGTACGCCAAATCCATTGCTTGTCATCAATTTAATTTGATGAAGGATAAGTATACAATAAATCTTATTCTTATTTCCTTGAGGTGATTCAATTCTTTTCTTCCGGAGATTGTTCATGATGAAGTAATTCTTGGTTCTAGTGTTTCATCTTTTCCTTTTCCGGAGTTCCAAGTTTTCTCGGTTATATCGTCGTGAAGCTCCATCTAAATCATTGCAAGGCTTCACCTTGTGTTTTCAACTTCTCTTTCTTTCTATCATCCTTTTATGACCGGAGTTCTTCATGGAGGATCTACATGGTGGTTCATCAAGGATTCCTTTCATTCTCGATTTGTTCTTCAAGATTTCTCTTGAAGTTATGACCCACTAAGCTATACTCTAAAATAAACATGGTGTTCAACACATGTTTTGTTTTGAGGAGTTCAAGTATTCTTCTTTTGCATTCTGAGGTGCAATCCTTTCTACCTTATCTCTTGAGATGGTGTTATGTCACTCTTGGCAATTTCTCCTCGTGTTTCATGATTCACAGGTTGTCGGGAATGAGATATTTAAATCCATCATTTTCTCTTAGTTCAAGAGATCTTTTCGACCAATCAACTTCTTCGTTGGAGTTATCTTGTGTCAGAATTCACCTAAAGCCTTTCCTTAAGGGTTGTTGCTATTTGTGGTGATTATGCATGACCCAAGCTTGCTCTTTATCCTCTTGGTGGAAGAAGTTTTCATCTCTTCATTGATCTCAAAGCAAGCAATTGTTTTCATTAGTGGCAGAATGTCACCACATAGTCTTGAGATGTTTTCCATAAGCCCACTACAAGCCTATTCGTTTCGTTGTGGATTTTCCAACAACCCCGTTGTAACCTTCTTGGAAGGGTGTTTTCCAAGCTCATTTGTGGCAGAAGTTGGCATTTTCTTCTCCGTTCTTTTATCCCAATGATCTATCTTCTTTTCGTTCTTCCGGAGGCATGGTGATGTTGCTCCCTTCACTCATGATCTCGGATTGTGAGGATTGTGTTCTTTTATTGCTTATCCATTTAACCGGAGTGTTGTGTCTATCATTCCTCTTTTAACCGGAGTCTCATCCAAGTGCTTTCATTTTGCCAAGTTCATATTCTATTCCTTCCATTTTTTACCGGAGTGCTGTCCGAATTTGATCTTCCTTGTTCCTTGTTTATCTTGTTTCAACAAAAGTGGTCTCAATTCTTTCTTGTCCATTGTACTCGCCATTCATAGCTTTGCAACCTCCAAGGTACACATGGTGTTCCTTGTTTCTATTTTCTACCGCAGTGCTCTCGATTGTGTTCAACTCCGTTGTGTTCTTTCTCTCCACTTTTCAACCTCTCAAAGTTCCATGGTTTCACTCGTTCGTCAAAGAAGCAACTTAGTTTACCTCTTCTCTTCCTCTTCCTTTTCCCTCCGGTGCCATCCTAGATCTCGGGACGAGATCCTCTCGTAGTGGCGGAGTGTTGTAACGCCCCGGATACAACTTTCCATATTCGCAACTCCAACTCTTGCCTTTTCCGGAGATGCGATATGATATTTCCTCCGTGGTAGGGTTTTTGTCTTTCGTTTTGCATTTGTTCATGTCATGCATCTCATCTCATAGCATCATGTGCATTGCATCTGCATGTTTTCATAAAGCTTGCATCCGTTCATAGTTGCCACGTTTCCCTCTTGCTTTAGTTTACCGTTCCGAGACCAACCTTGTTCTTCGTTTTTTTTCTCTTGCCTAAACCGGAGTCTCTCTCAGACCACTCGCGTGCGCGTCTGAAACCTTTCCCGAACCCGACCGGAGCAGTCGTCACCGTTGGATCCGGATCATCCCCTAACGTCTATAAAACATCCCCGTTTTCTTATTTGGACTCCCTAGCCTATTTTTCGCGATCGTCTGATTAAAAATCGGAGGGATCAAATATCCCCAAAACCTAGCCTACTTACTATATAAATAGAGCAACCCTAAAATCTAGGAGAGCTGTCCCATCCTCCGAATCCCTCCGCCGCCACCTACCTGCCTTCTTTCCCTCGGGATCCTCCTGATCTAGTTCCACCCGAGACCAATCGCAGCCTCCACCTTCTCCTCGTTCTCCCCACCAGCCCAACTGAAGCGCTCGAACAAGTCTCCTCCTTCCTCGGGATCGATCCAGATCCTACCTGGCCAAATCCCCTCTCGCTCCCTCATCCTCGCCCATCATCACGTCGCCGGCGTCCAAGCCACCGCCGCGCCAGTCGCCAAGCCAATCCTTTGGAGTACCAGGACTCCCCCGCGCGTCGTCACCGATTGGAACCGTGCCTCCTCTGCCGTCCCCGCGCTGGACTCCGCTGCTGCCTCCCCTGCGACCCGAGAGCGTTGCCTCCTCTGCTTCGATGCAGGAGGATGATGGCCTCGCTTGTGTGCACCTTCAGCCCCAGCTGGGCCGCCTGAACCGCGCCCCGTCTTCCTCGTCGACCCCTGCAGCACGACCAGGTCCAGCGCCATGGAAGCCTCCCGATGGACCCCGGCCTCCTCCCTGCCTCGCCGAAGCAAGCCAGCAGGCAGGCACCCGTCGCGCCCTCTCCGTCGTCCTTCCCCTCCTTCCTGTCTCGCTAACCTCCCCTGCCCTCCATGTCTTCTCTGTTGGACAGGAGCAACCAGGGCGTCCCAGAGCTCCAATCACCGCCAAGTCCAATCGCCGGCCAGATCCATCGAGTCCCGGCCATCTCCGCCGTTCTCGGTCCTTCCCGCCACCTAAGTCCCTCGCCTGGCCGCCCCTTCGTCCCGCTCGGCGGAGCTCGGCTCCTAGCTGCCAGCGCCTCTGCTATGCCTTCTGCTCAAGAACGAGTGCGTTGACCGCGTCCCATCCCTCGTTCGATCCAGCCTGCCGCAGGCAGATCCACCAAGCCTAGCCGCCAGCTCGCCCGCGTAGGCCTCTGCAGCCGCTGTTTGGGCCATAGCCCGCATCCGGCCCGTGTGGCCTCTGGTGAGCCTCCAGCGCCCATGCTCCTGTTGGGCTAGCCAGCTTCGGCCCGCATATGTTTTTTTAGGTTCTGCGATTTTCTCATTATGCAGTAAATTAACAGTTTTACAGAAAAACCCTCATACATCATGCATTTAATAACACCACAACTGTGCATCAGATTAAAATGATTTAAACATGTAAAATGCTTAGAATTTTGTGTAGATTAATAATATGCCACTTTCACCCATGTTCAAAATGTTTAAAATGCTGTTTGCATTAATTTGCGTCAATCACATGCTTAAATGATTTATTTCGTAACTAAATAACCGTAGCTCGGTTTTAAATAAACTTTATATGTAAATGGGGTGGAAAAATGCCTAGTTTAACATGGTCAACTTTATTTTCCTGTTTAACAACCTTAAAATATGGTTTAGGGCAGAACAGTACCGAATCTAAAATATGGACATGGGGATTTTCCGGAATTGTTGTTTGTTGTTCCGGCCTCATTTAAACTTGCCTAAATAGTTAGTTTCACTATGCTTCACCTCTTGCCATGTTTAACAACATTCAATATTGTTGGGTACATAATCGGGAGAGAACTAAATAAATGAATGTGGTGTTTCGTCAATATGCAACTCGTTGCATATTGAGCTCCACTTAATTTGTAGTATTGTTTGTGCATTTTGCCATGCTATGCCTCATTAAACCGGACATGCATCATACTTGTTTGTGCATCATGCCATGTTTATGCCTATGCATTTACCATGTTGTTTGTTTCTTTCCGGTGTTGCTTCTTATTTTCGGTAAAGTTGCGATTGTGAGGATTCATGTTTATGCCTATACTACTCCTGTTCGTCTTCTTCATGGACTCGTTCTTCTTCCTAGCTGGATTTCAGGCAAGATGACCATCACCTTGGATCTCTTTACTATCATTGCTATGCTAGTTGCTTCGTTCTATCGCTATGCTGTGCTACCTATCGCTTGTTCTTCAAGCCTCCCAAATTGCCATGTCAGCCTCTAACCTTTTCACCCTTCCTAGCAAACCATTGCTTGGCTATGTTACCGCTTTGCTCAGCCCCTCTTATAGCGTTGTTAGTTGCAGGTGAAGTTGAAGATTGCTCCATGGTGGACAGGATTATGTTGGGATATCACAATATCTCTTGTATTATTAATGCATCTATATATTTGGTAAAGGGTGGAAGGCTCGGCCTTATGCCTGGTGTTTTGTTCCACTCTTGCCGCCCTAGTTTCCGTCATACCAGTGTTATATTCCCGGATTTTGCGTTCCTTACGCGGTTGGGTGATTTATGGGACCCCCTTGATAGTTCGCTTTGAATAAAACTCCTCCAGCAAGGCACAATCTTGGTTTTACCATTTGCCTCACCTAGCCCTTTTTCCCTTGGGTTTCCGGAGCCCGAGGGTCATCTTTATTTACCCCCCCGAGCCAGTGCTCCTCCGAGTGTTGGTCCAAACTAGAGCCACTTGCGGCGCCACCTCGGGGAAACTTGAGGGATGGTTTTAGTTGTACGTAGTGTTCATCCGGTGTGCCCTAAGAACGAGATATGTGTTGGTAATATGCCCTAGAGGAAATAATAAATTAGTTATTATTATATTTCCTTGTTCATGATAATCGTTTATTATCCATGCTATAATTGTATTGATAGGAAACTCAGATACATGTGTGGATACATAGACAACACCATGTCCCTAGTAAGCCTCTAGTTGACTAGCTCGTTGTGATCAATAGATGGTTACGGTTTCCTGACCATGGACATTGGATGTCATTGATAACGGGATCACATCATTAGGAGAATGATGTGATGGACAAGACCCAATCCTAAGCCTAGCACAAAGATCGTGTAGTTCGTGTGCTAAAGCTTTTCTAATGTCAAGTATCATTTCCTTAGACCATGAGATTGTGCAACTCCCGGATACCATAGGAATTCTTTGGGTGTACCAAACGTCACAACGTAACTGGGTGGCTATAAAGGTGCACTACAGGTATCTCCGAAAGTGTCTGTTGGGTTGGCACGAATCGAGACTGGGATTTGTCACTCCGTGTGACGGAGAGGTATCTCTGGGCCCACTCGGTAGGACATCATCATAATGTGCACAATGTGACCAAGGGGTTGATCACGGGATGATGTGTTACGGAACGAGTAAAGAGACTTGCTGGTAACGAGATTGAACAAGGTCTCGGCATACCGACGATCGGATCTCGGGCAAGTACAATACCGCTAGACAAAGGGAATTGTATACGGGATCGATTGAGTCCTTGACATCGTGGTTCATCCAATGAGATCATCGTGGAACATGTGGGAGCCAACATGGGTATCCAGATCCCGCTGTTGGTTATTGACCGGAGAACGTCTCGGTCATGTCTACATGTCTCCCGAACCCGTAGGGTCTATACACTTAAGGTTCGATGACGCTAGGGTTATAAAGGAAGTTTGTATGTGGTTACCGAATGTTGTTCGGAGTCCCGGATGAGATCCCGGACATCACGAGGAGTTCCGGAATGGTCCGGAGGTAAAGATTTATATATGGGAAGTCATGTTTTGGTGTCAGGACCCCGACTCAATGCCACATCGATCTAGCATGTAACACCTCATATCACTTTGCGGCCTCACGCACGGTATTCCCACGGGTGTCGCCTTACCTTTGCCCGGGGACCGTTTGCGCCTTTTGGCACACGTATATGACAGTGTCGCTAGCATCCATATGATAAGGAGCCCGGGCTGACATGGCTAGTCGTAAACCCAAAGCGGCACAGACTTACAGGGACAGGCATCCATGACCCAGCATCGAACGTGTCGGTCATCAGCGAGTGAATCCAGGCTGTAGCACTGGGCTAGCAGGACTCCGGTGAACCGGGCTGTAGCAGGCTAACAGGACTCCGGTATTCACCGCGTGACATTTCCCCGAAGGGACAGACACAGGAACGAAGAAGGACACATGCCGGCCAGCCTAAGTGTTCCGGAGCAGTAGCAAGCTACCATGGCTCGGTGGAAACACTAGGAGACATTTCCCCGTAGGAGAGGCTACTAAAGATAAACAACTAGATGGTCAGATCCCACACATACCAAGCATTTCAATAACATACACACAATATGCTCGATATGTGCAAATACAACATGGCATCACAACATGACTCTATGACTCAAGTAATTTATTCAAATAGGCTCCGAGGAGCGAGATATTACAAGCATGGGTCTCATGACCCAACAATCAGAGCATACAAGTCAAAGCACAAGCGGAAGCTATCATGTCTGAGTACAGACACCTATAAATGAAAAAGGCTGAGAAGCCTGACTATCGATCAGATCCTGCCGAGGGCACAAGATCGTAGCTGAGGTATCAAGCTAAACGTCGAAGTCCACGCGAAACTACTAGTGAGACCGAAGTCTCTCTGCAAAACATAAAATAGGCAAACGTGAGTACAAATGTACCCAGCAAGACTTACATCAGAACTAACTACATATGCATCATTTTCAACAAAGGGATGGTGGGGTTTAACTGCAGCAAGCCAGCTTTGACTCGGTGGCTATCCTAAACTACGACTGCAAGCGACTCTTTTGAGGTGGCGCACACGAGTCCACATATTCACCATATCAATACACCACTATGGATCCGCTCCCGTCTCCCTACGAGAACGCCATTCATAGCACTCACGCTTATCTTGCGTATTTTAGAGTATCCACTTTCACTTGTCTATGAACTGATATAAGCAACCCAGAAGTCCTTTACCGCGGACACGGCTATTCGAATAGATGATGTTAACCCTGCAGGGGTGTACTTCTTCATACATGTTTCCACCACTTAGCGTCTGCACACGACATGTGCTCGGCAGACTTCAAGCGAAAGCCGACGTGGGTGTAGACCACGACCTACCTAAACACTCAAGTCTCTAGTCCAGGTTTATCGCCTATTCGGGTTCCATCCATGAGGAGATCCGGCCGGAGTTTCGCTCACAGCCCCAAACGATGTGAACAGGGTTCCCGAGATACCAAACGGGCATCCGGTACACCGTGCCACGTACCTACCGCATCACAGCCCACCCCTACGGTTAGCGCTGTCCACGGCCTCCAGTAAGCTACAAACACCAGAAACTACTTGCAACTCCTGGACAAAGGACTAGGGTGAATAAGAAGTCGAGCGGGGTCATATTTCAAGGCCCAATGTATGGTAGTAGCTGAATCATGGATCACAAACACAGAACTCAGTTCCTGAGGACGTCTGCAATGAGACAACCCACCATGTACTCCTACATGGCCTCTCACCGCTACCTTTACCAAATCGTGTTCACACACTTAGCTCACACACAGTAGGACAGGTTCACACGCCTCTGATTCATCCCCGATGAATCAGACCTGACTCAACTCTAAGCAATAGCAGGCATGACAAACACACATGAATGAGTAGGCACATCAGGGCTCAAACAACTCCTACTCATGCTAGTGGGTTTCATCTATTTACTGTGGCAATGACAGGTCATGCAAAGGATAAAGGGGTTCAGCTACCGCAGCAAGTAACAGATGAATCGGTGTTGTCCTAATGCAGTAAAAGAGAGCAGGAGCGAGAGAGTAGGATTGTATCGGAATGAACAAGGGGGTTTTGCTTGCCTGGCACTTCTGAAGATAGCATTGAGTCTTCATCAGTGTCAACGATCACATCATCGATACACGTCTATCGAGAGGGGACAATTACCGGCAAATACAGAAAAACACGATCAACGCAATGCACAATATGATGCATGCTATGACATGGCAATATGAATGTGTTTTGGGCTAATGCAACTAGCAACAGATTAAATGAAGTTGGTTTGAATACAAGATTCAAATTCAAACTCCATATGTGATTATTCAAATGCCATTTAATTGATTTGTGCTAAACAGTAGTGATAAGTTGTTCTAACATGCATGAAAATGGTACAGATGGATTCCTTGAATTTTTCTGATAATTTTTCATATATAAATTATTTAATTTGGAGTTACGGTTAATTTTCTATGATTTTTAGAAGTTTTAGGCATTTTCTGAAATTTCTTATATAAAAATAAATTCAGAAAGTATTACTGCGTCATACTGACGTCACGATGACGTCAGCAGGTCAACAGGGGCCGGCTCGGGTCAAACCTGACGTGTGGGGTCCACACGTCAGTGACATAGGGGCTAATCCCGCGTTGACCCGGGCTTTGACCCACTACGGGGCCCACTGTCAGTGGCTGTGGGGGGGGTGTTTAGGCATCATTAGTGCTAATTAGGCGTGCCACGTCGGCAGTCGCCGGAGTGTCGCCGACGACGACCACGGCCGACAGCGGAGGTGCACCGTGCGCTCGCTACGGAGCACCATTTGACGTGCGGTTTGCTCCTACGGGTTCCTGGGAGGAAGGCGCATCTAAAGAGGTAAGTGACAGTAGCTGGGGTGGCCGGAGCTGCCGGCGGCGAGCTCCTTTGCGGCTGCCGGAGTTCGGGCAATCTCGGGGTCGGGGTTAGGGAGCACGGTAGGAGGAGCTGGGGCGTGCTACGGACTCCTGAGATCACGGTGAGCACGACAGTGGCCTCGGATACGAGCTGGGGTGGCTGTGGCCACGGCCACGCCATGGCCGGCGGCGAGAGATTCTCGGGCAAAGTGGTGGGGCTAGCTAGAGAGGGAGGTGGGGCACGGGAAGAGGGGGAATCAGCACAGGAGCTCACAGCGGGTGCAGTGGTGGCCTCGGCGAGCTCGGGGAGGCACCGGAGCCGACGAATTTGACGAAGACGGCCGGCGGGTCCGAGGTAGAAGACGACGTCGATGGCGGCGATGCGGCACGTCCGGGGCCTCGTGGCTCGTTGAGGAGGTAGAGGGAGGACCCGCGGAGCTTCCTGGGGCGTCGGTGAGGCTAGGGGTGGCCGGTGGCCATGGGTACGGCGACGATGGCGATGGGCTCCGCTCGGGCGCGTGCAGGGAGGGAAGCAGAGGAGGGAACGGGGTCCAGGGGAAGAGAGGGGAGGTGCAGGGGGCGAGGGGAAGTGCGTGGCGTCACCAGAGGGCTCGGGGAGGAAGCAGGAGGTGGCCAGAGCAGGGTGGAGGTGGCGCGCACGGCGGCGTCGCGGTGTCCGCATCCTTCTGGCGAGGAGGAAGACAACAGGGGAGTAGCGGTGGCGGGCTGGGCCGTGCTGCTGGGCCAGGTGGGCTACCAGGTGAGCGCCAGGTAAGGTTTCTCTCCTCTCTTTTATTTCTATTTTAGTTACTGTTTTCTATTTTCTGTAATTGTGTTTGGATTTATTAAAAATGCCAGAGCATTTCCAAAATCATGCAACTGACTGTGGCCACTGTTTGGAATATTTCCAACAGTAAACATTCTAGTTTGTGATTATTTGAGCATTTAAAATATTATTAGCAATTAAATGCCCAAATGCAAATACTATATAATTTAATTCAAAAATCCAGGAATAGCCTATAAATATGTTCATCATTTTTGGAAGAGGTTTTCACCTTTAACAGAAATTATGAACATTTCCAAAGGGCATTCTGGGTTATTGAAAATATTTTTATTGAACCTAGTTAAATTTCGTTTGGTGCTAGGGTTTCAACAATCCCCATTTCAAATTTAAATGAAATTTAAACATGGTGCAACACTCTAATGCATGCACTAGGCATTGTCAGAACTAGGGATGTGACAACTCACCCCCACTAAACAAGAATCTCGTCTCGAGATTCAAGCGTAGGGTAAGGTGAAGGGGAACGCAACTAGTACAATCTTCACGATCCAGGTTGCACTTCATAGGAACGTTGATTTGAACACCATTATTGTCTTGAAGTCTTGCTCTGAGAAATCCTGTCAACATGACATGGAGGGAAGAAGGAGACTCTAGAAGGGTCGATCTTCTCGAAGATTGAACAACTCAGGATTAACTCACGGAATGAGACATAGCAACATCTTTCGAGCTGAGAGATGAAGCACACCTCTAGAGAAATGGAGTGGAACAGATGACGAAGGTTCACTAGGTAGACAACGATTCCACACCTAAGAAGGTGGTAAACGATTGTCAACGTAGCGAGGAGTTAAGTTGACATGACACCATAATGATGCACCTAAGGGAAGGTGACCCGAAGATATATCCCCTTAAGTGGCAAAAAGAATTACCTTTGATTCAGAGATCATTGAAACTCTTTAAACCAGCCTAAGGCAATTCTCGAGCGATCATTTGGAGGGGGTCGGTAGAATGGCATACTCGGACTTGGATGATGTGGATTACCTTGTTGAAGACAACGTAATGGATGAATTTGCTTACCACCGGAAATAGAAGAGACCCGTGGTAGAATGGCACATTGGCGGTGCAAGCTGGGAACAAAATGCAAATGCTGGGAATGATTCTGGTAACTGGGGAAGAACCCAACAATAGAGAGTGAATCCACTGTTGAGAAGTTATAGCATAACCGAGGAAGTTGAGAGCAAACCTAGCTAGTGCCGATGGTAACACCTAACGCTTGTGCGTGCTCTCAAGAACTTGAGCATTTCCATAATCATCAAGGTTTTACCAATATCCGTGTCAAGGATTCTGGCAACACAACTTACTACCATGATGAATACCGGTGGAAGATGCCGATGCAAAGGAAGATAACACCTTCTTATATTTCACCTTGGCGAGGCCAAGGAAACAAAATCTGGATGATCGACCGAGAGACATTTAGCACTCCGCTTCTAATGTTCTCCTTGATGTGCTAGCGTAACCCATTCATAGATATGGTTTGATATCTAGAACATCAAGTAAAAGGTCGGACTTCGGGATCTCAAAATCCATAGGGGCAACTAGGGAGTAAATCCTACGAAATCCCTATGGGGAGGTGGCCAACTTCCTCAAACAAGATACTATAATAATAGGTCTACCGGATGGGTGTGTTGGCCACGACATCCACCTTACTGGTTATCGAGAGACCAATATTATAGTTCTTAGGGAAATGTTCCAACCATCATATCTGCCTGAGATTCAGCTCTGGTTGGTGTTAGGATATTCCAGGCTCATCGAGTCTTAGGAAGAAAAATGAAAGTTTGCAACACAAATCGACGAGATGACGTTGCGGGATTCTCGGGAGATGAACTACGATAGCAAGCTCCAAAACATGAGCTGGTTCTGCTACAAACATGTGAACACGTTGTCCCAGACAAGCATGACCACGTGGTAGTCTTATAATAAAACACTACCGAGTTCAGGAGGGGGAACCATCAACGAGGGTATCGAAGTTCTTTCATAAGTCCGGATTAGCTCTTATGAAGGAACTCCTTCTCCTTGAACAAATCAATCAGTGGCTTGGTGTGCTAGGGATACATATAGATTGAAGGTTGCAAGTCTTCAAACCACAGCATTCTTCGCACGTGTGCATGACTGATTTGGAATGATTCCAAAGAAAGCAACATTGACTTTCTCGAATCCACGGCGGCAACTTGCATCAGATGCACATGAATTAAAGGAAGTCACTACCTTCATCCAAACATATGCTTCATGAGCTAGCATGAACAAATGCTTTCAAAAATTTCCAACACTAGCTTAATGCTCAACAAAATCATGGAGGAGATAAGGATGTTGTCAATGGGCTCAACAACAATTCATCCGGGTTTCCTTTTAAAAGGAATTCCATAGTTAAGTGAACACGGTGATAGCATTGGTCAGACCAAAGATGTAATGGTGTATGCTCGAGGGATCCACCACGAATAAGACAACATTACGAGCATCGTTGGTACTGAGTTGATTTGACGATGGCCCACACTCAAATCAAAGGATTGATAAGACAATAGGTCCAACAACTGATCACAGGGACCAATCGATGAAGATATCATCTTTCTTCAACACACACTACACAAGAATATCCCTTTGGAACGAACTAAGTCAGACAAGCTTTTATCTTCCAACTCTCCGAGTTGTTGTCCAGCTTAACCAACTAGCTCAGGGATATCTAACACCGATTCTTGGAAAGAAGGTGGTTCATAAGAAACCAACTTGATCACGGGCTCAACATAACGGTCAGGTGATGACCTGGTGATACTTCCGAGAAGACATTCAGAAAAATCACGAACCACCGGTATGTTACTAAGCTCGAGAACAATCTCGCTTTTGAGGGCAAGACGATATAATCAAATGAGTGAGGACTTGACAAGATCCTAACTCATCAATCGAAGGGTGCACCGAAATAAGGACTAGGTAGCACGATCAGTCTTAGAAGGATGATTCGAAAACCAACATACTAAGAATGAAATTATTATCCTTTAACTACCAAGCAACAGAGTTGCTAGCAGTATTGATTTCACACATCACAATTCATTTGTCGGTATTCCGGTTGCATCAACACAAGGGCCGAGGAATGAACAGTGATGGCAAGAAGTATCACTGTACCAAGAGTTCATGGGATGGTGTGCAATTCCTATAACAATCTCGATATAAAGATGGTAATACTCCAAGGTAGAACAGAATCAAAAGGTAGGCTGGCATTTTGATCTGCGGAGCACAATTGCTTTGACCCAATCCTAGATATGGAAGAGGTACTGGAGTTTGTTTCTCCAAGTCATTCAGGACAGAATGGCTTGACGGACCACAAGGGTAATAGGCATCGATAAACGAACGCACACATACTCTTGACTATCAATTGATAGACGAGGGTCAGAATGCAACTAAAGAGAACAACTCAAAGGAACATATAATTTTCTGAGTTGTGGAGGCATAAATTAGTATGTCGAACCAATTTCAACATGATTCTTACGGATAACCCATGCAGAAAGGTAGAACTGGCAGAGTCACGATTTATGAAGGGAGAACTCCTCAAGAATAATCCTGTTGTGATATTTTAGTTCAACGAGGAACTTCTGCCATAAGTAGTTCATGGTATTTGGAAGAAGAAGATACCACGGACTTCAAGGACTATCACAAAGGTTACTAATATCCTAAAGGCACTAGCAATTACTATCAACATGAAGTAGGTAGAGTGAATCTCGGGTTCAAGAACCCAGGAACAGAATACCTATTACTAAGTAGCATCATGGGATGCTTTCGAGAATGATGGCCAGAATCATCACACTGGGAACACAAATCATGGCTAAATTACTAGATGATCCCCTAAGACACCTAGGGTCATAATAATATCTCCAACATATATGTCAAGGTAACGGAGTACCTCAACTCACTGATTAGTGTGGTTAATCTGGCCCATGGGAACATTGAAACAGAAGGAAGGGATTTGCAAATGCATCGGACTATTTAGAAACCTGGGATGACTCGGACAGCATAACGGTTGTAAATGCTCAGAAAAGACTTGAGACATTCACAAAAATGGTGGCATAACCACTCAGAAGCACAATATCAAGGTTTCGAGATCAACAATTAACATACGGAAGTAGTAGGAACTGAACTGAGACTTAAATCCAACAATCTTATAAGTCCACTGATTAGTAACACGTGATCCTAATAGAAAGAAGGGATAGCCTAGTTCTTAATCCCCGTAGAAGAGAAGATGATGACTCAGATCAGAAGGCCATGAGGTATAAGGAGTAAAAAGAGCCTTACGTTCCATCCCACAATCAATTCCCTTATATAACTAAAGAATTTCTAGACTCAACTTCGACCAGTTTGGCTTGGTAATCCTACAGGCAGTCAAGCTCTAATACCAACGCTGTCAGGACCCCGACTCAATGCCACATCGATCTAGCATGTAACACCTCATATCACTTTGCGGCCTCACGCACGGTATTCCCACGGGTGTCGCCTTACCTTTGCCCGGGGACCGTTTGCGCCTTTTGGCACACGTATATGACAGTGTCGCTAGCATCCATATGATAAGGAGCCCGGGCTGACATGGCTAGTCGTAAACCCAAAGCGGCACAGACTTACAGGGACAGGCATCCATGACCCAGCATCGAACGTGTCGGTCATCAGCGAGTGAATCCAGGCTGTAGCACTGGGCTAGCAGGACTCCGGTGAACCGGGCTGTAGCGGGCTAACAGGACTCCGGTATTCACCGCGTGACATTTCCCCGAAGGGACAGACACAGGAACGAAGAAGGACACATGCCGGCCAACCTAAGTGTTCCGGAGCAGTAGCAAGCTACCATGGCTCGGTGGAAACACTAGGAGACATTTCCCCGTAGGAGAGGCTACTAAAGATAAACAACTAGATGGTCAGATCCCACACATACCAAGCATTTCAATAACATACACACAATATGCTCGATATGTGCAAATACAACATGGCATCACAACATGACTCTATGACTCAAGTAATTTATTCAAATAGGCTCCGAGGAGCGAGATATTACAAGCATGGGTCTCATGACCCAACAATCAGAGCATACAAGTCAAAGCACAAGCGGAAGCTATCATGTCTGAGTACAGACACCTATAAATGAAAAAGGCTGAGAAGCCTGACTATCGATCAGATCCTGCCGAGGGCACAAGATCGTAGCTGAGGTATCAAGCTAAACGTCGAAGTCCACGCGAAACTACTAGTGAGACCGAAGTCTCTCTGCAAAACATAAAATAGGCAAACGTGAGTACAAATGTACCCAGCAAGACTTACATCAGAACTAACTACATATGCATCATTTTCAACAAAGGGATGGTGGGGTTTAACTGCAGCAAGCCAGCTTTGACTCGGTGGCTATCCTAAACTACGACTGCAAGCGACTCTTTTGAGGTGGCGCACACGAGTCCACATATTCACCATATCAATACACCACTATGGATCCGCTCCCGTCTCCCTACGAGAACGCCATTCATAGCACTCACGCTTATCTTGCGTATTTTAGAGTATCCACTTTCACTTGTCTATGAACTGATATAAGCAACCCAGAAGTCCTTTACCGCGGACACGGCTATTCGAATAGATGATGTTAACCCTGCAGGGGTGTACTTCTTCATACATGTTTCCACCACTTAGCGTCTGCACACGACATGTGCTCGGCAGACTTCAAGCGAAAGCCGACGTGGGTGTAGACCACGACCTACCTAAACACTCAAGTCTCTAGTCCAGGTTTATCGCCTATTCGGGTTCCATCCATGAGGAGATCCGGCCGGAGTTTCGCTCACAGCCCCAAACGATGTGAACAGGGTTCCCGAGATACCAAACGGGCATCCGGTACACCGTGCCACGTACCTACCGCATCACAGCCCACCCCTACGGTTAGCGCTGTCCACGGCCTCCAGTAAGCTACAAACACCAGAAACTACTTGCAACTCCTGGACAAAGGACTAGGGTGAATAAGAAGTCGAGCGGGGTCATATTTCAAGGCCCAATGTATGGTAGTAGCTGAATCATGGATCACAAACACAGAACTCAGTTCCTGAGGACGTCTGCAATGAGACAACCCACCATGTACTCCTACATGGCCTCTCACCGCTACCTTTACCAAATCGTGTTCACACACTTAGCTCACACACAGTAGGACAGGTTCACACGCCTCTGATTCATCCCCGATGAATCAGACCTGACTCAACTCTAAGCAATAGCAGGCATGACAAACACACATGAATGAGTAGGCACATCAGGGCTCAAACAACTCCTACTCATGCTAGTGGGTTTCATCTATTTACTGTGGCAATGACAGGTCATGCAAAGGATAAAGGGGTTCAGCTACCGCAGCAAGTAACAGATGAATCGGTGTTGTCCTAATGCAGTAAAAGAGAGCAGGAGCGAGAGAGTAGGATTGTATCGGAATGAACAAGGGGGTTTTGCTTGCCTGGCACTTCTGAAGATAGCATTGAGTCTTCATCAGTGTCAACGATCACATCATCGATACACGTCTATCGAGAGGGGACAATTACCGGCAAATACAGAAAAACACGATCAACGCAATGCACAATATGATGCATGCTATGACATGGCAATATGAATGTGTTTTGGGCTAATGCAACTAGCAACAGATTAAATGAAGTTGGTTTGAATACAAGATTCAAATTCAAACTCCATATGTGATTATTCAAATGCCATTTAATTGATTTGTGCTAAACAGTAGTGATAAGTTGTTCTAACATGCATGAAAATGGTACAGATGGATTCCTTGAATTTTTCTGATAATTTTTCATATATAAATTATTTAATTTGGAGTTACGGTTAATTTTCTATGATTTTTAGAAGTTTTAGGCATTTTCTGAAATTTCTTATATAAAAATAAATTCAGAAAGTATTACTGCGTCATACTGACGTCACGATGACGTCAGCAGGTCAACAGGGGCCGGCTCGGGTCAAACCTGACGTGTGGGGTCCACACGTCAGTGACACAGGGGCTAATCCCGCGTTGACCCGGGCTTTGACCCACTACGGGGCCCACTGTCAGTGGCTGTGGGGGGGGTGTTTAGGCATCATTAGTGCTAATTAGGCGTGCCACGTCGGCAGTCGCCGGAGTGTCGCCGGCGACGACCACGGCCGACAGCGGAGGTGCACCGTGCGCTCGCTACGGAGCACCATTTGACGTGCGGTTTGCTCCTACGGGTTCCTGGGAGGAAGGCGCATCTAAAGAGGTAAGTGACAGCAGCTGGGGTGGCCGGAGCTGCCGGCGGCGAGCTCCTTTGCGGCTGCCGGAGTTCGGGCAATCTCGGGGTCGGGGTTAGGGAGCACGGTAGGAGGAGCTGGGGCGTGCTACGGACTCCTGAGATCACGGTGAGCACGACAGTGGCCTCAGATACGAGCTGGGGTGGCTGTGGCCACGGCCACGCCATGGCCGGCGGCGAGAGATTCTCGGGCAAAGTGGTGGGGCTAGCTAGAGAGGGAGGTGGGGCACGGGAAGAGGGGGAATCAGCACAGGAGCTCACAGCGGGTGCAGTGGTGGCCTCGGCGAGCTCGGGGAGGCACCGGAGCCGACGAATTTGACGAAGACGGCCGGCGGGTCCGAGGTAGAAGACGACGTCGATGGCGGCAATGCGGCACGTCCGGGGCCTCGTGGCTCGTTGAGGAGGTAGAGGGAGGACCCGCGGAGCTTCCTGGGGCGTCGGTGAGGCTAGGGGTGGCCGGTGGCCATGGGTACGGCGACGATGGCGATGGGCTCCGCTCGGGCGCGTGCAGGGAGGGAAGCAGAGGAGGGAACGGGGTCCAGGGGAAGAGAGGGGAGGTGCAGGGGGCGAGGGGAAGTGCGTGGCGTCACCAGAGGGCTCGGGGAGGAAGCAGGAGGTGGCCAGAGCAGGGTGGAGGTGGCGCGCACGGCGGCGTCGCGGTGTCCGCGTCCTTCTGGCGAGGAGGAAGACGACAGGGGAGTAGCGGTGGCGGGCTGGGCCGTGCTGCTGGGCCAGGTGGGCTACCAGGTGAGCGCCAGGTAAGGTTTCTCTCCTCTCTTTTATTTCTATTTTAGTTACTGTTTTCTATTTTCTGTAATTGTGTTTGGATTTATTAAAAATGCCAGAGCATTTCCAAAATCATGCAACTGACTGTGGCCACTGTTTGGAATATTTCCAACAGTAAACATTCCAGTTTGTGATTATTTGAGCATTTAAAATATTATTAGCAATTAAATGCCCAAATGCAAATACTATATAATTTAATTCAAAAATCCAGGAATAGCCTATAAATATGTTCATCATTTTTGGAAGAGGTTTTCACCTTTAACAGAAATTATGAACATTTCCAAAGGGCATTCTGGGTTATTGAAAATATTTTTATTGAACCTAGTTAAATTTCGTTTGGTGCTAGGGTTTCAACAATCCCCATTTCAAATTTAAATGAAATTTAAAAATGGTGCAACACTCTAATGCATGCACTAGGCATTGTCAGAACTAGGGATGTGACATTTGGTCACCGGAAAAGTTTCGGGTTTTTTCGGTAATGTACCGGGACCACCGGGAGGGTCCCGGGGGTCCACCAAGTGGGGCCACCAACCCCGGAGGGCTGCATGGGCGAAGTGTGGGAGGGGACCAGCTCCAGGTGGGCTGGTGCGCCCCCCACAAGGGGCCCAAGGCGCAGGGAAGAGTGGGAGGGGGCCAACCCTAGGGCAGATGGGCCCTAAGGCCCACCCCAGGCGCGCCTCCCCTCTCTTCCCCTCTGGCCGCCACCCAGATGGGATATGGGGGCTGCCACCACCCCTGGGGAGGGAACCCTAGAGGGAGCGCAGCCCCCTCCCCTCCCCCTATATATACTTGAGGGTTTTGGGGCTGCCAACACATGAGTTTGACCTCTCCTTGGCGCAGCCCTACCTCTCTCCCTTCTCCTCTCCCGCGGTGCTTGGCGAAGCTCTGCAAGATTGCCACGCTCCTCCATCACCACCACACCGTTGTGCTGCTGCTAGACGGAGTCTTCCTCAACCTCTCCCTCTCTCCTTGCTGGATCAAGGCGTGGGAGACGTCACCGGGCTGTACATGTGTTGAACGCGGAGGTGCCGTCCGTTCGGCACTAGGATCTCCGGTGATTTGGATCACGACGAGTACGACTCCTTCAACCCCGTTCTCTTGAATGCTTCCGCTTAGCGATCTACAAGGGTATGTAGATGCACTCTCCTTCCCCTCGTTGCTGGTTTCTCCATAGACAGATCTTGGTGACACGTAGGAAATTTTTTGATTTCTGCTACGTTCCCCAACAGTGGTATCAGAGCTAGGTCTATTGCGTAGATTCTTTGCACGAGTAGAACACAAAGTAGTTGTGGGCATTGATTTTGTTCAATATGCTTACCTTTACTAGTCCAATCTTGTTTCGACGGTATTGTGGGATGAAGCGGCCTGGACCGACCTTACATGTACACTTACGTGAGACAGGTTCCACTAATTGACATGCACTTGTTGCATAAGGTGGCTAGCGGGTGCCAGTCTCTCCCACTTTAGTCGGATCGGATTCGATGAAAAGGGTCCTTATGAAGGGTAAATAGCAATTGGCATATCAGATTGTGGCTTTTGCGTAGGTAAGAAACGTTCTTGCTAGAAATCCATAGCAGCCACGTAAAACATGCAAACAACAATTAGAGGACGTCTAACTTGTTTTTGCAGGGTATGCTATGTGATGTGATATGGCCAAGAAGAATGTGATGTATGAGATTGATCATGTTCTTGTAATAGGAATCACGACTTGCATGTCGATGAGTATGACAACCGGCAGGAGCCATAGGAGTTGTCTTTATTTATTGTATGACCTGCGTGTCATTGAACAACGCCATGTAATTGATTTACTTTATTGCTAACCGGTAGCCATAGTAGTAGAAGTAATAAGTTGGCGAGACAACTTCATGGAGACACGATGATGGAGATCATGGTGTCATGCCGGTGATGATGATGATCATGGAGCCCCGAAGATGGAGATTAAAAGGAGCAATATGATACTGGCCATATCATGTCACTATTTGATTGCATGTGATGTTTATCATGTTTATGCATCTTATTTGCTTAGAACAACGGTAGTAAATAAGATGATCCCTCATTAAAATTTCAAGAAAGCGTTCCCCCTAACTGTGCAACGTTGTGAAAGTTCGTCGTTTCGAAGCACCACGTGATGATCGGGTGTGATAGATACTTACGCTCACATACAACGGGTGTAAGCCAGATTTACAAACGCGAAACACTTAGGTTGACTTGACGAGCCTAGCATGTACAGACATGGCCTCGGAACACAAGAGACCGAAAGGTCGAGCATGAGTCGTATAGTAGATACGATCAACATGAAGATGTTCACCGATGATGACTAGTCCGTCTCACGTGATGATCGGACACGACCTAGTTGACTCGGATCATGTAATCACTTAGATGACTAGAGGCATGTCTATCTGAGTGGGAGTTCATAAGATGAACTTAATTATCCTGAACATAGTCAAAAGATCTTTGCAAATTATGTCATAAGCTCACGCTTTAGTTCCACTGTTTAGATATGTTCCTAGAGAAAATATAGTTGAAAGTTGATAGTAGCGATTATGCGGACAGTAGAAAGCTTATGTCCTTAATGCACCGCTCAGTGTGCAGAACCCTAAACGTCGTCTGTGGATGTTGCGAACATCGGACATACACGTTTTGATAACTACGTGATAGTTCAGTTAAATGATTTAGAGTAGAGGCACCAAATACGTTTTCGAAATGTCGTGGAACATATGAGATGTTTCGAGGGCTGAAATTGGGATTTTAGGCTCGTGCCCACGTCAAGAGGTATAAGACCTCCGACGATTTTCTTAGCCTGCAAACTAAGGGAGAAAAGCTCAATCGTTGAGCTTGTGCTCAGATTGTCTAAGTGCAACAATAACTTGAATCGAGTGGGATTTGATCTTCCAGATGAGATAGTGATGTTTCTCCAAAGTCATTGCCACCAAGCTGCTAGAGCTTCGTGATGAACTATAACATATCAGGGATAGATATGATGATCCTTGAAATATTCGCGATGTTTGACACCGCGAAAGTAGAAATCAAGAAGGAGCATCAATTGTTGATGGTTAATGAAACCACTAGTTTCAAGAAGGGCAAGGGCAAGAAGGGATACTTCATGAAACGGCAAATCAGCTGCTGCTCTAGTGGAGAAACCCGAGGTTGAACCCAAGCCCGAGACTAAGTGCTTCTGTAATAAGGGAAACAACCACTGGAGCAGAATTACCCTAGATACTTGGTAGATGAGAAGGCTGGCAAGGTCGATAGAAGTATATTGGATATACATTATGTTAATGTGTACTTTACTAGTACTCCTAGTAGCACCAGGGTATTAAGATACCGGTTCGGTTGCTAAGTGTTAGTAACTCGAAATAAAAAAGCTACGAAATAAACGGAGACTAGCTAAAGGTGAGCTGACGATATGTGTTGGAAGTGTTTCCAAGTTTGATGTGATCAAACATCGCACGCTCCCTCTACCATCAAGATTAGTATTAAACCTGAATAATTGTCATTTGGTGTTTGCGTTGAGCATAGACATGATTGGATTATGTCTATCGCAATACGGTTATTCATTTAAGGAGAATAATGGTTACTCTGTTTATTTGAATAATACCTTCAATGGTATTGCACCTAATAGGAATGGTTTACTGAATCTCGATCGTAGTGATACACATTTTCATGCCAAAAGATATAAGATAGTAATGATAGTACCACTTACTTGTGGCACTGCCATGTAAGTCATATTGGTATAAAACGCATGAAGAAGCTCCATGTTGATGGATCTTTGGACTCACTCGTTTTTTAAAAAGTTTGAGACATGCGAACCATGTCTATTGGTGTTTACGCATGAAGAAACTTCATGCAGATGGATCGTTTGGACTCACTTGATTTTGAATCACTTGAGATATGCAAATCATACCACATGGGCAAGATGACTGAAAAGCCTCGGTTTCAGTAAGATGGAACAAGATAGCAACTTGTTGGAAGTAACACATTTTGATGTGTGCAGTCCAATGAGTGCTGAGGCATGCAGTGAATATCGTTATGTTCTTACTTCACAGATGATTCGAGTAGATGTTGAGTATATGTACTTGATGAAACACAAGTCTGAATTATTGAATAGTTCAAGTAATTTCAGAGTGAAGTTGAAGATCATCGTGACAAGAGGATAAAATGTCTATGATATGATCATAGAGATGAGTATCTGAGTTACGAGTTTTGGCACACAATTAAGACATTGTGGAAATTGTTTCACAATTAAATACCGCCTGGAACACCATAGTGTGATGGTGTGTCCGAACATCATAGTTGCACCCTATTGGATATGGTGTGTACCATGATGTCTCTTATCGAATTACCACTATCGTTCATGGGTTAGGCATTAGAGACAACCGCACTCACTTTAATAGGGCACCACGTAATTCCATTAAGACGACACTGAAGTATGGTTTGGAGGAACCTAAGTTGTTGTTTCTTAAAAGTTTGGGGCTGCGACGCTTATGTGAAAAAGTTTCAGGTTGATAAGCTCGAACCCAAAGCGGATAAAATGCATCTTCATAGGACACCCAAAACAGTTGGGTATACCTCCTAATTCAGATCCAAAAGCAATATGGATTGTTTCTTGAATCGGGTCCTTTCTCAAGGAAATGTTTGTCTCGAGAATTGAGTGGGAGGATGGTGGAGACTTGATGAGGTTATTGAACCATCACTTCAACCAGTGTGTAGCAGGGCACAGGAAGTTGTTCCTGTGGCACCTACACCAATTGAAGTAGAAGCTTATGATAGTGATCATGAAGCTTCGGATCAAGTCACTACCGAACCTCGTAGGGTGACAAGGATGCATACTACTTTAGAGTGGTACAGTAATCCTGTCTTGAAGGTCATGTTGCTAGACAACAATGAATCTATGAGCTATGGAGAAGTGATGGTGGGCCCATATTCCGACAAATGGTTAGAAGCCATGAAATCCGAGATAGGATCCATGTATCATAACAAAGCATGAACTTTGGTGGATTTGCCCGATGATCGGCAAGCCATTGAGATAAATGGATCTTTAAGAAGAAGATGGACGTGGACGGTAATGTCACCGTCTATGAAGCTCGACTTGTGGCGAAGAGTTTTTCACAAGTTCAAGGAGTTGACTACGATGAGATTTTCTCATCCGTAGCGATGCTTAAGTCCGTCGGAATCATGTTAGCATTAGCTGCATTTATGAAATCTAGCAGATGGATGTCAAAACGAGTTTCCTTACCAGTTTTCGTAGGCAAAGGTTGTATGTGATACAATCAGAAAGGTTTTGTCGATCCTAAGGATGCTAAAAGGTATGCTAGCTCCAGTGATCCTTCCATGGACTGGACTAAGCATCTCGGAGTTGGAATATGCACTTTGATAAGATGATCAAAGATTTTGGGTTTATACAAAGTTTATGAGAAACTTGTATTTCCAAAGAAGTGAGTGGGAGCACTATAGAATTTCTGATGAGTATATGTTGTTGACATATTGTTGATCAGAAATGATGTAGAATTTTTGGAAAGCATAAAGGGTTATTTGAAAAGTGTTTTTCAAGGGAAAACCTGGATTAAGCTGCTTGAACATTGAGCATCAAGATCTATAAGGATAGATCAAAACACTTAATGGTACTTTCAAATGAGCACATACCTTGACATGATCTTGAAGGTGTTCAAGATGGATCAGTCAAAGAAGGAGTTCTTGCCTGAGTTGTAAGGTATGAAGTTAAGACTTAAAGCTCGACCACGGTAGAAGAGAGAGAAAGGATGAAGGTCGTCCCCTATGCTTTAGACGTAGGCTCTATAGTATGCTATGCTGTGTACCGCACCTGATGTGTGCCTTGCCACATGTCTGGCAAGAGGGTACAAAGGTGATCAAGGAGTGGATCACCAGACAGCGGTCAAAATTGTCCTTGGAGTAATAAGGACATGTTTCTCGATTATGGAGGTGATAAAGAGTTCGGCATAAAGGGTTACGTTGATGCAAGCTTTAACACCTATCTGAATGACTCTGAGTAGCAAACAGGATATGTATAGTGGAACAACCATTTGGAATAGCTCCAAGTGGAGCGTGGAAGCAGCATTTACAATATGACATAGAGATTTGCGAAGTACATACAGATCTGAATGTTGCAGACCCGTTGACTAAAACTTCTCTCACAAGCAAAACATGATCAAACCCCAGAACTCATTGAGTCTTAATCACATGATGATGTGAACTAGTTTAATGACACTAGTAAACTCTTTGGATGTTGGTCACATGGTGATGTGACGTGTGAGTGTTAATTACATGGTGATGTGAACTAGATTATTGACTCTAGTGCAAGTGGGAGACTGTTGGAAATATGCCCTAGAGGCAATAATAAATTAGTTATTATTATATTTCCTTGTTCATGATAATCGTTTATTATCCATGCTATAATTGTATTGATAGGAAACTCAGATACATGTGTGGATACATAGACAACACCATGTCCCTAGTAAGCCTCTAGTTGACTAGCTCGTTGATCAATAGATGGTTACGGTTTCCTGACCATGGACATTGGATGTCATTGATAACGGGATCACATCATTAGGAGAATGATGTGATGGACAAGACCCAATCCTAAGCCTAGCACAAAGATCGTGTAGTTCGTATGCTAAAGCTTTTCTAATGTCAAGTATCATTTCCTTAGAGCATGAGATTGTGCAACTCCCAGATACCGTAGGAATGCTTTGGGTGTACCAAACGTCACAACGTAACTGGGTGGCTATAAAGGTGCACTACAGGTATCTCCGAAAGTGTCTGTTGGGTTGGCACGAATCGAGACTGGGATTTGTCACTCCGTGTGACGGAGAGGTATCTCTGGGCCCACTCGATAGGACATCATCATAATGTGCACAATGTGACCAAGGGGTTGATCACGGGATGATGTGTTACGGAAAGAGTAAAGAGACTTGCTAGTAACGAGATTGAATAAGGTATCGGCATACCGACGATCGAATCTCAGGCAAGTACAATACCGCTAGACAAAGGAAATTGTATACGGGATCGATTGAGTCCTTGACATCGTGGTTCATCCGATGAGATCATCGTGGAACATGTGGGAGCCAACATGGGTATCCAGATCCCGCTGTTGGTTATTGACCGGAGAACGTCTCGGTCATGTCTACATGTCTCCCGAACCCGTAGGGTCTACACACTTAAGGTTCGATGATGCTAGGGTTATAAAGGAAGTTTGTATGTGGTTACCGAATGTTGTTCGGAGTCCCGGATGAGATCCCGGACGTCATGAGGAGTTCCGGAATGGTCCGGAGGTAAAGATTTATATATGGGAAGTCCTGTTTTGGTCACCGAAAAAGTTTCGGGTTTTTTCGGTAACGTACCGAGACCACTGGGAGGGTCCCGGGGGTCCACCAAGTGGGGCCACCAACCCCGGAGGGCTGCATGGGCCAAGTGTGGGAGGGGACCAGCTCCAGGTGGGCTGGTGCGCCCCCCACAAGGGGCCCAAGGCGCAGAGAAGAGTGGGAGGGGGCAAACCCTAGGGCAGATGGGCCCTAAGGCCCACCCCAGGCGCGCCTCCCCTCTCTCCCCCTCTGGCCACCACCCAGATGGGATCTGGGGGCTGCCGCCACCCCTGGGGAGGGAACCCTGGAGGGAGCGCAGCCCCCTCCCCTCCCCCTATATATACTTGAGGGTTTTGGGGCTGCCAACACATGAGTTTGACCTCTCCTTGGCGCAGCCCTACCTCTCTCCATTCTCTTCTCTCGCGGTGCTTGGCGAAGCCCTGCAGGATTGCCACGCTCCTCCATCACCACCACGCCGTTGTGCTACTGCTGGATGGAGTCTTCCTCAACCTTTCCCTCTCTTCTTGCTGGATCAAGGCGTGGGAGACTTCACCGGGCTGTACGTGTGTTGAACGCGGAGGTGCCGTCCATTCAACACTAGGATCTCCGGTGATTTGGATCACGATGAGTATGACTCCTTCAACCCCGTTCTCTTGAACGCTTCCGCTTAGCGATCTACAAGGGTATGTAGATGCACTCTCCTTCCCCTCGTTGCCGGTTTCTCCATAGACAGATCTTGGTGACACGTAGGAAATTTTTTGATTTCTGCTAAGTTCCCCAACAATATGTGCAGCTCCTATCGGGATTTGTCGGCGCATCGGGCGGCTTTGCTGGTCTTGTTTTACCATTGTCGAAATGTCTTGTAAACCGGGATTCCGAGACTGATCGGGTCTTCCTGGGAGAAGGAATATCCTTCATTGATTGCGAGAGCTTATCATGGGCTAAGTTGGGACACCCCTACAGGGTATTAACTTTTGAAAGTCGTGCCTGCAGTTATGTGGCAGATGGGAATTTGTTAATGTCCGGTTGTAAATAACTTGACACCAGATCCGAATTAAAACGCATCAACCGTGTGTGTAGCCGTGATGGTCTCTTTTCGGCAGAGTCCGGGAAGTGAACACGGTTTTGGGTTATGTTTGACGTAAGTAGGAGTTCAGGATCACCTCTTGATCATCACTAGTTGACGACCGTTCCTTTGTTTCTCTTCTCGCTCACATTTGCGTATGTTAGCCACCATATATGCTTAGTCGCTGCTGCAACCTCACCACTTTACCCCTTCCTTTCCCATTAAGCTTTGCTAGTTTTGATACCCATGGTAATGGGATTGCTGAGTCCTCGTGGCTCATAGATTACTACAACAACAGTTGCAGGTACATGTTATACGATGATCATGGTGCGAGAGCGATGCTTGCTTGTTTTGGAGTTCTTCTTCTGCTTCTTCTTCGATCAGGGGATAGGTTCCAGGTCGGCAGCCTGGGCTAGCAGGGTGGATTTTGTTTGGGTTTCTGTTTGTGTTTCATCCGTAGTTCGGATGTTGATCTTATGTATGATGTATTGTTGTATTCGTGTGGCATGGTATGCCTTTTGTATGTATCCCCATCTATTATGTAATGTTGATGTCATGATATCCACCTTGCAAAAGCGTTTCAATATGCGGGTCTATCCTTGGTGGGACTTTCGAGTTTCTTTTGGATAGGGTCGCATATTGGGCGTGACATGATGCTTCACATTCTAAGGTATTGGGTCTTGGCAAGGTTGTCATTTCTCGTGATCTAACGATCGAGAAAGGCATGCTTCTTGAGTCCCTTGCATACAATTTACTTTCCGTTCGTCAACTTGCACTCATGGGCATTGCCACTTTCTTTGACATTGATACCGTGGCCCTCTTGTGGAGCAAGACTCTTAAAGTAGCCTTTGTTGGGCATGTCGAGAACGGTCTCTATGTGATAAACTTTTCGGGGCGACTCACTAAGACCGCGACATGCCTAATGGCTAAAGTTGACGTGGGATGGATTTGGCATCGCCGTTTAGCCCACGTCAATATGAGATCTTTGCAAAGTCTTCTCAAGGGGGACCATGTCCGTGGACTAACAGATGTTAGTTTTGCCAAAGATCATGCTTGCAGTGCTTGTATTGAAGGAGAGCTTCATGACAAGGCTCACCCTCCCACGACCATCATCTACTCGAAGAGACCCTTGGAGCTCCTTCACATGGATCTCTTTGGGCCCCCATCATTTGATAGTCTTGGAGGTAGAAAGTATTGCTTGGTGATTGTGGATGATTATTCAAGATACATTTGGGTATACTTCTTCAAGAGGAAGAGTGAGACTCAACAAATCGTCATCGACTTTGCAAATGAAGCTCAACGTTAACATGATGCAAAGATCTTGACAATAAGAAGTGACAACGGCACCGAGTTCAAGAACTACACCTTGGATGAGTTTCTTAGTGATGAGGGGATCAAGTATCAATATGCTGCACCATATACCCCTCAACAAAATGGTGTAGCGGAGAGGAAGAACCGGACGCACCATGATGGCAGAGTTCAAGTCTCCATACAACTTTTGGGCCGAAGCCATCAACACAGTGTGTCATGCATCCAATTGACTCTATCTCCGCAAAGGCTTGAACAAGACTCCTTACGAGATACTCACCGGCAACAAGCCCAATCTCAAGTATTTTCGGATGTTCGGGTGTAAGTGTTTCATTCTCAAGAAAGGTGTACATTTGTCTAAATTTGAGGCTAGAGCTTATGAGGGCATATTTGTTGGTTATGCTACAAAATCTCATGCTTACCATGTTCTCAACAAGTCCACCGGACTCATTGAGGAGACGTGTAACGTGGAGTTTGACGAAAATAACGGCTCCCAAGTGGAGCAAAGTGGCACTTATGATGTAGGTGATGAAATTCCTCCCCAAGCCATAAGAAGAATGGGTATTGGTCATATTCTACCCATTGAGGAACCCCTTGTGGCCGAAGGAGAAGGACAATGCTCCACTCAAGTGGAGCCATCACCTTCCCAAGACCCACATGCTTCCGAAGAACAAAGTGAAGACCCTCAACCTCGTGAACAAGACAAAGGGCAAGATCAATCTCAAGATGGTGGTGAACCTCCAAATGATGCCCAAGGTTAAGTTCCCCCTTACCGAGTTGTTACAAGATCGTGGGTTTGAGGTGGGGCAAATCGATCCCACTCTTTTTACTAAGAAGGTCAAAGGTGAGCTGTTTGTATGCCAACTATATGTTGATGATATTATCTTTGGTTCCCCTAACAAAGCTTTCAATGAGGAATTTGCCACTTTCATGACCTCCAAGTTCCAGATGTCTTCGATGGGAGAGTTGAAGTTCTTCCTTGGTTTTGATATCAAACAAAGAAGAGAAGGTACCTTCATCAACCAAGCCAAATATACTCAAGACATGCTAAAAAGATTCAAGCTAAGTGATGTCAAGCCGGCTTCTACTCCAATGCCTACCAAGTGCCAACTTGACATTGATCCCAATGGTAAAGCGGTGGATCAAAAGGTATATCTCTCCATGATTGGCTCCTTGCTTTACCTTTGTGCATCTAGACCGGATATCATGTTGAGTGTGGGAATGTGTGCACGGTTTCAAGCCGCACCAAAGGAAAGCCACTATGTGGCGGTTAAGCGAATCTTTCAATATTTGGCTCATACCCCAAACTTTGGCTTATGGTACCCAAGAGGGGCAAACTTCAAGCTTGAAGGATATACGGATTCTGATTGGGCGAGAGACAAAGTGGATAGGAAGTCCACTTCCGGAGGGTGCCAATTTCTTGGTTGCTCTTTGGTGAGTTGGTCTTCCAAGAAGCAAAGTTGTGTGTCTCTCTCGTCCACCGAAGCGGAGTATGTGGCGGCTGGTAGTTGTTGTGCACAACTCTTATGGATGAGGCAAACTTTAAAGGAGTACGGTGTCATTTGTGACAAAGTGCCTCTTTGGTGTGATAATGAAAGTGCCATCAAGATTTCTCTCAACCCGGTGCAACACTTCAAGACGGAGCATATTGAGATTCGGTATCACTTCATCCGGGATCACATTAGGCGAGGGGAGATCGAGCTCAAGTATGTCAACACTCATGATAACCTTGCAGATATTTTCACGAAGCCCTTGGATGAAGCAAGATTTCGCGAGTTAAGGCATGAGCTAAATATCATTGATTCGAGCAATGTGACTTGAACCCTTGCACCTCCCACCACACTCAACTTGTTGTCTAGTTTAGGTGTAGGCATGGACATAGGGGGAGTGTTGTTCTCTCAATGAACTCTCCCTCCCCCCATTATGCATAAATCGATCAACTCTTTCACACTAGCCATTCTTGATGGTACATGTGCTTCAAAGACGAGCTTTGGTCATGGGCCCAAGGATAATTCTTCGCGGTGCCATACAAATCAACTCAAACATAGGTGGCTCCAGCCACCGCCCCTCCTTGGAGAGGTTGTGTCTCGGTTTGGTCTTTGTTGCCTCTGGTTTGGTTGCCGTGTTTCGCTTGATAGCTCGTTGGTGTGTGTGTTCTCTTGAAGGTTCCAAGTCGTTTTTCTCCCTGGCTTGAAACTGCATTTTCTGGGATTCACGGTACTACCGTGGTCAGCCACGGTACTGTTGGAAATATGCCCTAGAGGCAATAATAAAAGTATTATTATATTTCATTGTTCATGATAATTGTCTTTTATTCATGCTATAACTGTATTATCCGGAAATCATAATACACGTGTGAATACATAGACCTCAATATGTCCCTAGTGAGCCTCTAGTTGACTAGCTCGTTGTGATCAACAGATAGTCATGATTTCCTGGCTATGGACATTGGATGTCGTTGATAACGGGATCACATCATTAGGAGAATGATGTGATGGACAAGACCCAATCCTAAGCATAGCACAAAGGTCGTTTAGTTCGTTTGCTAGAGCTTTGCCAATGTCAAGTATCTCTTCCTTAGACCATGAGATCGTATAACTCCCGGATACCGTAGGAGTGCCTTGGGTGTATCAAACGTCACAACGTAACTGGGTGACTATAAAGGTGCATTACAGGTATCTCCGAAAGTAGCTGTTGGGTTGACACGGATCGAGACTGGGATTTGTCACTCCGTATGACGGAGAGGTATCTCTGGGCCCACTCGGTAATGCATCATCATAATGAGCTCAAGGTGACCAAAGTGTTGGCCACGAGATCATGCATTATGGTACGAGTAAAGTGGCTTGCCGGTAACGAGACTGAACAAGGTATTGGGATACCGACGATCGAGTCTCGGGCAAGTAACGTACCGATTGACAAAGGGAATTGTATACAGGGTTTGATCGAATCCTCGACATTGTGGTTCATCTGATGACAACATCGAGAATCATGTGGGAGCCAACATGGGTATCCAGATCCCGCTGTTGGTTATTGACCGGAGAACGTCTCGGTCATGTCTACATGTCTCCCGAACCCGTAGGGTCTACACACTTAAGGTTCGATGACGCTAGGGTTATAAAGGAAGTTTGTATGTGGTTATCGAATGTTGTTCAGAGTCCCGGATGAGATCCCGGACGTCACGAGGAGTTCCGGAATGGTCCGGAGGTAAAGATTTATATATGGGAAGTCCTATTTTGGCCACCGGAAAATGTTCGGGATTTTTCGGTATTGTATCGGGAAGGTTCTAGAAGGTTCCGAAGTGGGGCCCACCTGCATGGGGGGACCCACATGAACGTGAGTAGTGGGGGAAAGGCCGCACACCCCTGGTCAAGGCGCACCAAGATCCCCCCTTAGAAGGAATAAGATCATATCCCGAAGGGATAAGATCAAGATCCCTAAAAAGGGGGGATAACAATCGGTGGGGAAGGAAATGATGGGATTTCTTTCCTCCCACCTTGGCCAACGCCCCAATGGATTTGGAGGGCAAGAAACCAGCCCCTCCACCCCTATATATAGTTGGGAGGCGCATGGGAGCTTAACACAAGCCAAGGCGCAGCCCCTCCCCTCCCCAACACCTCTCCTCCTCCGTATATGCTTGGCGAAGCCCTGTCGGAGTACTGCTGCACCAACTACACCACGCCGTCGTGCTGCCGTTGGAGCAATCTTCCTCAACCTCTCCTTCCCCCTTGCTGGATCAAGAAGGAGGAGACGTCTCCCGTCCCATACGTGTGTTGAACGCGGAGGTGCTGTCCGTTCAGCACTTGGACATCGGTGATCCGAATCACGTTCGAGTACGACTCCATCATCACCATCCCCTTGGCTAGCTTCCGCTCGTGATCTACAAGTGGTATGTAGATGCAAACTCTCTCCCTTGACTCGTTGCTTAGATGAACTCATAGATGGATCTTGGTGAAACCGTAGAAAAAATTTTAATTTTCTGCAACGTTCCCCAACAGTGGCATCATGAGCTAGGTCTATGCATAGTTCTCTTTGCACGAGTAGAACACAATTTTGTTGTGGGCGTGGATTTTGTCATCTTACTTGCCTCTACTAGTCTTTTCTTGCTTCGGCGGTATTGTGGGATGAAGCGGCCCGGACCAACCTTACACGTACGCTTACGTGAGACCGGTTCCACCGACTGACATGCACTAGTTGCATAAGGTGGTTGGCGGGTGTCTGTCTCTCCCACTTTAGTTGGAGCGGATTCGATGAAAAGGGCCCTTATGAAGGGTAAATAGAAGTTGACAAAATCACGTTGTGGTTATTCGTAGGTAAGAAAACGTTCTTGCTAGAACCCAATTGCAGCCACGTAAAAGATGCAACAACAATTAGAGGACGTCTAACTTGTTTTTGCAGCGATTGATCATGTGATGTGATATGGCCAGAAGTTGTGATGAATGATGAATTGTGATGTATGAGATCATGTTATTTGTAATAGGATTCACGACTTGCATGTCAATGAGTATGACAACCGGCAGGAGCCATAGGAGTTGTCTTTATTTTTTGTATGACCCGCGTGTCATTGAAGAACGCCATGTAACTCACTTTACTTTATTGCTAAACGCGTTAGCCATAGAAGTAGAAGTAGTCGTTGGCGTGACAACTTCATGAAGACACGATGATGGAGATCATGATGATGGAGATCATGGTGTCAAGCCGGTGACAAGATGATCATGGAGCCTCGAAGATGAAGATCAATGGAGCTATATGATATTGGCCATATCATGTCACAACTATATAATTGCATGTGATGTTTATTATGTTTATGCATCTTGTTTACTTAGGACGACGATAGTAAATAAGATGATCCCTTACAAAAATTTCAAGAAGTGTTCTCCCCTAACTGTGCACCGTTGCTACAGTTCGTCGCTTCTAAGCACCACGTGATGATCGGGTGTGATGGATTCTTACGTTCACATACAACGGGTGTAAGACAGTTTTACACAGCGAAAACACTTAGGGTTAACTTGACGAGCCTAGCATGTGCAGACATGGCCTCGGAACACGGAGACCGAAAGGTCGAACACGAGTCGTATGGAAGATACGATCAACATGAGAATGTTCACCGACGATGACTAGTCCGTCTCACGTGATGATCGGACACGGCCTAGTCGACTCGGATCGTGTAACACTTAGATGACTAAAGGGATGTCTAATCTGAGTGGGAGTTCATAATTTGATTAGAACTTAATTATCATGAACTTAGTCTAAAACCTTTGCAAATATGTCTTGTAGATCAAATGGCCAACTCTCATGTCAACATGAACTTCAACGCGTTCCTAGAGAAAACCAAGCTGAAAGATGATGACAACAACTATACGGACTGGGTCCGGAACCTGAGGATCATCCTCATAGCTGCCAGGAAACAATATGTCCTAGAAGGACCGCTAGGTGACGCTCCCTTCCCAGAGAACCAAGACATTATGAATGCTTGGCAAACTCGCGCTGATGATTACTCCCTCGTTCAGTGCGGCATGCTTTACAGCTTAGAACCGGGGCTCCAAAAGCGTTTTGAGCATCACGGAGCATATGAGATGTTCGAAGAGCTGAAACTAGTTTTCCAAGCTCATGCCCGGGTCGAGAGATATGATGTCTCCGACAAGTTCTACAGTTGTAAGATGGAGGAAAACAGTTCTGTCAGTGAGCACATCCTGAAGATGTCTGGGTTGCACAACCGTATGACCCAGCTGAACATTAACCTCCCAGATGAGGCGGTCATTGACAGAATCCTCCAGTCGCTCCCACCAAGCTACAAGAGCTTTGTGATGAACTACAACATGCAGGGGATGGAAAAGACCATTCCTGAAGTGTTCTCGATGCTGAAGTCAGCAGAGGCTGAAATTAAGAAAGAACATCAAGTGTTGATGGTCAATAAGACCACTAAGTTCAAGAAGGGAAAGGGTAAGAAGAACTTCAAGTAGGACGGCAAGGAGGTTGCCGCGCCTGGTAAGCCAGTTACCGGGAAGAAGTCAAAGAATGGACCTAAGCCTGAGACTGAGTGCTTTTATTGCAAGGGGAAGGGTCACTGGAAGCGGAACTGCCCCAAATACTTAGCAGATAAGATGGCCGGCAAAACCAAAGGTATATTTGATATACATGTAATTGATGTGTACCTTACCAGTACTCGTAGTAACTCCTGGGTATTTGATACCGGTGCCGTTGCTCATATTTGTAACTCACAGCAGGAGCTGCGGAATAAACGGAGACTGGCGAAGGACGAGGTGACGATGCGCGTCGGGAATGGTTCCAGAGTCGATGTGATCGCCGTCGGCACGCTGCCTCTACATTTACCTACGGGATTAGTTTTGAACCTTAATAATTGTTATTTAGTGCCAAGTTTGAGCATGAACATTGTATCTGGATCTCGTTTAATACGAGATGGCTACTCATTTAAGTCTGAGAATAATGGTTGTTCGATTTATATGAGAGATATGTTTTATGGTCATGCTCCGATGGTCAATGGTTTATTCTTAATGAATCTCGAGCGTAATATTACACATGTTCATAGTGTAGATGCCAAAAGATGTAAAGTTGATAACGATAGTCCCACATACTTGTGGCACTGCCGCCTTGGTCACATTGGTGTCAAGCGCATGAAGAAGCTCCATGCCGATGGACTTTTAGAGTCTCTTGATTATGAATTGTTTGACACGTGCGAACCATGCCTCATGGGCAAGATGACCAAGACTCCGTTCTCCGGAAAAATGGAGCGAGCAACCAACTTATTGGAAATCATACATACCGATGTGTGCGGTCCAATGAGCGTTGAGGCTCGCGGAGGATATCGTTATGTTCTCACTCTCACTGATGACTTAAGTAGATATGGGTGTGTCTACTTAATGAAACACAAGTCTGAGACCTTTGAAAAGTTCAAGGAATTTCAGAATGAGGTGGAGAATCAACGTGACCGAAAGATAAAGTGCCTACGATCAGATCGTGGAGGAGAATATTTAAGTCACGAATTTGGCACACACTTAAGGAAATGTGGAATCGTTTCACAACTCACGCCGCCTGGAACACCTCAGCGAAACGGTGTGTCCGAACGTCGTAATCGCACTCTATTGGATATGGTGCGGTCTATGATGTCTCTTACTGATTTACCGCTATCATTTTGGGGATATGCTCTAGAGACAGCTACATTCACTTTAAATAGGGCACCGTCTAAATCCGTTGAGACGACACCGTATGAATTATGGTTTGGGAAGAAGCCTAAGCTGTCGTTTCTAAAAGTTTGGGGATGCGATGCTTATGTCAAGAAACTTCAACCTGAAAAGCTCGAACCCAAGTCGGAAAAATGCGTCTTCATAGGATACCCTAAGGAAACTGTCGGGTATACCTTCTACTTAAGATCCGAGGGCAAAATCTTTGTTGCCAAGAACGGATGCTTTCTGGAAAAAGAGTTTCTCTCGAAAGAAGTAAGTGGGAGGAAAGTAGAACTCGATGAAGTACTACCTCTCGAACGGGAAAGTGGTGCAGCTCAGGAAAATGTTCCTGTGATGCCCACACCAACTGAAGAGGAAACCAATGATGATGATCAAGGTACTTCGGATCAAGTTGCTATTGAACTTCGTAGGTCCACAAGGACACGTTCCGCACCAGAGTGGTACGGCAACCCCGTCCTGGAAATCATGTTGTTAGACAACGGTGAACCTTCGAACTATGAAGAAGCGATGGCGGGCCCAGATTCCAACAAATGGCTTGAAGCCATGAAATCCGAGATAGAATCCATGTATGAAAACAAAGTATGGACTTTGACAGACTTGCCCGATGATCGGCGAGCGATAGAAAACAAATGGATCTTTAAGAAGAAGACAGACGCGGATGGTAATGTCACCATCTATAAAGCTCGACTTGTCGCTAAGGGTTATCGACAGGTTCAAGGGATTGACTACGACGAGACATTCTCTCCTGTAGCGAAGCTAAAGTCCGTCCGAATCATGTTAGCAATTGCCGCATACTATGATTATGAGATATGGCAGATGGACGTCAAAACAGCATTCCTTAACGGGCATCTTAAGGAAGAACTGTATATGATGCAGCCGGAAGGTTTTGTCGATCCTAAGAACGCTAACAAAGTATGCAAGCTCCAGCGATCCATTTATGGGCTGGTGCAAGCATCTCGGAGTTGGAATATTCGCTTTGATGAGATGATCAAAGCGTTTGGGTTTATGCAGACTTATGGAGAAGCCTGCGTTTACAAGAAAGTGAGTGGGAGCTCTGTAGCATTTCTCATATTATATGTAGATGACATACTCTTGATGGGAAATAATATAGAATTTCTGGACAGCATTAAGGCCTACTTGAATAAGTGTTTTTCAATGAAGGACCTTGGAGAAGCTGCTTACATATTAGGCATCAAGATCTATAGAGATAGATCGAGACGCCTCATAGGTCTTTCACAAAGCACATACCTTGATAAGATTTTGAAGAGGTTCAAAATGGATCAGTCCAAGAAGGGGTTCTTGCCTATTTACAAGGTGTGAGATTGAGCTCGGCTCAGTCACCGACCACGGCAAAAGATAAAGAAGAGATGAGCGTCATCCCCTATGCTTCAGCCATAGGATCTATTATGTATGCCATGCTGTGTACCAGACCTGATGTAAACCTTGCCGTGAGTTTGGTAGCTAGATACCAAAGTAATCCCGGCAAGGAACACTGGACAGCAGTCAAGAATATCCTGAAGTACCTGAAAAGGACAAAGGACATGTTTCTCGTTTATGGAGGAGACGAAGAGCTTGTCGTAAAGGGTTACGTCGACGCTAGCTTCGACTCAGATCCGGATGACTCTAAGTCACAAACCGGATACGTGTATATGTTGAATGGTGGAGCAGTAAGCTGGTGCAGTTGCAAGCAGAGCGTCGTGGCGGGATCTACGTGTGAAGCGGAGTACATGGCAGCCTCGGAGGCAGCGCATGAAGCGATTTGGGTGAAGGAGTTCATCACCGACCTAGGAGTCATACCCAATGCGTCGGGGCCAATCAAACTCTTCTGTGACAACACTGGAGCTATTGCCCTTGCCAAGGAGCCCAGGTTTCACAAGAAGACCAGGCACATCAAGCGTCGTTTCAACTCCATCCGTGAAAATGTTCAAGATGGAGACATAGAAATTTGCAAAGTACATACGGATCTGAATGTCGCAGATCCGTTGACTAAACCTCTCTCGCGAGCTAAACATGATCAACACCAGAACTCTATGGGTGTTCGATTCATCACAATGTAACTAGATTGGTGACTCTAGTGCAAGTGGGAGACTGTTGGAAATATGCCCTAGAGGCAATAATAAAAGTATTATTATATTTCATTGTTCATGATAATTGTCTTTTATTCATGCTATAACTGTATTATCCGGAAATCGTAATACATGTGTGAATACATAGACCTCAATATGTCCCTAGTGAGCCTCTAGTTGACTAGCTCGTTGTGATCAACAGATAGTCATGATTTCCTGGCTATGGACATTGGATGTCGTTGATAACGGGATCACATCATTAGGAGAATGATGTGATGGACAAGACCCAATCCTAAGCATAGCACAAAGGTCGTTTAGTTCGTTTGCTAGAGCTTTGCCAATGTCAAGTATCTCTTCCTTAGACCATGAGATCGTGTAACTCCCGAATACCGTAGGAGTGCCTTGGGTGTATCAAACGTCACAACGTAACTGGGTGACTATAAAGGTGCATTACAGGTATCTCCGAAAGTAGCTGTTGGGTTGACACGGATCGAGACTGGGATTTGTCACTCCGTATGACGGAGAGGTATCTCTGGGCCCACTCGGTAATGCATCATCATAATGAGCTCAAGGTAACCAAAGTGTTGGCCACGAGATCATGCATTACGGTACGAGTAAAGTGACTTGCCGGTAACGAGACTGAACAAGGTATTGGGATACCGACGATCGAGTCTCGGGCAAGTAACGTACCGATTGACAAAGGGAATTGTATACAGGGTTTGATCGAATCCTCGACATCGTGGTTCATCCGATGACAACATCGAGAAGCATGTGGGAGCCAACATGGGTATCCAGATCCCGCTGTTGGTTATTGACCGGAGAACGTCTCGGTCATGTCTACATGTCTCCCGAACCCGTAGGGTCTACACACTTAAGGTTCGATGATGCTAGGGTTATAAAGGAAGTTTGTATGTGGTTACCGAATGTTGTTCGGAGTCCCGGACGTCACGAGGAGTTCCGAAATGGTCCGGAGGTAAAGATTTATATATGGGAAGTCCTATTTTGGCCACCGGAAAATGTTCGGGATTTTTCGGTATTGTACCGGGAAGGTTCTAGAAGGTTCCGGAGTGGGGCCCACCTGCATGGGGGGGCCCACATGAACGTGAGTAGTGGGGGAAAGGCCCCATACCCCTGGTCAAGGCGCACCAAGATCCCCCCTTAGAAGGAATAAGATCATATCCCGAAGGGATAAGATCAAGATCCCTAAAAAGGGGGGATAACAATCGGTGGGGAAGGAAATGATGGGATTTCTTTCCTCCCACCTTGGCCAACGCCCCAATGGAATTGGAGGGCAAGAAACCAGCCCCTCCACCCCTATATATAGTGGGGAGGCGCATGGAAGCTTAACACAAGCCAAGGCGCAGCCCCTCCCCTCCCCAACACCTCTCCTCCTCCGTATATGCTTGGTGAAGCCCTGTCGGAGTACTGCTGCACCAACTACACCACGCCGTCGTGCTGCCGTTGGAGCAATCTTCCTCAACCTCTCCTTCCCCCTTGCTGGATCAAGAAGGAGGAGACGTCTCCCGTCCCGTACGTGTGTTGAACGCGGAGGTGCTGTCCGTTCAGCACTTGGACATCGGTGATCCGAATCACGTTCGAGTACGACTCCATCATCACCATCCCCTTGGCTAGCTTCCGCTCGTGATCTACAAGTGGTATGTAGATGCAAACTCTCTCCCTTGACTCGTTGCTTAGATGAACTCATAGATGGATCTTGGTGAAACCGTAGAAAATTTTTTAATTTTCTGCAACGTTCCCCAACAGGTACTACCGCAACCAGCACGGCAGTAATTTTTTACTGCCGTTGGTGGAGCAGTACTACCGCCTGCTGCGCGGTACTTCCGCCCGGGTGGTACTACCGCAATGAGTCGCGGTACTACCGTGACGTAGCGAGCGCGTGGGGGTTATGAGCGGGCAGGGGGAGTTCCAACTCCCCATACCCATTCACTCCTTCTCCTCACGCTGTCTCTCTCTCTCTCTCCTGCCCACGAACGGTGCCGGAGACCCTCGCCGGATCTCCTTCTCCGGCTGCTCTCCTCGGATTACGACCGGTGGGATCGTTCCCCACCACTTTGTCTTGCCATGGACCAAGGTCTTTCCCCAAATCCTTCTCTCCTTGGTTTGTTCTTTTTGCTTCTAGGTTTTTAGGGAAATGCTAGTTGTTCTTGAGATTTTAGGCCAAATCTTTGCAAGAGTAGGATGGAGGAGAGTAGTAATGCGTAGAGTTTTTACATTATATATTGTCCCGTGGTAGATTTGATCAGCCGTAGTACCGCTTTGTCATCACGGTAGTTCTCAGATTCATCTGCTGCTTCAGATCTGAATACGCGCGGTACTACCGCACCTCCGGCGCGGTACTATCGCGCCCGCGGTACTACCGTGATATGGCGCGGCACTAATTTTTTAGTTCCACGCGACCAAGCCGTAGTACCGCTGATGTCAAATCTCTCGTGTGGCAATATGTATGTGCAAATTCTACCTGTTTCACTGTTTGCTGTGTTCTTTGCTTTGTTCCTCCTCGCATTTCTTGCATGTCTGTTTTGTGGTGTGTGTGGCTCAGGTGCTCATGCTCGTCGCTCCAACCCAAGCCATGACACGGGTTCCAAGCGCCTTCGCAATCAAGACGAAGCTCCTGAGGCTCCAGTGCCCCCCAACACCGGACCAAGACCACCGCCCACAAAGACAAGGAACCTGCCATGAGTATGGATGAGATGCCGCTTGCTGAGTTTGTCGCTCGTAGGAAGATCAATCCCTACGTGAATCCTCGTGCCAACCTTCGAGGAAATGAGTTGTTCTAGACCAAGCAGTAGAACCTCATCTATTTGGATGTGATCAAGGCCAAGAGGAATATCTATGTGGATGTGCATTGGATCGACATGCATCATATGAGGGAAGAGAAGCACCGGGCATACTTTGGTGAGGATCTGGATCTAGTTGAGCAGTTTGGCATTGAGCATATCATCTCTTTTCACAAAGAATATGATCCGGAGATTGTGGCTCAGTTCTTCGCCTCGGTGTACTTCCATCCTAATGAGGACAGGACAATGACTTGGATGTCCAATGGTCGACGGCTGGCAGCCACCTGGAAGGAGTTCATCGCCTTGCTTGGTGTTTCAGATGAGGGGCTCGCCACTCCCCAAGGTGTTCGTCCTCATGCCAACTCTGAGTCTGCCAACAAGAACAAGCTTCAGTCCTTCCTTGTTGAAAAGAAGCTCTCCAGTGGCAAGTCTTCGTGGGTGCTCAACTCATTCCTTGACATCATGTACCAGATCTTCCACAACTCTCTCTCCCCACGCATTGGGTATAAGGACAAGGTACACGCCTATCTTGTGGACATGTTGCTCCTATGTGAAGAAGCGCGCAAATCTCAGACGCTACCTCTGGATATCTCACACATCATGTGGTGTGAGCTTCGGTTTGCTGTCTCCAACCGCAAGGTTCCCATATATGGACCGTATCTGTTTCAGCTGATCTCTACAACTTGGGAGAAGACCTACCCTTAGGATGACTTTGAGGCCCCTGATTGGATTAGACATGATTCCATCCGGCTCCGGGTCAAGCCTCAGTGGGCTAACACCACTTCTCGTGTTGAGGCTGCCACCGCCATGGATGTGGATGCAGATGAGGGTGAGGAGGAGCCAACAGATGAGGAAAGCTCTGAGGGGTACACCCCTCCCTCCTCTGAGCCATCTTGGGCTAAGAGGCTCAAGAACAAGATGAAGACCTTGTTCTGCATGCAGGCCAAGGGTCAGTACAGGTCTCATGTTGCCTCCAAGGAGAGTCGCCGTCGAGACAAGAAGATCATGAAGCTGTATGGAGAGGACGTGTCTGGCGGTTCTGAGGATCGCATCACTCCAGAGGCTGAGTGGATGGTGAAGCTAGGCTACAAGTGGACTAATTCTGGGGAAGACGTCGAGGAGACCATTCCTACTGCCGAGTCTGACGAGGACCGTGCGTCTTATCACTCTGCTTGAGCCACCACGTGTGTGTAGGTGTCCTCTCTGCCTTTTTGGCGTCTCGATGCCAAAGGGGGAGAGAGTGTGGGGATTTGCGAGAGTCTTGTGTTTGCTTTGCTCGTGTTTGTTCCGTTGAACCTTGTGTTTGTTCCGTTGAACCTTGCTTTGCTTTGGTTTAGTCTGTTCATGAGACTTGGTCTATCAATCATATGGTGTAAGACATATGCTCTCTATCGTACTATATTACCTATGCTACTTATGTCTTGCTCATTTTTACTGTCTTGATACGCCTTGTCTCTAAAATATAGGGGGAGTAGTGATCCTAGTGTTCGTGCCGTGCAGTCCAAAGCACTTTAATCTCTGGCACGAATCTAGGGGGAGCTCGTCTATATTTTAGAGGTGTGGGGTATGCTTGTGCTACATTCTTTCCCTTCGTGCAAATCCCGTATTGTCATCAATCCACCAAAAAGTGGGAGATTGTAAGGGCATGTTTATCCCTAAGGTGTTTTGGTGATTGATGACAATGCTTTTGCGGACTAATCGTGTGCCTTGAGTTCTTCAGTTGCTTTGTCGTTAGGCACAAGACGGTTTGGTACCCCTCGAAGACTATTGAAGACGGTGGTGTTCTACGTCTCCTTTGATGGATTTGAGTCGTAGGATAGCCGTCTTATTAAGAGGGGGTCCGCTGTGGAAAGGTTTGGGAGGAATCATCACGTACACGCTTCTTCCTTTATCCCGCCTTTCCCTTTGCGCTTTGGAGCTTCCTCTGTTATCTTCTCGTCTGTGCAAAAAGGAGGATTCCTTTAGTGTTACCAGTTGAGGGCTGCGGTAGTACTGCTTTCAGGAGTGGTAGTACCGCAGGACCCCGCGGTAGTACCGCAAGCCCTTGCGGTAGTACTGTGGGCGTCCACGGTAGTACCGCTCCTATGGAGCGGTAGTACCGTGGGCGTCCACGGTAGTACCGCTCCTATGGAGCGGTAGTACCGTGGCCTCTGGTTAGGCTCAGCCCCTCTTGCGGTTGTAGGGGCGGATGTAATTTTTTACATCTGCGCCCTACGCGGTAGTACCGCCCCAGGTGTGTGGTTGTACCGTGAGTCCTGATCCGGCTTAGTAGCACGAGCGGAAGTAGGGGCGGATGTAATTTTTTACATCCGCTCCCTGCACGGTAGTACCGCAAGTCTGGTGCGGTAGTACCGTGTCTGGTTTTTGCACCGTTCGATTTTCAGCGGAAGTAGACACGGATGTATTTTTATTCATCCGTGCCCTTCCCCGTCTAGACCATCCTGGCCTTGCGGTAGTACCGCAAGGGGGACGGTAGTACCACGTCAGCGACAGTACCGCTCTCAGCCTTGGTGGCTCTGGCTTGGTCTAGCCCCTGCCGCTGCAGCGGTAGTACCGTGACCCGTCACGGTAGTACTGTGAGCCCCTGCGGTAGTACCGCCTGTCTGGTGCGGTAGTACTACGAGTCGCGGGCTGAATAAGTGGATAACGGTTGGATTTGTCCCCCCACTATAAAAGGGGGTCTTCTTCTCCAAGAAGACTTACCTCTTCCATCCCTAAGCTCCATTGTTGCTCCAAACTCCATTTTCGCCCGATCTCTCTCCCTAGCCAATCAAACTTGCTGATTTGCTCGGGATTGGTTGAGAAGACCCCGATCTACACTTCCACCAAGAGAAATTTGATTCCCCCCACTTATCCCTAGCGGATCTTGTTACTCTTGGGTGTTTGAGCACCCTAGACGGTTGAGGTCACCTCGGAGCCATAATCCATTGTGGTGAAGCTTCGTGGTGTTGTTAGGAGCCCCCGATTAAGTTGTGGAGATTGCCCCAACCTTGTTTGTAAAGGTTCGGTCGCCGCCTTCAAGGGCACCAATAGTGGAATCTCCGCATCTCGCATTGTATGAGGACGTGAGGAGAATACGGTGGCCCTAGTGGCTTCTTGGGGAGCATTGTGCCTCCACACCGCTCTAACGGAGACGTACTTCCCCTCAAAAGGAAGGAACTTCGGTAACACATCCTCGTCTCCACCGGCTCCACTCTTGGTTATCTCGCGCCTTTACTTTTGCAAGCTTACTTGTGTTGTTTCCCTTGCTTACTAGTGTGCTTGTTGTTGTTGCATCATATAGGTTATTCACCTAGTTGCATATCTAGACAACCTACTTTGATGCAAAGTTTAATTTGGTAAAGAAAAGCTAAAAATTGTTAGTTGCCTATTCACCCCCCCCCCCTCCTCTAGTCAACTATATCGATCCTTTCAAGGGGGAGCTCGGGAATGGCGCTAGTCGTATGGGAGCTTGAACCCAGGCAGCAGGTGTTGGGGTCGCGGGGAAGCTTGAATTTATTCGGTGACGGTCGGGGGGTCGGTGGAGGAGGGGGATGCTAGGTTAGGGGTCGTCGGAGCCAGGCCAATCGGGCGGCATGCGGGCAAGCACACCATATTGTGGGAGGTGGTTCTTCTCCCTACTTTTACTGAGAAATGCTCTTGTAGCAAAATTTCAGCTAGAAGGGTACGTTTTGGAAATGAAAAGCTATTTCTGTTAGAGCGCTATAAAGGTTCAGGTAGAGGGGAAGGGATAGTGCACGTTAATTTCCTAGAACAAGTTTTACTTAGGATTTTATATGGGAAGTGCTAGAGATAATGTAACAAGTATTCTTGCACTTGGTGTGTGTGTGTGACCTGGCGTAGGGTGCTGAACAATTTGGTACTTGGTGAATGCATTGTGCCTGTATTCTTATCAGATACAGTACTACATATATTGCTTATGGACTTTCATAACTCCAAACGTTCGGATTTTAGCAATAGGCAAGAATGATCCTTACATCACTCTAATTATATACATGCATACATCAGAATGACTAATTTTTCTTTCACGTGCACTCCCCCTCTAATTACATACATATATGCACTAAATGACGAAAAGCTGATGTCATCCTAGATTTTTTTCTTTTTCCAAACTTCAAAATGTTTTGTAGCTCAAACCGTTGCTCCGATTGAAAAACCGCCTTCACAAAAAAAATCGTCTCGACGAGATCTTCAAAACTAGATCCCATGTTGATATGTTCTGACGACTTTTTTCGGACCAAAAGTTACCACATCTGGGCTACGTAAGTTATCACGTCTGTCATACATAAGTTACCGTATCATTTACACAAAAGTTTCCGGGGTATGTTTTCAACTAACTTTTATCCCAGGGTCAAAAAGTGATTATGATGTTTGTTGTGAGTTATCGGCTTTGTTGCATATATCACCATGTTGCACAGATGTTAACGGGATATGTTTTCAACAATTTTCATTCCCTTGGTCAAAAAACTACCGTGATATTTGTATACGAGTTATCAGCTCTCACGTGCGCGTATTATCATGTTGTTTACACATGAGTTGTTGGGAGGTATTTTTTAACAACATTTTTCCCTCGTCAAAAAGTTACCACGTCTGGATTAAGTAAGCTATCAACTTTGTTGTATGTATATTACCATGTTATTTACACACAAGTTATCAAGGTACATTTTCAACAAACTTTTATCCCGGTGTCAAAAGTTACTGTGGAGTTTGTAGTAAGTTATCAACTTTATTGGGTGTATAATACCGTGTTATTTGCATACAAAGTATCGAAAATATATTTTTCAACAAC
>NC_041389.1:449774390-449777177 GCF_002162155.2 Triticum dicoccoides | reverse complement strand
TTCACCTAAGTATCAGGTATGCAGTGCTTATATTACCATGATATTCATGCAAACGTTATCAAGGTTATATTTTCAATAATTTTTCCTCGGGGTCCAAGTTATCATGGTGTTTGTATCTAAGCTATCATGTATATGATGCGTTATTACCATGATGTTTATACAAAAGTTACTCGGGTACATTTTTGACAACTTTTTTCCTTTAGGTCAAAGTTGTTGTGGTGTTTGTGCCAAGTTATTAGTGGTGTCATGCAGAGAATACCGTGTTGTTTACACATAAATCACTGGGAGATGCTTCAATAACTTTTTCACGGTCGAAATTACCATGGCATTTATACGTAAGTTATCAGGTCCCGGTGCACAAATTACCATGCCACTTGCACATAAGTTACCCGGATATATTTTCAACAACATTTTTATGGATCAAAACTTCGCAGTGTTTGTAGGTAAGTTACGTAGTGTAAGGTGCGTATATTAGCATGCTTTTTACATAGAAATTACAGGGGTATGTTTCAATAATTTTTTCTTCTCTAGGTCAAAGTTATCATGATGTTTGCAGATAAGTTATTAGGTCTGTGGTGCCTAAATTACCATGATATTTATACAAAATTTACCAGGAGTATATTTCAATAACTTATTTTGTCAAAAGATCATGTAGATACTACTACTACATTTAAGCTTAATTGTAGTATATGTAAGTTCCGACGTTAAATGCGATATATCCTCAATCTAGTCCTCACTATTGACGTTGTGAGTTAGACACTCGTCTTTATCAATTTTGTAAGAAATTTTTTGGCCAAAAATAAAAGCAATAGAACAGTACTAGTGTTCTGATCTGAATAGATAACGACAACTAAAAGTTTGTGCGACAGAAAAGATAGACGAAGAATCTAGAGAGAGTAAATTAGGCAACGCTCTCAAAAACAATCCTGGTAAAAAAATACACTAATTCAATAGTAAAAAAGAGTCAAATGGGTTAGTTTGCTTTTGGTTTACAGCAAGTATAGTTTGCGAAGCAGAGACCATAGTTCGAACTCAAGATAGGAACTATTTTTCTCCCTCCCGCAAGAATTGAATTCAAGTGGTACTATTTTTTCTGAAAAAATTCAAGTGTTACTATAATTTTACACAAAATTCGAGTGTTACCAGCACCTAACAGAAAAGAAACAAATTGACGGCTGCATCATATGAGTGGCCTACTCGCTACACTAAACTATTAAAGTAACTAGCCTCTATCTAACCACAACACAAGGTTGGTCCGGGTGGTTACAAAGGATGGTGAAAATCATGTACGAGTCTTCGGGTGCAGAGTTCGACTCCCGCTATCACTCTTATTTCGGAAAAATGGAAACCAACAAACGCCACTGCTTTTTAAAAGTGCGTTGACAGAGGCGTTCGGATCTTATTGTTTCCGAACGTTTGGAAATTACAGTTGTCGTTTGAACATACCTTCATTCAGAACAGCTAGGGCGAGCCCCTCTTCAGATACCCTTCCACCAAGTTGTTGGTAGAACGGGAGAAGAACCTCATGCAGATAGGCGGCAAAATCCCTGTGAGGCTGAGAACCGACTTTACGACGAGCCATATTGCGTCGCCGCACATCAGACCAGACGCGACAGTCGGCCCAAGCTCCTTGACGGAGGCGTTCGGATCTTATTGTTTCCGAACGTTTGGAAATTACAGTTGTCGTTTGAACATACCTTGATTCAGAACAGCTAGGGCGAGCCCCTCTTCAGATACCCTTCCACCAAGTTGTTGGTAGAACGAGAGAAGAACCTCATGCAGATAGGCGGCAAAATCCCTGTGAGACTGAGAACCGACTTTACGACGAGCCATATTGCGTCGCCGCACATCAGACCAGACGCGACAGTCGGCCCAAGCTCCTTGGCGGTGGCGCCGTGCACGCATTCTCACACGACATGATGAGTCTGCCCACGCACATGTCGATGGCCATCGGCAAAGGCACAACCCTGGCCACCCTTGGCCCTGCAAGATCTCTCACCAAGTTGATCAACATGGCAACCATGAAGAGCAGAACAAAGAGCAATATGCACTGCTTGGGCAGCAACTCGATTCCCTGCACACTCAGGTTGGCTACGTTGCGGTACAAGAGACGGCAAAGGCACAACCCAGGCCACCCTTGGCCCTGCAAGATCTCTCACCAAGTTAATCAACATGGCAACCATGAAGAGCAGAACAAAGAGCAATATGCACTGCTTGGGCAGCGACTCGATTCCCTGCACACTCAGGTTGGCTACGTTGCGGTACAAGAGACTCGGCTTCAAGGCGTACTCCGAGCCGTCCACACCAAATCCTTTGACAACCGAGTAGAAGATCCAAAATGTTCCCGGCGAGACGACGCAGCCAATTAGCACGTTGAACGTCTGGTTCACTGCAATGGACCTTGTCGCCGTGAGTGTCATATGAGCAACTTTCATGTTGGACATCATGGTACTTGCTGTGTTGATCACGCCCCCAATAACACCATAGGCTGCCAGGCCAGCGATGACACCGCCTGTCACGCCTGACCATGCTCCAACAGCTAGGATCGGCACTTTGGCATATGTTACCCCGATGTTGAAATCGGTCAGTCCAAAACCGTAGATGGTGCAGAACGCCGCTGCTGGTGCAACTGCGTAGAGCCGAGTAGTACCATGCCAATTGGGTGAAAATGTGTGGTAGCACAACAGTAGATATCAGGGCCAATGCTACGTAAGCAATCAACGCCAATGGTGTGGGTATCAGGTCCTCATACTGGTGCGCACTGGCGGAGCTATGTTGAGGCCGAGG
>NC_041389.1:449767443-449774035 GCF_002162155.2 Triticum dicoccoides | reverse complement strand
TAGGGAGGGCTTAGATGAGATTTTTTAGCAATTTACAACCCCAAATACTCATGTTTTTGCATCGCCCCCCCCCTCCCAAGCAATTTGTACCAAGCTCTGCCACTGGTGGTGCGTCGCTGGTTGTTAAACGTCTCATCTTCTGCCTGAACGGCAGCGCATCTTCAGATACCCTTCCACCAAGTTGTTGGTAGAACGAGAGAAGAACCTCATGCAGATAGGCGGCAAAATCCCTGTGAGGCTGAGAATCAACTTTACGACGAGCCATATTGCATCGCCGCACATCAGACCAGACGCGACAGTCAGCCCAAGCTCCTTGGCGGTGGCGCCGTGCACACATTCCCACACAAACAGGATGAGTCTGCCCACGCACATGTTGATGGCCATCGGCAAAGGCACAACCCTGGCCACCCTTGGCCCTGCAAGATCTCTCACCAAGTTGATCAAGATGGCAACCATGAAGAGCAGAACAAAGAGCAATATGCACTGCTTGGGCAGCGACTCAATTCCCTGCACACTCAGGTTGGCTACGTTGCAGTACAAGAGACTCGGCTTCAAGGCGTACTCCGAGCTGTCCACACCGAATACTTTGACGACCGAGTAGAAGATCCAAAATGTTCCCGGCGAGATGACGCAACCAATTAGCACGTTGAACGTCTGGTTCACTGCGATGGACCTTGGCAATGTGAGTGTCATATGAGCACCTTTCATGTTGGACATCATGGTACTTGCTGTGTTGATCACGCCCCCAATAACACCATAGGCTGCCAGGCCAGCGATGACACCGCCTGTCACGCCTGACCATGCTTCGACAGCTAGGATCGGCACTTTGGCATACGTTACGCCGATGTTGAAATCGGTCAGTCCAAAACCGTAGATGGTGCAGAACGCCGCTGCTGGTGCAACTACGTAGAGCCGAGTAGTACCATGCCAATTGGGTGAAAATGTGTGGTAGCACAACAGTAGATATCAGGGCCAATGCTACGTAAGCAATGAACGCCAATGGTGTGGGTATCAGGTCCTCATACTGGTGCGCACTGGCGGAGCTATGTTGAGGCCGAGGGGGCAACTGCCCCCCCCCCCAGCCTTGGACCAAACTCTGAAGGAAATTTTTTAGGGAGGGCTTAGATGAGATTTTTTAGCAATTTACAACCCCAAATACTCATGTTTTTGCATCGCCCCCCCAGCAATTTGTACCAAGCTCCGCCACTGCTGGTGCGTCGCTGGTTGTTAAACGTCTCATCTTCTGCCTGAACGACAGCCCATCTTCCACGCACATGCAGGGCTATGGCCCGGATGAGGATGTACAGGCCGTCCCCAAGCATGAGTGCGCACGACATGGCGATATGTGGAAATTAGAGTAAGATGGATATACAGTACTACCAATTATCTTTTCTTTGAAGAAGCAAAAGCTTACTTGATAACCTCCCATGCCGTCAAGGCTATATTCCTCAAAGTCCACAGTGTACCATTGCCCCTTCTTGTGTTCCAGGAAAGGTATGATGAATCTGGAAGAGAAGATTGCTCCGACTAGAACTGAGTAGCTTATAATCAACGGGCAAATCATGCCAATGCCGACGTACATGGTGGAGAACACGAAGGCGAAGCTGCAAGAGTAACAATAGAGATTATTTGCAAAATCCCTAACTTATTTTTGTCTCGCATCAAATTGCAAAGTTTGAAAAAAATTGTAGAACAAACTAAAGGCCTATTTGCTTCATGACTAACTTCGTCACAACTAAGTTTAGGCAAAGTGTGGCTAACAAGGGCTGTTTGGTTCTAGGCCTTGCATTGCCACACTTTGTCACACATTTTTGCCAAGCTTGCTTAAGGTTAGTTCAACAAAATAAGAGCCACAAGTTGACAAGCCTAAGGGAATCTTGCCACACTTTTTGTGTGTATATCATGTAGGGTCTATTGTGGATTGCCTAAGATAAGACTTGAATCAAACACTCATCTAAATTGGTCAAACTTGTACAACCTTAGGTGTGGCAACCTTTGGCAAAGTTAATCACAAACCAAACATCTTCAAAATGGCCACCACAAGTGTGGTAAGATTTGGAAAAAAATTGAGCCTATGACATGTGAACCATGTTGCTAGAAAAGTGTGGCAAGACACAAGTGTGACAACAAACCAAACACATGACTAAGATGTTGTGGTACGACTAAGGTTAGATGTGGCAACCTTAGGTTGTAAACCAAACAAACCTTAACTGCAACTATAATTCCCTAATGCAAGAAGTTTGACTAGAGACAAAACTTATAACCTTCCGTTTTGGAGATGAGGAATTAAGAATTTTACCTGTGTTTGTATGCCTGTAGGCCAAGTGTTGGGAAGTGCTCGAAGCCACACTCCTCACCTCCGGCAAAAAACCAACCAAAGGGAGGTTGTCTGCCCGGGTAGGGGTGACCGGAACCCTCCCAAGTCATCGCTCAAGAAAGCACCACAGTCACACGAGAAAGAGTTTGGACTATGACGAAGACGAGCAAGTCTTTGTTGGGGAGTGATCGGGGAAGAGTCGAGTACAAGAGGAAGGTGGAAGGAAGAAAGCGCCAGAAGCGCCAGGTGCGAAGAAAAGAACCCCCAAGCGAAACTTACGACAAAAATTTTGGTGAGGCAGTAACTTGTTTCCTGCAACAGCCTTTGACATGTTAGACAAAAAGAAAGAAAAAAATATAGTATATCCACATCACAATATTTTTTATTCCTTACACACCACGCAAGATTCGGACCGTCCGCAAAGTTAAAACCCAATGGGGTATGAAGACTGTTGATAAGATGCCCTGTTACCGTGCCAGTTGGAAAACTCAATTTGTAATCCAATATCAGTAGCTGCAACAAGCTCGTCAGACGCAAAGACAGGTGTAGCTCTAAAACTCGCCAAATTTTTTTTTGAAAAGGGGGTATTCCCCGGCCTCTGCATCAGATCAATGCATACGGCCTCTCTTATTAACGAAATAAAAGGGGTTCTGAACAGGAGTCTTACAAACAAAGGAAAAAAAAGGCAGCCTATAGCTCACATAGAGCATCGACTGTAAGGCAGAAATGAGATAAGCCACAAACTGGCTTGGCATAATATCAGGTAGGTAAACTAGATGCCTATCCTATTACATGATAGCCATCCAAACCGGTTGAAGATATCCCGCGCTACCGTCTCCCACCGGACAGATCCAGTAACCAAACGCTCCCTGGCCTCCGTCGGAGTGAGTAAGGACCAAGTACGGATCAACGCCATAGCCCGGAATAACACCTGCAAAAAATGAGTATTTGTTGTCCTGTTAAAAACCAAATCGTTCCTGCAATTCCAAATTGCCCATAATAACGCACATACTCCTACACGAATGTGTCTGGCTATTTCGGGCTCCATCCCAAGCAGCCACGCCCCAAATAACGTGTTTACCGATCTCGGTGGAGTAATATTAAAGGCAATTTGCACGGTGCGCCACAACCCTTGTGCCAACGGGCAATCCAAAAATAAATGCTTGATAGTCTCATCCCGATCACAGAAGCTACACCTAGTAGATCCTGTCCAGTTGCGCTTAACTAAATTGTCCTTTGTAAGAATAACTTGTTTATGCACAAACCACATAAACACTTTAATCTTCAAAGGAACCTTAACGTTCCAGACTTCCTTGGACGTAGGTATCACGGATGAATTAATAATATCAATATACATCGACTTGACCGTGAACACCCCAGTTTTAGTTAGTTTCCAATACAACTGGTCGGGCTGAGGATTTAGCTGCACCTCCATCAGCCTACGGACCAAGTGAAGCCATGCTTCCCATCTAGGTCCAACAAGCACTCTCCTAAACTGTATGTTCAGGGGAATAGACTGCATTACTGTGGCAACAAGAGCATCCCTACGCTGAACAATACGATATAGTGTTGGATATTGTGAAGCCAAAGGCGTGTCACCCAGCCACGTATCCTCCCAGAATCGCGTGTCATCTCCATTACCAACAAAACATTTCGTTCTGTTGAAGAAAGCGGCTTTAACCCTCATGAGCCCTTTCCAGAACGGCGAATCTGTAGGTCTCATAGTGACTTGGGATAAAGTCTTTGAGTACAGATATTTACTACGTAAAATCTGCGCCCAAGTTGCCTCTGTCTCAGAAGACAACTTAAACAGCCACTTACTCAGGAGGCATTTATTTTTGACTTCAAGATTTTCAATACCAAGTCCTCCTTGGTCCTTTGGTCTGCAAATAATATCCCATTTTGCCAATTTGTACTTCCTCTTAGACTCATCACTCTGCCAGAAGAAGCGAGAACGATAAAAATCTAGTCTTTTCCTCACCCCAACTGGTACTTCGAAGAAAGATAGCAGAAACATAGGTAAACTCGTGAGCACCGAGTTAATCAGAATCAACCGGCCTCCATAAGACATGAGTTTTCCTTTCCAACAGCTTAGTTTTTTCTTAAATCTATCCTCGATGCACTTCCACTCAGCATTCGTTAACTTACGATGGTGTATTGGAATACCAAGATAAGTGAAAGGAAGAGACCCACTCTCACACCCGAACAATTGTGTATAAGCTTCATGTTCGTCTTTGGCTCTACCAAAACAGAACAACTCGCTTTTATGGAAATTAATCTTCAGCCCAGACAATTGTTCAAAAAGGCATAAAACTAGCTTCATGTTCCTCACTTTGGCCAAATCATGTTCCATAAAAATGATTGTATCATCAGCGTATTGCAGGATGGACAAACCACCATCAACCAGATGAGGCACCACTCCCTCCACCTGACCGGCCTCTTTGGCCCTCCCAATCAGGATCGCTAACATATCAACCACAATATTGAACAGAATAGGCGACATAGGATCATCCTGTCTCAGACCCTTGTGCGTTCGGAAATAGTGGCCTATGTCATCATTAACTTTAATGCCAACACTGCCTTTTTGCGTGTACATTTCCACTTGATGTCTCCAGCGCTCATCAAATCCCTTCATTCGAAGAGCTTGCTGGAGGAACGGCCATTTGACTTTATCATAGGCCTTCTCGAAATCCACTTTGAAAATAACCCCATCTAGTTTTTTCGTATGAATTTCATGAAGCGTTTCATGTAGGACCACAACCCCCTCGAGGATGTTCCTATCCGGCATGGAAGCCGTTTGAGAAGGTTGAACTACAGCGTGCGCTATCTGAGTAAGCCTGATCGTGCCAACCTTGGTAAATATTTTAAAACTGACGTTGAGTAGGCAGATAGGCCGAAATTGTTCAATTCTCATGGCATCTGTTTTCTTAGGCAACAACGTTATCGTTCCAAAGTTAAGTTGGAACAGCTGCAAGTGTCCCGAGAACAAATCATGGAACATCGGCATCAGGTCCCCTTTGATAATATGCCAACACTTCTTGTAAAACTCAGCCGGGAAACCATCCGGCCCCGGAGCCTTATTGCATTTCATCTTGGCAATAGCCTCGAAAACTTCCTTTTCCGAGAAAGGGGCAGTTAACACATCATTCTCCACAGAAGAAAGTTGAGGGATATCGCTAACCCTAGACTCATCCAGGGATACACAGCTCTCCTCTGGTGGTCCAAACAACCTTTTGTAATATCCAGTAATGTATGTTTTCAGGTTGTCCTGGCCGACTATTGTACCCTCATCTTGCTCCAGCTGGAAGATCCTCTTCTTCCTGTGCTTGCCATTGGCAATCATGTGGAAGAACTGAGTGTTCGCATCCCCCTGGACAACTTTTCTCACCTTTGCCGCAATGCCCACTTTAATTCTTCCTCACGGAGCAAATCCTTTAGCCTCATCTCAGCCTCATGCTTAATATGAAGCTCAGTGGGTAACAGAACCGTAGTTTCAGCTTTTACATCTAAGGTTTGTATAAGTGAAAGGAGTCGTTCCTTCTCGACCTTATACACTCCACCTAGATGTTTAGCCCACCCACGAAGGAAGCTTCGGAGATGCCTGATCTTGTTCTGCCACCGCTCGATGGCACTTCTACCTCCTACATCTTTAGCCCATTCTCTGGCAACAAGATCCAAAAATCCTTCTCTTTCAAACCACGCCATCTCGAAAGAGAAAACATTTTTGTTACCCGAGTAGGTAGCCCCACCAGAATCGAGCAACAAAGGCGTGTGATCAGAGATCCCGCGAGAGAGAGCCTGAACCGTTACCACGGGAAACTTCTGTTCCCAAGCAACACTAGCTAGAACCCGATCCAACTTCCCGTACGTTGGATTTGGCATCGCATTAGCCCATGTGAACTTCCTACCTGAAAGCTCAATTTCTCTCAAATCTAAGCTTTCAATAATGGTATTAAACATAAATGACCATCTCCCATCGAAATTGTCATTATTCTTTTCATCGCGTCTTCTAATTATGTTGAAATCACCCCAACCAGAATTGGTAGTTGCTCAGACCCACAGACTCTAACAAGGTCTGCCAGGAAATCTGGTTTTAACTCGGCCTGCGCTGCCCCGTATACCGCCACCAAATCCCAGTCAAAACCATCCTGTTTGGACCGCACCCTGAACTTAACAGCAAAATCCCCCATGACCACACTTCGAACTTCGAGAGAGTCACATCTAACACCAAGTAAGATACCCCCTGACCTTCCTCTCGGCGGCAGACAGTGCCAG
>NC_041389.1:449759383-449766993 GCF_002162155.2 Triticum dicoccoides | reverse complement strand
CATCGGGTAAGTTTTGCGCTTCCACTTGCGCTTAGGGCTGGTCGTGCCCTCCCGGTCCAAAGTGCCCGTAACCGATGGATCATCTACTTCCATCCCGATATTCTCATCCTCCTCCTCCGGCTCCTGGAGGGGCGGTGCTAGATCATCACAAAAATTATCAAGTACTCGAACTCCCAAGGCATCAATCTCAGAGTCATTCATAGGTTTGACCGCAGCTAAGTTATGAATTACTTCTAAAGCCCGCTCGGCTTCTAGATCTAGCAAATCATTAACAGAATTAGTAACTTCACCCTCATCTCTACCAAGTGAAATTCCTAATTGTTGTGCCTTATCCATAATTTGATCATGCGAGAAATGCATAATAGTATTGGAAGAATTAACGGACATACCAGTAGTGACTTGGACTTCACGAAGCTTGGCCGCCCTCACGGCACAGCGCTGCTGCATGTCGTCCACCTCCGGATGGCTCTGAAGCCGACAACTCATACGTCGACCCTCAGCTGCCTGGTCCGGGATCCCGCCAAACATAATGACCTCCTCCCGCGAAAATTTATCCGGAGAGCGACCGCCTGTCACTCCCCGAACATCCACCCGGTCGCCATTACCAGGTGAGAGCGCCGAGTCCAGCCCTGGGGAGGCGAAGGCCAGCTGCCCCCTCCCCCCATCCACCCCGGACCGCCTGTCCGGAGTGCACGCCGCAGTCCCGACCAAAACTCGCCAAAATGCAAAGTAAATTACAATGTAGTAATATTACTTGTCTTTTTGAAAGGCAGGATACAAAATGTGCCCGCGAAACTGATAGCAAATAGAAACGCAATAATCCATCCCATCGCAGGGTCCTTGTTGTTAGTCTCGTCCATGAATTTTCCTGATCGACTGCCGATCCTGTTGCCCATCGTGTACAAGTTGGTTCCAAATCCGCCTACAAATGTGGCTAACAGTTTTAATTAGTAGAGTTGATACACTGGCCGTATGTGTTAATACTAAATAGAAGACACCCTACTGTAGAGTAATTCTTGAAAGGAAAAAGATTATCACAGCCACAATTTACTCGCAATTTTGAGAGCCAACTGAACTGGAAAATGTGCAGTTGGTAGTTTTATGCATTGCCAGGACCGAAAATTCAGATTTGTGTCAAACTTTTTCCTCATTTTGTAACACAGCAACAAGGAGGTCTCAATAAGTATTGCCTAATCAGTTTCGGTGGTAATGCTACAATCCAAACTCGCACGAAACTGCATCTACTACACTAATAAGATGGCCAATTGCTAAGTTATTAGCAAATGGACCAGAACTTGAAGCTTGTTCTGCTTCCTACCTACTTCTGATGATAACCGGCGCAGTATATGGCCTTGGGGCATAATTGGAAGATGTTCCGGCACCGGCGGCGCACATATGCTAGTCAAATGACATTCACCGTGACTGACCCTGCCAATGGCGACATGTCTTGCCTTGTCGGAGAGGTGGCCTCGACGGGCTCCTCGTTCGGAGTCGAACCTAGGCAGCCATGGTGGATGGCCTGAGGTTGCACATCACTAACTGGAACAAGAAGTCGCTCCCAAGAGTCGATCCCTATCTTCATGTGATTTCAAGATTTGCGTTCATGAGCCCATCTTGATTAATTTGATATCTGGTTCTACTGCTTTTACGATCTCCATGATTACCCGTGCATACCTTTCCTGAATTTCTACTTGTGATGAATGTTTACTATTACCAATGCTTACTTCTAAACGCGAGTGCAACCTAACAATGGACATGAGCTGTGCACAGTAGCATAGGAGGAGCACAGCGAAGAGAACTGCATACGAGATAAACAAAGAGCTCAACCAAGACGATAGGTGGGCTGGTGACTTGGTGCCGTTGCCTTGGGGCTTGGGCAAGGTCACACGCAGATAGCGGTGTAGGTGGGATAGGAGGGGTCGGCCCAGAGGGAGACGGATGCGACGGAGAGCGGAGAGGGAGGCAGACTGGCCACAGCGGCGCCCGCGGAGCGACCCCGCTAACACTCTAAATCACGTGAAAATCAGCGGGCAGATTTAATCACGGAAAAAACCTCAAACATGCAGCCTATAGCCGTGATGGATTTCATTTTAGTAAAAGGAAGGGGCTGGTGGCGGTGAAAATAAGGTTGGACGATTCATTTCAGAAGTGAAGCCGAGCACAAGAACCAAAAAAACAGGATCTTGAATTACCAAACCAACAGAAGTTGTTGTATGTTGATTTTGTTTAGCCAATAGGCAGAGAGAAGGGGGATTCTTCGGTACGTACTCCCTCCGTCCGAAAATACTATACATCTAGATACACCCCCTTTTATTAATTTTGATGACAAGTATTTTCGGACGGGAGCCGCCCGTTTTCCTCCTGTCCCTGGCGCTGTAACCCTAGCCGCCGCCAGGAGACCAATCTTCCAGCGCCGTCCTCCGGCGGCTCCCCTCCGCCGGCGACCTCGGTCGTCAGTGGTGAGGGGGGCCGCCGGATCCACGCGTGTGGATCGTTTTTACTCTCTCGTAGTTTAGATTTTTAGGTTGTTCAGCGTCTTCGTTTCGGCGGCAATGATGACAGCGCTGAATAAAGATTCTTCGGATCCTTCCTTGACAAGGCCATCGGTCCTATGGTTGGGGATGGATTTGGAAATCAGTCTGTTCAAGCAAGGATGGCGTGGCGGCGGCGGCATCCTCGTGGTGGACATGTGTCCTCAGGCTCCGCCGTTGCGACGGCGTTTGCTCTAGCGTCGACGCGGAGCTTGAGAGGTAGTCCAGGAGCGGATGCAGATTGTGGTCTGCATCGACGACATCTGGAAGACGGAACATGTGTTGGGTTCGTGGTTCGTGGATGGCAGGTATGGTTTTCTTCTGCGACGTCTTAGTCGCGGTGGGGTGCCAGATCTGGAGTTCGATGGCGTGTCCAGGGTGTTGCTCCGGTCTGATTCGTTCAACGGTAAGGGCTTCACTTTTGGTGAGCCACCTTGGAGGTCCGCAAAGCTGCATATCAGCGATGGAGCCGCACCGATCTCGGGTGATGTCGGGGATATACCCCGTGGCGTAAACCGGCCGGAAGTTAACCCGGTCGGACTGGACGACTCATTGATAACCCGCCCGGAGCTTGGTGGTTCACGGGCTACCCGCCCGGTCTTGGCGGTTCATTAGTAACCCGGCGGGCGGGTCAGAGGAGCGACAAGACCTGGTTTCCCAACTGGCGGTTCATGAAGGCCGGTTCATACTATGGTGGGCCGGTTTAAGAGGAAAGACATAAAGAATATTTGACTTACAAGGAGTTAAGACCTGGACTTGTATCCGGTTTGCATTAGAGATAGACTAGTCCTAATCCTAATAGGACTCCACATGTAACCCGCCCCTTCAACATATATAAAGAGGGGCAGGGCTCCCCAAAGAGGGACAAGCTAGAAGTTGAAGAAACAATCTTAGGACTAGACACAAAGAGTAGAGCCGGTTTACGACGACTCCCTCGTGATGATAATGAGACCTAACCTCAAACAGCATGTAGGGTTTTTACCGGATGATGTTTCCCGGGGCCCGAAGCTGTCTAAATCCCTGTCTTGTGTTGTGTCTCTCGATTCCGCTCAACCCCTCTCAAACTACCACATAGATGCGTTGGCCTCGCGACTAAGTCCTGACACTAAGGACATCTGCCGTGACAATCCACGACAGTTGGCGCCCACCGTGGGGCTTGCGCACGGTGGTGTTGAGTTCTTGGAGGGATCTTTCTAAGGATGGAGAAGTTCATAATTTTCAGATGAGAAGAGCCGGATTGCGTCTATGTGCACCGTCAAACGCGGCCAGGCGATCCGTCGTGGCCGTATCACTTTCCGTTGCATCGCCGCAAAAATCCAAGTGCAAAGGAGGTTTCATCAGTACGGATCAAGATCATCAAAATACTGTTATTTCCGTCTGATTCACCAAGTCGTTGCTGTCGCAAGCGGGAGTTGCCGAGACGATTGCCTGAAGCCGGATCGGTTTGTCTTTTGTCAAATCTGGTTGCTATATGCATACAAGGAATCTTCTCGGAAGTTAACTCAAGAATTAAATAAAGGAAGAAGGTGTTACATAGGGTTAGCACGTGAAGATCAGGGAAAAAGTGACTCTGCATCCAGGCAGGTCATTGCAGGGACTCTCGGTCAAACCGCTACAGTACTTCTAGTACTTTGTCACCTGAAAGCCAACATCAATTATTTCCTTTTTTGGAAGAGGGCTAATACTACTTGAGTACTAGTACTAGATCAAGACGTGTTCTGTCTTTAATGACTACATCCATCCGAATCGGAAGGAGGCAAGTGCTACTAGGATCATCCTCATGGTAAAAAAAATCAAAACAACCACGATCCGGAGTGGATGGGGTCGTGGGCGTGGATTCGTTTCACTGCCGCTACGGCCATTGCAGCGCCTCGACCCGCCCAGTTGGCCTTGGCCGTCCACCCGCCGCTTCACCTCTTCATGGGGCCGCGGCGCCGTTCCAAGCCGTCGGTGCGTTTTTTATCGTTGTTGTAACCACGGCCCGCGGACCTGCCTCCACAAGCCGCCGGAGCAACATTGTTCCGAGTCGCTGCACGTCCATTGTGGGCTGCCTCTACTTCATCATCCACGGTTTCACCTCGGGCCGTTTTCACTGCTGTGGTGCACCGTTTCCGTCGTTGCCTTGGGCGAGCGATTAACTCGGTGTTTGTAAGACTCCATCTGTCATCCAGACGAACCAGGTGATATCAATCTATTTTTCTTAACACATTGTTTTTATCAAAGAACAATTACTCTGGCCTATATCTTTTTATACAGGACAAGTGCTCACTATAGAAGTGATGCCCTACTGCGGACGGCGCGCGCTAGCTGTTCTACACCAGCATCTGCGTATATCACACTGATAAATCGGAACACAAACCGCCGCCCCGTAGTCCGGTTTACAACACCGCGGCCGGACCATCCGTCTGCTCGTCTGGCCGACTCGGCCGTGATTAATTTTAGCATCACTGTGGTGATGATCAATTCCATGGCGGATAATTTCTGGCCTAACACATCAGGTGATATCCATCTAAAATATATTTTATTAGTGCATATTATTTTTGTCAAAGAACAGTTTATCTTTGCCTTGGTCTGCAATATTGTATGCAGGACAATTATTCATTATAAACGTGGTTTATACCATGGGTACGAAGCACGCGCTGGCAATGTCCTGCCCGGTGTTCGTCCGTGCCACATTACACGGTGAATGGACGCGTGCAAGACGCCGCCCTTACGGCCCGGTTTACATCAGCTTGCCGGGACCGTGCCTGCGTTTGACTCGCCCGTCCGAACCGGTTTACAACACCGTGGCCGGTTCATCTGCCCAAGCCACCTCTAATACTGTGGACGTCTCTACCGTCCATTTATTGCGGCCTGGTCTACATCAACATACCAGGCCGCACCTATCTGCATGAGCAAGTCACAGCTTGGGTAGCCCGGTTTTCTTTCAAAATGGAGGCAAATTATCATATACTATCAACCGCCGCCCGCACTGGATGGCTCAATGGGCAGGCGCACAAGTCGCCGCCACTACAATTTGGTTAACTTCAAATCACCAGTTGAAAGGAACCATTGGCCGAGTCGCTGGCACGTCTCATATGGGATAATTTATAACCCACCGCAGTCACCTCAACCTTCTGTGGATTCACATCGTGCTATCAACACCAATGATATACAAGTTATGCCGGTTTATATCACGGTCAAACATGGAGAATCTCAAGCCAACTCCTCGAGTCACCTTTGAGACTCGGGGGCTACGATGACATAACTCAGCAAATCTTGCCAGTTTCAACAAAGTTAAAAACCCCAGGATGATGGAGGGAAAGATAACCCGGTCCCGGAGGCTACTATTATATTGATAAAAATTTAAAGGAGGTCAGAAAATTTCTGACTTAGAAAATATATAACAGTTACAAAATCCCGGCTCAATGAAGAAGTTCCGGGTCATCAGAAAGGATTCCGGTTTAAAATCCGGTTAAAGGGAAGTCAGTCTCACTGAAGCTTTCAAATATCCGGGTTACAATCCGGTTCAAGGGAAATATGCTCTCTCACAAAGCTCGGAAGCTCTCAAATCCGGTTTAAGAATTTCCGGTTCAAAAAGGAATTAACTTCTCGCAAGTTTGAGTTGAAAGGCCATCAGAAAATTTCCGGCTGAAAATGAAGATTCCGGTTTACAATCCAGTTCAAGGGAAAGATGTCTCCCACAAAGCTTTGAAGCTCTCAATATCCGGTTCAAAATTCCGGTTCAAGAAGGATTTATCTCTTGCAAAAAGTTAAAGGGTGCCAAAGAGGACCTGCTGCCATGATGCGCAGTTCAAACATGGGTATCATGCCTTATTGGCTTATCATATTATTGATCACTTGGGGGCTTGGTCATGTCTGAACCATAGTCACACCTCTTGATCGGCGCAATGCCACAATATCACTTGGGGGCTTGGTCGTGTCCGAACCAATGCAACACCTTTTGATAGGCGAAAGCCACCAGATCACTTGGGGACATGGTCAAGTCTGAACCAGTCACGCCTCTTGATCGGCCTAAGGCCATAGAGTCACTTGGGGGCTTGGTCGAACCCGAACCATTGCCACGCCACTTGATCGGCATAATGCCACGGTTTCAGTTGGGTACCTGGCTGACTTGAACCATAGCTACACCTTATTGGGAGCTTGGTCGTGTCCGACCATGGTAACACCATCTGATCGGCTCAGTAAAGCCTCTTTTTGCAAACGGTTTTATTATTGCCTTTGCTTCCATATTTTTTTCATAACTGTTATTTGATTTTTGTTGCGTTTTTTAAACTAACATTGTTAATCCGGTTCAAACTATCAATTACAAATTGGCAGAACACGGTTAAATCCTAATCCGGAGACTGTTGCGTTTTTTAAACTAACATTGTTAATCCTAATCCTAATCCTAATCCTAATCCCTCTCCCTTCCGTTGGACTGGGTTGCATCATGCTTTTGGGCCGATCCTGCTATGTGTTTCCATGGGCTCCACGTGTAGTCGTCGGATGCGCAAAGAATGGGATACACACATACAGTAAATTGGATGCAAGTAACATGATCCTTCTCCTTTTCAATTTCTTCCCTGCTTTGATGCTTTGATTTGATTGCCGACTATCTTCGACAGCGACGATGGTCTACCTCAGCGTGGTCTAACTCTACCTCGGCCAGGTGTGGTGCCACGAGGAAGCACCCAAGTACATGTGTGTATGCGCGCAAGTGCGTGTGCTAATCTTTACCTAATTACCTTACTAATAAACCAGCGATCGCTTCTGGTCGTACGTCGTCGGCGTTTTTGCAAAAAAGTCCCTGATGTTTTAGTTATTCAACCCGCAGTCCTCCTAATAAGTCGAATCTGAACAGTTACGGAGAAAAGAAAAAAAAACACAGCCAGCCGCACGACCCAGCCTCCCAATCCCATCTCCACTCGAGCGCGCCACCCCCTCCCCGCCCCGCCTCACCGCACGCCGCCGGCGCGACCCCCGTCGCCGCACACCGCCGCCCCCCGGCCCCCCGTCGCCGCTCTCCGCCGGACCGCCCCCCGTCGCCGTCGCCGCCACCGCCTACCATGGTCGTGCTCCGCCAACACCTACCCCACC
>NC_041389.1:449649331-449758813 GCF_002162155.2 Triticum dicoccoides | reverse complement strand
TACCCCCAACCAAATGCCCCCACACCCGCGGCCTTCCACCACCAGCGACCCACTGCGGCCTTCCACCGTCGGCTACTTTCGGCGTCAGGGGTTGGGGAGGCGGATTCGGGGGCGGGCGACGCGGCGGGGGTTGCCGGTGACGATGAGGAAGGCAGGCGTAATTTTCCCCCTGACCCCTGCGAACCCTAGCAGCCGCACCAATGCCACCCCGCCGCCAGGCGCCAACCATCGGGTCGCTTCCCTGCGCCTCCTCGCCTCCCTCTGCTCCAGGCCTCCCTCTCTCGCGCTGCTAGGAGCTGCTCCTGGTGTCTAGCAGCTGCCTTCCCCTCACTCATCGCATCAATCTCCTGCTCCCTCTCTCTCCAACATCCCCCGCTGTCCTCTCGCATCACACACAGGCGGTGGCTGTACATATCTGGTCGGGTGTGGCGTGTGTGGCATCTGTGATGTGCTTCGGCCGACCGGTTGTCCATGCATAGGAAGTGAATGGTTGCAGGCAGAGGAAGCTGTTGGCCGTTGTCAGAGGAGGATTAGGATAGTTCCCTTCATCTTTGTCAGAAAATGATAGTTCCCTTGATTTGTTTTGTTCCGAATTAGTACAAAAGTGCTATGATATTTGTTTTGTGCCGCAGGAGCTTCAAGACAGCAGGGACCAATTGCAACCTTCATTTATCTGTTCTGTGAACCAATTTGTGATGGCTTCTAAATGCACTTGGCTGGAACAGAGCAATTTTTTGGTAGTCTTCAGCCGGGAGAAGATGGGTGCAGAGAAGAGTGAAACGGGCTCAGTCAGGTGTGAAAAGGAGAATTTGAGAGATAGCAACGATGTGGTGCTGCACTGCTGCTCTCTTACTGCTAGCTTGCTACTTCTAGCTGAATTTTGCTATTTCTGCTAGCTGAATTTTGCATAGGCATGGCGAGCTGTTTGGTACGTATACAAATGATGCTGCTATTTTTTTTATTGCTCACACCCGGTCGCCCGCGCTCACGGCCAGTGCTGCAGATTTCGTGGCAGGCCTGCTTATCCTCAATGTGTTCTGACTCGGAGGTTGGAGCCAGTTCGCAACTTTGAATGTTGAAGCTGACAACGGACTCAAGCACTCCACCATATTCTTAGTATTGCATACCGTCACCGCTAAGGACTTAGCCAAGCTGCTTTTAAAAGTCATATAACAACTAAGTGCTAGATATTGTCATAGATAGATTTTGGTGGATAGGAATTTAATAAGCTACAAAGTAGTGTAGGTCGAGATGAACAAAGAATGGTATGCAAAATGTGTAACATTATTTGATACATTTACATTGACAGGTCTGGACTCGCTGGAGGGTTGTATGCTTTTGATTGATGAAGCTTAACACTTCTGCTCACTCATTATTTATTCTATATTCATAAAATATATATTTATTTTGTACTATATCATAGCATGTTTGACGAGCAGAAGAAGAGACGGCCATGGTGCTAGCTGATAGCACCTGCTAACTTAAGAAGTCTACATACCTTTTATCTAATAACTAAAAGAGAGTTTCTTACCAACTACTGAGCTTACAAGTCTTAGATCTGTCTCTAAAGCCACTACTCAACTTCATGTTGGTACTTTGCTGTAGAGTATACCTCTATAATTCTCCATCTAAGATAGTACTAAAGTTTATTGATGATGCTTAGTTTCAGGATATGCCTTACAAGTCATCCATGTGAGATATCCAAGGGGTTCAAGACGGATTGAAAAGGAGCTGGAGTAGGTGGTCGATTGAGGAAGGAGCTGGAGCAGAGGTGGAATCGAGGCTGCCCCTACGTGCGCTAAGAAGCTGCCAGAAATTATGAGGCGCCTGCCATCCGGACACTGCTGCGCTTTCTCCATCTCTCAAGGTAAGCCCTCGGCTGCACCTCCCATACTCCCTCCATCCGAATTCAGCAGCCCGCAGCGACAACGTAGCCGACGTCCTCCTCATCCATGACACTCCAATTTTTTTGCTTGTTACAATGCACATCATACACGGTTCTGCATTGTGGTGTGTGTGCCAAAGTTCAAAATTGCACAAGTGCTTGGGGGACTGGAAAGAACATAAAAATTTCTGTTTTCAGTCACAAGTCTGCTCCCCATTGTCGATAGCGTCAAACTCAATGTGGTGCACAAGTGCGAGATAGAAATTTAGTGGAGATGCAAGATGAAAGATGGAACATGATGCTTCAAATCAGCATAATTATAAGGATTACAAACTTTCTCGGGGAAATAAATACAAAGTGATAATATATGTAATCTCATTTTTTTCCAGGAATATGTAATTGCATTTATAGCATCTGTTTTGAACTGTATTTTATATGCCATTTATATATCATGGTGGAACAAAAAAAATTAAATAGAAAAGAATAGCAGTGACCAATGTATATCTGGCAAGTTCAGATATATATCCATGCTTACCTAAAGTTTGTACAATGCATACTGTGGAATCATACAACAAATATTCATGCTTGACTAAATATTCTGCAAGTTTTTTTTGCCGCTGCTCGGTCAAGCACAGCCAACTGCTCGCAACTATGTGCGGTTCTCTTGCCATTTCATGGGGTGTAACCGGAAGTGGCACAAGACTGTAGTTGTGTCGTTCTAAAATTTACTGATGTTGATGTTTCTTTTCAAGATTGTAGTATTGTTTACCAATTTGGTCCCTGGCTTATGTACTCATTTCCTTCTCTATTCTTTGTAGATAATTTTCTTCAGTTCATCGAACTACGTGCTGAAACATGTGTATTGTTTCTCAATATATCGGGCATCAACCCACCTCCCATGAGATCTCTGAATTTTCGACGCATATTACATTTGCTGAATTATTTCCTCCAGATAACTATGCTTGGATTCACAAATGCGCGCAATGCTTTCAAGTAGAGGTTAGTTCTACTTAAGCTGTGCTATTCCACTTTCAAGTTTTTGGTCCTAGAAGTGTAATACTTGGTAGGTTAGCTGTAGAAGCAGAATGTATATGGCCTGAATTTATATGTCAGAGTGTATAATCTGATTCAGAGTATTTTGACCCCTTGTGTTCTGAAACGTTGTGTTGTATCATTCTGTCCTGAAAGAATAGAAGCAATTCTTCTCTGGGAGAGAATATAAACGTTATGCGCAAACAACATGCATCGTCATTAAGTTTCTTATTACCAATTTAAACATGGTCAGTAATAGCACAACTAAAGTTTGTGAACAACATATCATTATGAAATGGTTGATTGGATTGAGTTTTGTATGGATTCTACAAGGGCCATTTCTAGGGAATTACAAATTAGTTTTACATTTTTATGGCTGGGCTCATTGTCTTTCGATTGCCCACATTCGGAGGGGTTTGTTATCAAGTGGACACCACAACCACCATCAATAGGGCGGGAATGGGGTGTGTGATATTTTTTTCCCGTTGCAACGCACGGGCATTTTTGCTAGTACCTAATAATAAAGAGAGTTGGGTTTCTGTTGTCCGTCATCTTGGCATTTTTGCAAAAAAGTCCCTATAAATTTTCATAATTGAACCCGCAGTCCATATTTAAGTGGATCTGGCGAAACAATTCGATTTTGCAAATTACCCCCTGCATCTTGTAAGAATTCCACGCACGCTCCTTTGTTCATCTTATCTTATCCAACCAGTGGCAGAGAAGGTGGAAGGGGGATGGCTTCGGCTGGGCTCTCGTCGGCTGTCCGGCTCTCCCCTCCGTCCCCGGCCCTCTCGCCTCTCGGCCTCTCCTCCGCCTCCGATGTCACCAGCCCTCTCGCGTCTCGGCCTCTCCTCCGCCTCCGGCGTCACCGGCCCCCTGTAGATGCGTCTCCATCCCAGCACCCGAGCTCCGCTGTGCTTGTCCGCCAGCAGCCGCGATGGGGCGCTCGTTGGCCGGCAGCCATGGCGCCGCTGCAGAGCTATCTTCACTCTTCCTCGCGTCGGCTCGAGGCGGGTGAAGCAGCTCGGCGCCCATGACCTCCACCATGGCTCCATCGACGTGTTCCACTGCCTGCTCGCCGGCGCCGTCCTCCGCCTGCCCAAGCAGCAAAAATTACTTTCCGTGTGAGGATTATTAGGATTCATAAATAGTCCTCGCTCCTTTGCATAGAATCCAATCAATTTATACACACGGGCGATTTTGCCCCATTAGAAGAAATCAACGACAATAGGAGGGGAACAGAAACAAGGAATTAATCCCACAAGAAGGAAGATGGAGCAAAAGAATACACGACAGAGTAAGGGAAGGGGTGGGGGAAGACGAGCCGAAGCAGAGGATGCTGGACGAGGCAGCGGCCTGCTAGCGTGATGCAACAGAGATGTGCCAGGTGGACCTCGAGATGTGCAGAGGCGAAGGCCGAGGCGTCGTTCGGCGCTGCCCGTTGATGACTACAGCCTTGTGGTCGTAGGACACGGCGGCATTGCCGACGGCAGCGGCCGCGGCGCAGGCCGAGGAGGAGGACGCGGAGGGCATGGTGGCGCCTGGATCTGTTCTCTCCCCCTCGACTACTGCTCGGACAGTGTGGACCAACTGTGGGTGGTGCTGGGCTTATACGCTGGTGGTCTATCTGGCCTCACCGGTGGTGTTGATGATGGCGGATGTCTCTGAAAGAATTATAGCAGTGCTGGAGGAATGATGAGGGAGGGGCGAGATGAGGGTAGTGGTGAGGCCGGGCGGCAACGTGGCGGGCGGCGGCAAAGCTCCGGTAGAACGGCGCTCGCCGGGCAGCCGGCTCACAGCGCGCCGGATCAAGCTGGCTGCTGCGGCGTTGAAGTGCAGTGCGTCTGGGCAGATGGGGATGAGAAGAGAGATGGAGCGAGAGAAGTTAATGGATGGAGATGCATCTCGGTGGAAAGGATAAAGCAAGCTCTAAAGCGGTGGTGTACACGTGCCTGTACGTGCCGCCCGCTCGACCCCCAGCATGCCAAACATTGAAAATATAATATAATCTTTCAAATCAAACTATATTTGATAAAAAAATAAAAAAATCATAAGAATTCAAATCGTTTGATAATTTTATAAAATAATTTATTAAACTCTCAAAGAGTATGTAAGGGCATCTCCAACGCTGACCCACAAGGCGTCAGCAACTGTCCGGACTACCGGTCCAGACGTGTTCTGCCATCTAACATGGGCATGTATCGGTCAGTTGATCGGTCTGAGCCTACTTTTTACGCAAAGCAAACATAAACTTGGGGGAGGGACTTTGCGGGTGTCCGAACCGCTGCCAGGTTCGATTCTGACTATCCTGGGCCACCTAACACCCACTCCATTCCCGCCCGGAGCGTTCAAATGTGAGGCCTTTGTTCGCCTCCCTACATCAAACATGCGCGGGTGCCGAGAAACCTACTCCGGCGCCACAAGTCCGTTTGTCTGCCGCCCACCATTAACCACCCCGTCCCTTGCCTTGCCATCAACCGGCTATTTAAATTCCAACCCAGACCATAGCTGCATCCACCATCCCCCCTCCCTTTCTCCTCTTCGCACCACGCCTGTCATGGCCTCCTCGAGCTATCAAGCCATTTGGGACAGTCTCTCGTCCGAGTAGAATACGGAGATGGCCGCCATTGCTGCCAACTGACAGACGGAGGCCGGCGTTGTGGATGTCCCAATGAATGACGCGACCGACACGAGCTGGCGCCACCCTCCTCGCAGGTCCATGTCGGCATCACCATGTGCGAGGCATGTGCTCACTACCGAAATGGTGTTGGCCGAGCGGGAGGCCTTGTTCCGGCCGAGTAGGAGGCACTGGTCAACTCCTATCAGATTCAATTCCCGAGGCTCATGGCATGCTAGAAATGGGAGAACGGGCGCCGACGATCATTTAGACAAGGTGTAGAGTATATTTTGATTCAAATATGTCAAATTGTAATTAGTTTGCTCTGGTCTAGATTAAAAGCATCTGTTTTATCTAAATATTATTCAAGTATGAATGAATATCGTCCAGTTTATTTAAATACCCATCAAATTTGTTCACTTTCATTAAATTTCTTCCGAAATGCAATTGCACTTACGTGGATAGTTTTGGATGGCTGCCTCGTGCATCAGTGCCCACAGACTGGTCCCCGGTCCATGGACGGATGCTTTGTCCGTTTTGTGTCTTGGCGTTGGAGAAGCACTAAGAATCACGTTGTATGTTTCTCCCGCTAAAATACTATTTTATGCACAACTTCTCTTCCATTCGATGGAAGTATGGAGCTTAAGTATGCGCCAATGAAGGACGTTAGTGTGGCTTCTCACATGAACACTTCATGATCCAAATAAGGATAATTCAACCCGTGACAAAACACCCGCATATGCACCTTACAGATGAGGGTAACCTTATTTCAAGGTTTGTCAAACTTGAATATAAGTGAAGCATAATGATACATGAAGCTGGTTTTGTCAATTTTTTTGCCCGTTGCAACGCATGGGCATATGTACTAGTATAGATTAACTACAGATAAGTACATCGGTCCCATCAGTCACCACAAAGTAAATCAGCAACAGCCATCAGTACAAGAATTCTCTTAAATACTAAAAAAATTATCCTACTTATAACTCAAAATTAAGCTATTATTGTTCTAAAAATATTAGAATTACTTGACTTTGAAAACTATATTCTCATTGAATTTAAGGTGACTTGCATATACTTAACGATTTAGTTTAATCTTTTAAAGTGAAAGTTCAAATATTTATTTTAGAGTTTATATGGTGGAGAAATTATTTTATAAAAAATATTATGGATTTTTAAACAACTTTAACATTAATTTTAAATCCATATTAATAAAAGACACTTCAAATAAAAAATAAATGCAGCATAATTTAGATTATAACTATATATTATTTGGAATTATAACTATGTATTATTTGGAACAAGCATTAGGAGCCACTGAAACTAGTCGCGGAGGTTTGACATTTGATTTATGCTGGGTAATTTGAGGTGTGCCTGTTGGTTATGCCATTTATCCTTTTTCTATCAAGCAATTATTTTCTATTGTTGTGATAGGCCTGAATCAGTTTTTGTTTTTTGTATGCACCGTGATGAAGCTGAAAGTTATGACAATCAGATCAAATACCAAAAGTTGTAACTCGGATATACCATGATATTTTGAATGGTGTGATACCTTGATAGCTTTCAATGGTATGTTGTCTGTTCAATTCCGGAAACAAGATTTGTGGTAGGTTGACCTGTTGATAGCTTTCAATGCTAGTCCCTCAGCCCCACAATGTAAGATGTTTTTGCAAGCTATATTAGCTTGAAAAAAATGTCTTACATTATGAGACAGAGGGAGTATGTTGTTTGTTCAACTCCAGTCATTGAATTTCCATACAAAACCAAGATTTGTTCTAGGTAATTATTTAGTCACCAAGCAACAAGGGCATGGATTTAAAATATGCACACACGACAAACATTTGTGGGGATTTTCTATAGGTGTCTGTGTTGACCTGCATGTTTGCCTGATGAGTGAAACATAAGTGATTCCAGTTCTACATATTTGTAACATGCTATTTTTGTTGGCTCATATTAACATGGGAACCTAGTAAGTTTCTGCAAATATATTCTTTTGGTTGTTTTGTGCCATTTTTATCCTAGTCAACAATTTGAGAGATTTATTTCGATTAAATTCTTGGTCTGAACTGGCTGTAGCATTCATTGGATTTTTTTGAGACTATGATGATTTTTATAGAAAATTCAGAAATTATACACCCTAATGCAGAAAAATCAAAAGTATCACCACCTTGGCCTCCTGTTCGCCGAAGAGGGACTTTTCGGCCAACCGTTGGCCAAAAAGGACTTTTCGGCCAACAATCCCTCTTCGGCCAACACCTGCTCTACTATTTTAGAAAATTCACATCAATTAGAATTTTTAGTATTTTAATTTGATTGTTTTTGCATTAGATTAGAAATTTTATGAAGTTTCTGTAGATATCAAGTTTGACTAGATTTGAAAGTTTGAATTTGAACTTTCATGAATTTGCTCAAATCACTAGATTGCCTATAATTTGAGGAGTATTCTTTTTAGATGATTCTATTTGGTACTGGTTCTTTGTGACCTTGTTTATCAGTAGTAATTCATTGGTGAATTTTAGGATTACTTAAAATTAGGTTTTTACGAAAATAGTTCTGTTTTAGTGTTTTATAGATTTTGTGCTATTTCTTTTAATTTTAATTCTTTAAATTGTTTTCCTTATTTTTTTGACATATTCTTTTAGTTTCTATTAAGTTATTAGTAGATATTTTATTGTAGTATTTTTTTGTATTTTATTTCTTTTATCCTACTAGAAAACTTGTTTAGAGCTTCATAGGAGTTTATATTAAAAGTGCCTTATAAATCCTGTACAACCATTGCTATTTTATACATGAAAAAAATACTTTCCCGCAATCTTTTCCCTCCATTTTCTTTGCCGCCATTTCCTTTCCCGCCATTTCCTTTGCCGCCATTTTCTCCCGCCATTCTCTCTTGCCACACTAAGGAGTGTTGCATCGACTGAGGATGATGATGATGCCTTCATGTGGAGTGTGAAACACTGTGTGAGAGAAGTCATAAGTGTGAAACACTCTCCAATGATGATGACGAAGCTGCAAACACTTATGACTTCTCTCAGATAGTGTTTCACACTCCACCAGCAGCACCGACACAGGAGACACAGATCATGTCAGACGATATTATCTACGATCGTGGACACCATGAAGATCATTTTATAAGTTGAGAAGTGAAGATGGCGAGAAAGAAGATGACAGGAAAGAAGATGGCGGGATAGAATGGTGGGAAAGAAAATGGCGGGAAAGAAAATGGAGAGAAATAAAATGGCGGGAGAAAATGGAGGGAGAAAATGGAGGGAGAGAATGGCGGCAAATAAAATGGCGGAAAAGAAAATGGCAGGAGAAAATGGCGGCAAAGAATGGCGGGAGAAAATGGCGGGAAAGAAAATTGCGGGAGAAAATGGAGGGAAACAATGGCGGGAAAGTAAATGGAGGATAAAAGAAATAAAATACAAAAAAATACTACAAATAAAATATCTACTCATAACTTAACAGAAACTAAAAGAATATGTCAAAAATAAATAAAGAAAACAATTAAAATTAAAATTAAAAGAAATAGCACAAAACCTATAAAACACTAAAACAGAATTGTTTTCGTAAAAACCTAATTTTAAATAATCCTAAAATTCACCAATTAATTAGTACTGATAAACTAAGTCACAAAGAACATGTCCCAAAAAAATCATCTAAAAAGAATACTCCTAGTTCAAATTATAGGCAATCTAGTGATTTGAGCAAATTCATGAAAATTCAAATTTAAGCTTTCAAATCTAGTCAAACATGATATCTACAAAAACTTCATAAAATTTCTAATCTAATGCAAAAATAATCAAATTAAAATACTAAAAATCCTAATTGATATGAATTTTCTAAAATAGTAGAGCAGGTGTTGGCCGAAAAGTCCTTTTTGGCCAACGGTTGGCCGAAAAGTCCCTTTTCGGCCAACGGTAGGCCGAAAAGTCCCTCTTCGGCCAACAGGAGGCCGACGGGGTGATACTTTTGATTTTCCTGCATTAGGGTGTATAGTTTTCGAATTTGCTATAAAAATCATCATAGTTTCAAAAAAAATCCATTCATTGATCAAATAATTGTCGTCTAACGAGTGTTATTGATAAAGGAGGAGCTTGAGAAAATGAAGGTGACTGTGAATCTGATGAAGCTTCTCTATACATGATGAAGTGGGCGAATGCGAAAAACAACAGGAGTTAGAGAAAGGCACACCTTGCACTTACCCTGAGTGCCAAAGAAAGGGTTCACTGAAAGTATCAACTTTATTTAATGTGAGGTAGTGACAAGCTTTAGAGTTCAAGCTTTTCGTGGAGTGCTTTTATGCATATAGAGAAGCTTTAGAGTATCAAGCTTTTAGAGTTCACTGAAAGTATCAACTCTATAATTCATAATTGTAAATAATGGGAAGCACACCGTGGTATACACATTGTATGCACTGTGAAAGAAAATATTTTTGTAATCGTGCTTGTGTTTAACAAGAATTGGTAAAAACAATTATGTTTTAATTTTAGTGAATATATAATATACCTTCTGTATAAACTAAGTCATATTGTCGCACTATCATTTTCTTTTCTTTTGTTTTTTTGTTCATCTTTTTTCTTCCATTGCAACGCACGGGCCATTTTGCTAGTATATATAGGAATGATAGAAGATTTTTGTTTTTCTGTGAGCTCAAGATGGAAAGACTAGGTGCATGTGCACATGCACAATGTATACACGCACACGGCATACCCAGAGTTATCGGGGCAGCATAAAGCCCGAGAGACACGCAATATCAATCTTGCGGTGAAGCTGAACCGAATCTTGAGAAGTAGCTAGCCGATGGATCTGCACATGCGGTAGATGCTGCAGGTTTCTTCGCCGACCCTGCGGAGCGCTTCGCAGCAGTCCTTGGTGATGTGCACGTCGCCATAGAGGAGAGCCTGGAGGACCTGCGCCGCGCACTTTCGCGGCGTCTCCGTCACAGATTTGTAGCAGTCGGCTTTCTGTTTTGGAGCTGGGACAGGCCACGGCTGTGGATAGACAACAGTGACGGACGAGGCGATTGCAAGGACGAGGCACATGAAGAGGGAGAAGAGCCAGCCGCTGGCCCTGGCCATGGTGGTCTGGTGTCTGTTGATCGACTAGCTACGTGCGGCGATGGGAATGGACGGACGCTGTGATGTTACTGTGCCGTGGTGTCATTACTAGTTGTCGCTATTTATAGAGAGGGAGACGGCGTTTCCGTGAGCATTCATCGCTGTGATGTTAACTCGCGGCTGTAAATTCGGAGAATTCAGCATGCAACGTTTATTACCGGCATTGATTTTTGAACCGTTATTACCGGCATTGATTTGGTTGTTGACGCGGTGAAGGTATAGTAGCGCCGGTTAACAACCCAGCTAATTAAGCCGGTTTGTCTAAAAAAAAAACGATTTCTTTCCTTCTCTATGCATCCCTCGTTTAACCCAGGCCAGGCCGGGCCGGCTCATTCGGGCAGGTTTGTATTAGTTTCGCCGAGCGGGCGTTGCCTCCCCACCCTAAATCACCGTATTCCTCCCCGCCGGTCAGTCCCATGGCCACCTCGTCTTCTTCCTGCACGCCGGTCGGCGAATCGTCTGCCTCCCCGCCGGTCAGTCCTATGGCCACCTCGCCTTCTTCCTCCACGCCGGTCAGCGAATTGTCTTCCTCCCAGCCGGTCAAGTTAGTCGCCATGAAAGAAAATACGTCGGTTTCAGGCCACATCACGCCATGATATATCTTTGGTTATTCGTCTCCCAAGGTTTTAAAATTTGTTATACCACTCATCAGGCTTGCTTGTTTCGCTTCAGGTGTCAGCCGGTGGATCAGGTCGGAGGCAGATTATCTGCACTTGTGTATGCCCTATCTCTCGTTTGGTGGCCTGTTCTTACTTATACAATCTAAACGTAGATATAGAAGTGCATTTCACTTGGCTTTACGCCTCCCTGGATTGCAAATCGCCGTTCAACTTGGCCGTGTCACCATGTTCAATCTCCTAAGATATACACAAATAGTTCTTATGCACCCATCTAGCTTGTTTCTCAGTTTCAGGGATTTGCCTGGCGAGGAAAAGTCATCTTCCGATCTGTCTGACGCTTCGGAGTCCGATGAGTATGAAAAAAAAAGCTTTTGCTCTTTCGTTTTCTGTTTCTCCATCTGGTTGAAATCCCATGTGTTTATATCTTGTAGCATAGCGTGTCATCGTTCTTCTACTCATTGACCGAGCCCACCCACTGCAGGGGTTCAGAGACTTACGACACAAACCATGTTTTGGCCTGGAGAGATCCCGGTTTGCCTACACCAGTTTATGTCAGAATGGATAGTTCAGGAGTTTTTTACACATATCCTACTCTGGGTGATAAGCCGTTGCAGAGCCTTGAAGAAGTTGCAAGTGCTGTTGATTCCTATGCTAATCCCAATAGCAATGTCATGTAATGTTCTGATCTCTCTCAAAAGAAAATCGTTTACCTTCTCTGAAGAACGAACATCTATTAATCACATGCTCTGATCTGAAATTAGGTCTGATAAGATGCTTTCAGAGAAGGAACGTGCTGTACGTGAACGTCTTTACTTTCCAGATGGCACCCCGAAGGTCTACACAAGGGCTCAAGTAGTGAAGAGGGAACGTGACAAAGTCCGGAGACTGGTTGAAGCTTTACTGGACAAGCGGAATGACGCTGAGGTTCATTCTCTGCTCGCCTTCACTCTGTCCCACTACCAGGCTTGTGTTGTATTTTATAGTTACTGCTTTGTGCATGCAACATTACTGATCCAATCAATGCTTATTCTAGGATCGTGTGGATGAACTCGAAGAAATTGTTCATTGGCAATCAATCTGCGAAGGTGTCGAATGGTACTATCATCTCAATATCACTGTGAAGACCAAAGGAGCTGCCGATGATGCGGGCAGCACCAGTCTATTCTTCGTTGAAGTCGCATGTGATTCGAATGATATCACAGGATATTATATCAACACTTTCTCCAGGGTCGACACTGACGGCCAGGGTAGTTTACACTCTTATCTCAAATTATGCATTTTTGGAATACTGGTTGAAATTATCTGTTAGATATAGATCAGAACGATACACTAGGATGTTTTCTCTGCATTTTCTGTGGTGTTAACGCTGACGGCAAGGATAATTTACACTCGTATCTCAAATTAAGCATTTTGATACAGTGTTTGAAGTTAGCTTTATATATATATATATATATATATATATATATATATATATATATATATATATATATATAATTGCAAATGTGTTTCTGGTTTATTGTGGAGCCCTTACTGTTGACCTGTTTGCCTGCCCATTGTGCCATCTTATACCATACATAGCTTTATGTCTGTAATATCACAATCCAACTGGTTCACGCACAGCCATTTGTAGGTGCTGCAATCATGCATTTTTGGCACTTATTCAGCTATTCTCGTTGTATCTGAGCCAGACTAGTCATCTGACACTTAAATGACAAATTCCATACCTGTCTTTAGATCGTGGAGCTACCTGCAATGGCTGTATAAACAATGAAAGTGATGGTATGAAGCACCCGCGTGCTGCTTCATTCAAAGGCGGCCACATGAACATCGGTTTCCCACTTGGTTTTGGTCCCTGTAATGAGAAGCAGTGGGTCGACTCCCGTCACAGTGTATGGTGATTTATGTACTGGCTAGCGTTTTAATATCTTCAATGTACTGCGCCAATGTTAACTATGTGTCTTATCCTCGGCTGCAGGAAGCTCAGTATGAAGAAATGCTAAAAAAAGAGGAGGAAAGGATAAGAGACCATTTTGAGGTAATTTCATAATTGTGTGGTAAATAACCATTTTGTGGCAACTTGATTTTGAACCACTGGACTAATTATTTCTTTTGTGTTTATCATGTTCTGAAGTTCATTGAAAATGCTGAACATCTGCGCCGCAAACATCTTAGTTATCGATGGGAATATCAAATAAATCTCCAGGTTCGAGTCCCAATCTCCTTCAATGTGTTAGTAGTTGTGTGTCTGTAAGTTTTTTGTCCCATTCCCACGTGAATTTTTAGATGTTTAGAGGAAGAATCCTGAAAGCTCCTGGATGTTGGTAGTGTTACCAAACTGTTTTTTTAGTTCCGAGCCTGTTTTGTGGCGACCTGCTTGTGAGAAGAATACGGCACTTGCCTCTGAACTGCTCAGTAGTTTGCTTGGGTTTGTATCCACCCTGAAACTTGATTGTTCTGAGGTCACTAAATCTGTTTGGTGTCCATTATTGGTGTTTGAAACTGGTCTGCTATCTGTTTTCCTTTGCTCTTTTAGTTGTGCCATGTACAAGATTAGTTGTGCCTTTGCATGTTTTTGTTTAGATGACTCCATATACTCGTTGACTGCTGAGAAAAGTAGTGTTGCTGATGTGATTTTGAAAATTGAACTACTGTGCAATCACGGTCCATTGTACTATCTATATTGTCACTATATATTTCGCCACCAGCCACCTTTTTGAATGTCAGCCGTCTGCAGTTCTCTAGCTCTGTTGTCTTTTGGAGGCACTGCCTGTATCTGTATGCGACATGGCCGTGAACTCATCTTGTATTCAAATTTTTGTGTTTTTGACACTGTTCTTTCATTACTGCTATCTTACAGTCAGATGAAGAAATTGCCTCTGATTCAGATGAAGAGTGAAGATGTCCCTGCCTATTATATCACCTGTTTTCATTTATCAGTAGATTGAACTCAGTGGAGCTTTCGAGTATTTGAACCTGTTACCAAGTTAAACACTCGACTTAATGACGTTTGTGTGTAATGTCATATGTGAACAAGGCTGGAAGGCTTGTCCAATTTCTTTTGTGTTCTTTATTTACCCTGTCTGGAATAGTAGCTTATTTGCATACCACAGGCTGTTCAAGCATCGAGACGAAACCCAATCTGCTGGCAGCACGTCCTTAGCTTCGGCCCTGTTCGCATAGACTGCCACGTCTCTCGTGCCCCCCCTCGCTGTGCTCTGGCTATCCTCGGCAGGGCTGCAGTGCCGTTGCACCATTGGGTGATACTAGCATTGTGCCTAGGTGGCGTGCACAGAGTTTGTTACGCAGGTATCAACTTTCCTAGGTGTAGGATTATTGCAGTAAAAAGCCTTCATAGACTAGTTATTGCTTTTCTTTATCTGAAACACCATGCATTCCATTAGCTAGTGCCTGCTCCAACATTGGCACTGGCAGCCACAACACCCATTACATCCGAGGGTAGGCCAATTAGCTAGACATGTTGGCTCTCGACCATATCCCATGAACCAAGACTAGCCAGAATATGAGCTGGTGTCACATCCCTAGTTCAGCCATGCCTAGTGCTAGCATCTGGTGTTGCATCATGTTTACTTTTCACGGAAAGTTGAAATGGAGATGACAGAACCCCCAGCACCACTTAATCCAACTAGGGTTACTAAAATACTTTTTCAATGAACCTGAAGTGCCCTTCAAAAATGTTTATCATCTTTGTCTTGGTATAAAACCTCTGACAAAAATAGTGCACACTTTTTTAGAACAACTTGGGTCACTGGATTAAATCATATGTTATGCATTTGAACATTTAAATGCTATTAAATATTTTAAATGTCCAAATAGTCATAAACTAAAATGTTTACTGTAGGATATATTCCCAACAGTGATCATGAGTAGTTGCACGATTTTTGGAACTGTCTAAGTATTTTTAATAAAGTCCTAAAGACTACAGAATAATAGAAAAACAAAAACAATTAGAAGAGAGAGAGAGGACTTACCTGACGCCACCAACCGGCCCAGCTCCTGTGCTGGCCCACCTGCGGCCCAGCCCACCACCAGCCTCCTCTGTCGTCTTCCTCCCCCTCGCCCCGAAGCAGTTGCATGCTAGACGCACGCGCGTTGATGCCGGCCACCTCCTGCTTCGCGCTAGAGGCCGCTCCTCCGTCCTAATCCGCGTCTGGAGATGCCCGAGGCCCCCCTCTCACTTTCCCCTCACTCTCTCTCGCTCTCCCTCGCCCTCATCCTCTCCCCTGGACCCCTCTCTCTCACCACCGAACGGAGCCGCCAGCACCGTTCACCGCGGCCACATCCACCTCCTCGCCCCTCCCCCGTGTCTGGAAGGTCCGCCGCGACTTCCTCTTCTTCTTCGCCGAGCCACGCAAGCCGAGGATCACCACGCCATCGTCTTCGAGCTCGTCATCACCGCATCTACTCGCTGGACTTCGCCGGTCGATTCGCCGTCTCCGACACCTCCCCGAGCCCGCTGATCTGCTCTGCGTGTCCACCATGAGCCCCTTCATCGACCCCCTCTTCCTCACTTCCTCTACTCTCCATAGACGTCGCCCCTTTGCTCGCCGTAGCCGCCGCCGCACGGGCTCGTCGCCGGTGAAGCCCCGATGACCAAATGGTCCCGCACGTGCGTCCGTTCCACTCGCAACGCTCCATAGAGCAACGCTAGCGCGACAACCAGCTCGTTTGCGAGCCGCAGCGCCAACCCCGCACCCACCCAAACTCCGGCCGCCGCTTGACCTCATTGCCGAGCCCAACTCCGGCAACCCTAGGGCCTCCCTCCACCTCTGTTGGATGCGGCCGAGTGCCAGCTTTCCAACGGTACCTCCCGCGGCCCAAACGGTCTCCTGTAGGTGAAACCAGAGCCACTCCGGTGAACATCCGCCGCGCTCTTGGTCGCCGCCGGCTGAACTCCGGCGACTGCCGATGTGGCCACGTAGTTAGGGATAATCACATGCTAATAAACCAGTCCTCTCTCACTTACAGATGGGTCCCACACCCTTAATTAACCAATGTTAGTTCCTGTTCAGTTTTAACTAATCACAGTGGCCCCACGCGTCAGCGTTGACCCCGCTGACGTGGCCCTTGACCGACCCCACCCGTCAGTGACCCAAGCCAGCATTGTGACACTGACCAATGGGTCCCACAGGTCAGGTTTGACCTGGACCAGCCCTGTTGACTCTGCTGACGTCACCCTGACGCAATGCTGACGCAATTAATCATTTTCTGGAATAAAAATAATCTAGGAAATTCCAGAAAATAGCTTAAACTTCCAAAATTCATAGAAATTCAACCGTAGCTCCAAATTAAATAAGTTATATATGAAAAATGATCAGAAAAATCCAATCTATCCATCTGTACCGGTTTCATGCATGTTAGAACAACTTATATCTGCTGTTTAGGCCAAATCATATAAATGACATTTAAACCTTCACATATGGAGTTTGAATTTGAACCTAGGGTTCAAACCAACTCCATTTAACCTGTTGCTAGTTGCATTAGCTCAAATCACAATATATTGCCATGTCACACTCATGCATCATATTGTTGCATTGCATTGATTGTGTTCTTTCTCTACTGCCGGTGTTTGTCCCCCCCCCAGTAGACGTTGTACCGACGGTGAGTTCGATGACACCGGTGAAGAGCTATACTATCTTCAGAAGTGCCAGGTAAGCAAAAACCCCTTGTTCACTCCGATACAATCCCACTCTCTCGCTCCTGCTCTCTTTTATTGCATTAGGACAACAACGATTCAACTGTTACATGCTGCGGTAGTTGAACCCCTTTCCTCTGCATGACCTGTCATTGCCACAGTAAATAGATGAAACCCACTAGCATGAGTAGGAGCTGTTTGATCCCTGATGTGCCTACTCATTCATGCTTGTTTGTCATGCCTGCTACTGCTTAGAGTCGAGTCAGATCTGATTCATCGGGGATGAATTGGAGGTGTGTGAGCTAAGTGTGTGAACACGATTTGGTAAAGGTAGCGGTGAGAGGCCATGTAGGAGTACATGGTGGGTTGTCTCATTGAAACCGTCCTTAGGAACTGAGTCCTGTGTTTGTGATCCATGAATAGCTACTACCACACATTGGGATCCTTAATTGACTCTCTCGACTTATTAATCAACTCGATCTCTGTCCAGGAGTTGCAACTAGTTTCTGGTGTTTGTAGGTAGTGTTAGTAGTCTACCAAGTGGCACCCGGTAAACGTGAGCTTGGGACAGACTAGGCACCGTGGCATGGTGTACCAAGCGTTGATCCACCCGTCGAGGTGGGCTTGGGAACCCTGCACACATCGTTTGGGGCCGTGAGCGACACCCCGGCCGGATCTCCTTGCGGATGGAACCCGAATAGGCGATAAACCTGGACGAGAGACTTGTGTGGTTAGTCAGGTCATGGCCGACACCCTCGCTGGGCTTCCGCTTGAAGGTTGCCGAGTACATGCCGTGTAAACGGCGGTAAGTGGCGAGAGCGTGTGTGAAGAAGTACACCCCTGCAGGGTTAATATGATCTATTCGAATAGCCTTGTCCGCGGTAAAGGACTTCTGGGTTGCCTGTACAGTTCATAGACAAGTGAAAGTGGATACTCGAAAATACGCAAGATAAGCGTGAGTGCTATGGATGGCGTTCTCGTAGCGAGACGAGAGCGGATCCATAGTGGTGTATTGATATGGTGAATATGTGGACTCGTGTGCGCCACCTCAAAAGAGTTACTTGCAGTCATAGTTCAGGTTAGCCACTGAGTCAAAGTTGGCTTGCTGCAGTTAAACCCCACCACCCCTTTGTTGATAATGGTGCATATGTAGTTAGTTCTGATGTAAGTCTTGCTGGGTACATTTGTACTCACGTTGCTTAATTTATGTTTTTGTAGAGAGACTTCAGTCTCGCTAGTAGTTCCATGTGGACTTCGACGTTTAGCTTGTTACCTCAGCTACGATCTTGTGCCCTCGGCATGATCTGGTAGATAGTCAGGCTTCTCAGCATTTTTCATTTCTGGATGTCTGTACTCAGACATGTTAAGCTTCCGCTTGTGTTTTGACTTGTGTGCTCTGAATGTTGGGTCATGAGACCCATGTTTGTAATATCTCGCTCCTCGGAGCCTATTGAATAAAATACTTGAGTTGTAGAGTCATGTTGTGATGCCATGTTGTATTTGCACATATCGAGCATATTGTGTGTATGTTATTGAAATGCTTGGTATGTGTGGGATCTGACTATCTAGTTGTTTATCCTTGGTAGCCTCTCTTACCGGAAAATGTCTCCTAGTGCTTCCATTGATCCCTGGTAGCTTGCTACTGCTCCAGAACACTTAGGCTGGCCGGCATGTCTCCTTCTTCGTTCCGGTGTCTGTCCCTTCGGGGAAATGTCACGCGGTGTCTACCGGAGTCCTGTTAGCCTGCTACAGCCTGGATTACCGAAGTCCCTGCTAGCCCAGCTGCTGCAGCCCGGATTCACTCGCTGATGACCAACACGTTCGTTGTTGGGTCATGTATGCCTATCCCTGTAAGTTAGTGCCACTTTGGGTTCATGACTAACCATGTCAGCCCGGGTTCTTTGTCATATGGATACTAGCGACACGACCATATACGTGAGCCAAAAGGCGCAAACGGTCCCGGGCCTGGTAAGGTGACACCCGTGGGAATACCGTGCGTGAGGCCGCAAAGTGATATGAGGTGTTACATGCTAGATTGATGTGGCATAGGATCGGGGTCCTGACAGCTTTGGTATCAGAGCTTGACTGCCTATAGGATTACCAAGCCAAACTGATCGAAGTCGAGTCTAGAAATTCTTTATTTATATAAGGGAATTGATTGTGGGATGGAACATAAGGCTCTTTTTACTCCTTTACCTTATGCCCTTCTGATCTGAGTCATCCTATCTTTCCTACGGGGTTAAGGAACTAGGTTTTCTCTTCTCTCTATCAAGATCACGTGTTACTAATCTGTAGACTTATAAGATTGTTAGATTCGAGCCTCAGTTCAGTCCCTACTACTTCCGTTTGTCCATAGTTGGTCTCAAAACCTTGATATTATGATGTTGAGTGGTTATGCCACCATTTTTGCAGGATGCCTCAAATCTTTTGAGCATTTATAGCCGTTATGCTGTCCGAGTCATCCCAGGTTCCTAAATAGTCTGATGCATTTGCAAATCCCCCTTTTCCTTCCTGATGTTTCTTTGGGCCAGATTAACCATGCTAATCGGTGAGTTGAGGTACTCTACTGCCTCGACATATATGTTGGAGCTACTATTATGACCCTAGGTGTCTTAGAGGATCACCTAGTAATCCAGCCATGTTTTGTGTTCCCAGTGTGATCATTCTGGCCATCATTCTCGAAAGCATCCCGTGATGCCATTTAGTTGGTAGGTATTCTATTCTTGGGCTCTTGAACCCGAGATTCACTCTATCTACTTCATGTTGTTAGTGTTGCTAGTCCCTCTAGGATATTAGTAACCTTTGCATTAGTCCTCGAGGTCCGTGGTATTTCCTTCTTCCAAATACTATGAACCACTTATGGCAGAAGTTCTTGGACCAAAAAATCATAACCAGAGTGCTCTTGATGAGTCCTCCATTCATAGTTGTGAATCTGCCAGTCCTTCCTCTTCAGCATGGGTTATCCGGAAGAAATATGTTGAATTTGTTCGACATACTAACCTATGCATCCACAACTCAGAAAGATATATGTTCCTTTGAGTTGTCCCTCTGTAGTTGTATTCCGACCCTTGTCTATCAGTTGATAGTCAAGTTTATGTCGTGCATTCACGTTCTTTGATGCGTACTATTCTTGTGGTCCGACAAGCCGTTCTATTTTAGAATGAATAGGAGAAACAAACTCCAGAACCTCATCCATATCTAGGATTGGGTCAAAGTAGTTGTACTTCACAGATCAAATTGTCAATCCAGCTTTTGTTCTGTTCTACCCTGAAGTATTACCCACTTTATGTCAGGAATGTCATGAGAATTGCACCTTCTCTTATGAATTCTTGACGTAGTGATACTTCTCGCCACCATTATTCATTCCTCGGTTCCGTGTTGTCGCAACCGGAATGCCGACAAGTGAATCGTGATGTGTGAAACCTATACTCCTAGCAACTTTGTTGCCTGGTAGTTAAATGGACAATAACCTTTTTCTTAGCGTGTTGATTATTGAATCATCACCCTAAGGTTAATCGTGCTACCTAGTCCTTATTTCAGGTGCACTTTCCGATCAATGAGTTAGGATTGAGTTAATCCCTCGCTCTTGTGATCATATCGTCTTGTCCTGAAAAGCAAGATTGTTCTCGAGCTTATTAACATGTCGGTGGTTCGTGATTTTCTGAATATCCTCTCGGAAGTATCATCGGGTTGTCACTTGACCTCTATGTTGAGCTCATGATCAAGTTGGTATTCTTGTAAACCATCCTTTCTCCAAGAATCCGTGTTGGATACCCCTGAGCTAGTTGGTTAAGCTAAACAACAACTTGGAGAGTTGGAAGATAAAAGCTTGTTTCATTAGTTCATTTTATGGGATATCTTGTATGCGTGTTGAAGAAAGGTGATATCCTCATCAATTGGTCCTCGTGATCAGTGATTGGATCTATCATCTTATTCAATCTTTGATTTGAGTATGGGCTATCATCAAATCGAATCAGAACCAACGATATTCATAGTGTTGTTTTACTCGTGGTTGATCCCTCAAGCATACACCATTACATCTTTTGGTCTGACCAATACTATCACATTGTTCACATAATGGTGGAAATCCAGTGATATGGAAATTCCGATGAGTTGCTATTGAGCCCATCAGCAGCATTTTGTCTCCTCCATGATTCATGTTGAACATCAAGCTAGTGATGGAAACTTTTGTAAGCATTATCTTTCATGTCCCGTACATGAAGCATATGTTCGGATGAAAGAAGTGACCTCCTCTAATTCATGTGCATTTGATGCAAGTTGCTGCCGTGAATTCGGGAAGGTCAATGTTGCCTCCTATGGAACCATCTCAAGTCAGTCATGCATGTGCGAAGTATGCTATGGTTTGATAGGCTCGCTACCTTCGTTCTATATGTGTCCCTAGCACACCAAGCCACTGATTGAATTGTTCAAGGAGAAGAAGTTCCTTCTTAAGAGTATACCTTATGTAAGGACTTTGATATCCTCAATGATGGATTCCCCACCTGGACTCGGTAGTGTTTTATTATAAGACTACTACGTGGTCATGCTTGTCTGAGACAGCGTGTTCACATGCTTGTAGCAGAACCAACTCATGTTTTGGAGCTTGCTACCGCAGTCCATTTCTCGAGAATCTCGCAACGTTATCTCGTTGGTTTGTGTTGCAAAATTCATTTTTTTCTAGACTTGATGAGTCTGGAATGTCCTGACCCCAACTAGATCTAAATCTCAGGCAGATATGATGGTTGGAACGTTTCCCAAGAACTATAATAATGGTCTCTCTATAACCGGTAAGATGGATGTCGTGGCCAACACGTCCAGCCGGGAGGTCTATTATTGCAGTGTCTTGATTGAGGAAGTTGGCCACCTCCCCATAAGGATTTCGTAGGATTTACTCCCTAGTTGTTCCTTGTGGATTTTTGGTGTTTCCAAAGGCCGACCTTTCACTTGATGATCTAGATATCAAACCATATCTATGAATGAGATACGCTAGTACATCAAGGAGAACATTAGAAGCAGAGTGCTAAATGTCTCTCGGTCGATCATCCAGATTTTGTCCCCTTGGTCTCGCTAAGGTGAAATCTGAGTAGGTGTTATCTTCCTTTGCATCTGCACCCTCCATCACCATTCATCAGGGTAGTAAGTTGTGTTGCCAGGATCCTTGACACGGATATTGGTAAAACCTTGATGAATATGGAAATGCTCAAGTTCTTGAGAGCACGCTCAGTCACTGTGTTATATTCTCGGTATCAATTGGAATGTGCCTTCCGTTTGCCGAGTTGTTCTATAACCATAGCTTCCTTTCCGATCTGAGTATGCAATTTATTCGATCTCCGTCAAACAATCATTTGTGAATTGCCTTAGCCTGATAAGAAGAGTCTCAATGATCTATGTATCAAAAGTGATTCTTTTTGCAACTTAAGGGATAATTCTATGAATCACCTCCTCTAAGGTGCCCCGTTATAGAATCATGGCAACTCAACTTCTCGCTACGTTGACAACCATTCACCACCTTCTTAAGTGTGAAATTGTTACCCACCTAGTGAACCTCCGTCATCTGTTTCACTCCCCCCTCTAGATGTATGCCTTGTGTCTCAACTCGAGAGATGTTTCTACGTCTCATTCTGTGAGTTGATCTTGTGATGATTAAGTTGATCCATCCATGTAGACATGTTTTGCTTTTTTGTCCTCATGTTGGATGAAGATCTTGAAAGCAAAGACGTCAAGATCAATTTGAGTCAACAAATCAACAACCTCGAGAAGACAGTTGGATCATGAAGTTTGTGATACTTAGTGTCCCCTTGTCTTCTTACCTCACGTGTTGAATCTCGGGACGAGATTCTTGTTTAGTGGGGGTGATTTGTCACATCCCTAGTTCTGACCATGCCTAGTACTAGCATCTGGTGTTGCAGCATGTTTACTTCTCACAGAAAGTTGAAATGGGGATGACAGAACCCCCAGCACCACTCAATCCAACTAGGGTTACTAAAATACTTTTTCAATGAACCTGAAGTGCCCTTCAAAAATGTTCATCATCTTTGCCTTGGTATAGAACCTCTGAAAAAAATGGTGCACACTTTTCTAGGACAACTTGGGTCACTGGTTAAATCATATGTTGTTTGCATTTGGACATTTAAATGCTATTAAATATTTTAAATGTCCAAATAGTCATAAACTAAAATGTTTACGGTAGGATATATTCGTGATCATGAGTAGTTGCACGATTTTTGGAAGTGTCTAAGTATTTTTAATAAAGCCCTAAAGACTATAGAATAATAGAAAAACAAAAACAATTAGAAGAGAGAGAGAGGGGGGGACTTACCTGGCGCCACCAACCGGCCCAGCTCCTGTGCTGGCCCACCTGCGGCCCAACCCACCACCAGCCTCCTCTGTCGTCTTCCTCCTCCTTGCCCCGAAGCAGTTGCGTGCTGGACGCACACGCGTCGACACCGGCCACCTCCTGCTTCGCGCTGGAGGCTGCTCCTCCGTCCTAATCCGCGTCTAGAGACGCCCGAGGCCCCCCTCTCACTTTCCCCTCACTCTCTCGCTCACCCTCGCCCTCATCCTCTCCCCTAGACCCCTCTCTCTCACCACCGAACGGAGCCACCGACACCGTTCACCGCGGCCACAGCCACCTCCTCGCCCCTCCCCCGTGTCTGGAAGGTCCGCCGCGACTTCCTCTTCCTCTTCACCGAGCCACGCAAGCCAAGGATCACCACGCCATCGTCTTCGAGCTCGTCATCACCGCATCTACTCGCTGGACTTCGCCGGTCGATTCGCCGTCTCCGACACCTCCCCGAGCCTGCTGATGTGCTTTGCGTGTCCACCATGAGCCCCTTCATCGACCCCCTCTTCCTCGCTTCCTCTACTCTCCGTAGACGTCGCCCCTTTACTCGCCGTAGCCGCCGCCGCACGGGCTCGTCGCCGGTGAAGCCCCGGTGACCAAATGGTCCCGCACGTGCGTCCGTTCCACTCGCAACACTCCGTAGAGCAACGCTAGCGCGACAGCCAACTCGTTTGTGAGCCGCAGCGCCAACCCCGCACCCACCCAAACTCCGGCCGCCGCTTGACCTCATTGCCGATCCCAACTCCGGCAACCCTAGGGCCTCCCTCCACCTCTGTTGGATGCGGCCGAGTGCCAGCTTTCCAACGGTACCTCCCCCGGCCCAAACGGTCTCCTGTCGGTGAAACCCGAGCCACTCCGGTGAACATCCGCCGCGCTCTTGGTCGCCGCCGGCCGAACTCTGGCGACTGCCGACGTGGCCACCTAGTTAGGGCTAATCACATGCTAATAAACCCGTCCTCTCTCACTTACAGATGGGTCCCACACGCTTAATTAACCACTGTTAGTTCCTGTTCAGTTTTAACTAATCACAGTGGCCCCACGCGTCAGCGTTGACCCCGCTGACGTGGCCCTTGACCGACCCCACCCGTCAGTGACCCAAGCCAGCATTGTGACACTGACCAATGGGTCCCACAGGTCAGGTTTGACCCGGACCAGCCATGTTGACTCTGCTGACGTCACCCTGACGCAATGCTGATGCAATTAATCATTTTCTAGAATAAAAATAATCTAGGAAATTCCAGAAAATAGCTTAAACTTCCAAAATTCATAGAAATTCAACCGTAGCTCCAAATCAAATAAGTTATATATGAAAAATGATCAGAAAAATCCAATCTATCCATCTGTACTGGTTTCCTGCATGTTAGAACAACTTATATCTACTGTTTAGGCCAAATCATATAAATGGCATTTAAACCTTCACATATGGAGTTTGAATTTGAACCTAGGGTTCAAACCAACTCCATTTAACCTGTTGCTAGTTGCATTAGCTCAAATCACAGCATATTGCCATTTAACACTCATGCATCATATTGTTGCATTGCATTGATTGTGTTCTTTCTCTATTGCCGGTGTTTGTCCCCCCCTCCCCAAGTAGATGTTGTACTGACGATGAGTTCGATGACACCGATGAAGAGCTATACTATCTTCAGAAGTGCCAGGTAAGCAAAACCCCCTTGTTCATTCCGATACAATCCCACTCTCTCGCTCCTGCTCTCTTTTATTGCATTAGGACAACAATGATTCAACTATTACATGCTGTGGTAGTTGAACCCCTTTCCTCTGCATGACCTGTCATTGCCACAGTAAATAGATGAAACCCACTAGCATGAGTAGGAGTTGTTTGATCCCTGATGTGCCTACTCATTCATGCTTGTTTGTCTTGCCTGCTACTGCTTAGAGTTGAGTCAGGTCCGATTCATCGAGGATGAATTGGAGGTGTGTGAGCTAAGTGTGTGAACACGATTTGGTAAAGGTAGCGGTGAGAGGCCATGTAGGAGTACATGGTGGGTTGTCTCATTGAAACCGTCCTTAGGAACTGAGTCATGTGTTTGTGATCCATGAACAGCTACTACCACACATTGGGATCCTTAATTGACTCTCTCGACTTATTAATCAACTCGATCTCTGTCCAGGAGTTGCAACTAGTTTCTGGTGTTTGTAGGTAGTGTTAGTAGTCTACCAAGTGGCACCCGGTAAAGGTGGGCTTGGGACAGACTAGGCACCATGGCATGGTGTACCAAGCGTAGATCCACCCGTCGAGGTGGGCTTGGGAACCCTGCACACATCGTTTGGGGCCGTGAGTGACACCCCGGCCGGATCTCCTTGCGGATGGAACCCGAATTGGCGATAAACCTAGATGAGAGACTTGTGTGGTTAGTCAGGTCGTGGCCGACACCCTCGCGGGGCTTCCGCTTGAAGGTTGCCGAGTACATGTCATGTAAATGACGGTAAGTGGTGAGAGCGTGTGTGAAGAAGTACACCCCTGCAGGGTTAATATGATCTATTCGAATAGCCTTGTCCGCGGTAAAGGACTTCTGGGTTGCCTGTAAAGTTCATAGTCAAGTGAAAGTGGATACTCTAAAATACGCAAGATAAGCGTGAGTGCTATGGATGGCGTTCTCGTAGGGAGACGAGAGCGGATCCATAGTGGTGTATTGATATGGTGAATATGTGGACTCATGTGCGCCACCTGAAAAGAGTTACTTGCAGTCGTAGTTCAGGTTAGCCACTGAGTCAAAGTTGGCTTGCTGCAGTTAAACCCCACCACCCCTTTGTTGATAATGGTGCATATGTAGTTAGTTCTGATGTAAGTCTTGCTGGGTACATTTGTACTCACGTTGCTTAATTTATGTTTTTGCAGAGAGACTTCAGTCTCGCTAGTAGTTCCATGTGGACTTCGATGTTTAGCTTGTTACCTCAGCTACGATCTGGTGCCCTCGGCAGGATCTGGTAGATAGTCAGGCTTCTCAACCTTTTTCATTTCTAGATGTCTGTACTCAGACATGTTAAGCTTCCGCTTGTGTTTTGACTTGTGTGCTCTGAATGTTGGGTCATGAGACCCATGTTTATAATATCTCGCTCCTCGGAGCCTATTGAATAAAATACTTGAGTTGTAGAGTCATGTTGTGATGCCATGTTGTATTTGCACATATCGAGCATATTGTGTGTATGTTATTGAAATGCTTGGTATGTGTGGGATCTGACTATCTAGTTGTTTATCCTTGGTAGCCTCTCTAACTGGGAAATGTCTCCTAGTGCTTCCACTGAGCCCTAGTAGCTTGCTACTTCTCCGGAACACTTAGGCTGGCTGGCATGTGTCCTTCTTTGTTCCGGTGTCTGTCCCTTCGGGGAAATGTCACGCGGTGTCTACCGGAGTCCTGTTAGCCTGCTACAGCCCGGATTACCGGAGTCCTGCTAGCCCAGCTGCTACAGCCCGGATTCACTCGCTGATGACCGACACGTTCGTTGCTGGGTCATGTATGCCTGTCCCTGTAAGTTAGCGCCACTTTGGGTTCACGACTAGCCATGTCAGCCCGGGTTGTTTGTCATATGGATGCTAGCGACACTACCATATATGTGAGCCAAAAGGCGCAAACGGTCCTGGGCTTGGTAAGGTGACACCCGTGGGAATACCGTGCGTGAGGCCGCAAAGTGATATGAGGTGTTACATGCTAGATCGATGTGGCATAGGATCGGGGTCCTGATGTTGGAAATATGCCCTAGAGGCTATAATAAAATGATTATTATATTTCTTTGTTCATGATGATTGTCTATTATTCATGCTATAATTGTGTTATCCGGAAATCGTAATACATGTGTGAATACATAGACCACAACATGTCCCTAGTGAGCCTCTAGTTGACTAGCTCGTTGATCAAAAGATAGTCATGGTTTCCTGACTATGGACATTGGATGTCATTGATAACGGGATCACATCATTAGGAGAATGATGTGATGGATAAGACCCAATCCTAAGCATAGCACAAGATCGTGTAGTTCGTTTGCTAGAGCTTTTCCAATGTCAAGTATCATTTCCTTAGACCATGAGATCGTGTAACTCCCGGATACCGTAGGAGTGCTTTGGGTGTACCAAATGTCACAGCGTAACTGGGTGACTATAAAGGTATACTACGGGTATCCCTGAAAGTATCTATTGGGTTGACACGGACCGAGACTGGGATTTGTCACTCCGTATGACGGAGAGGTATCTCTGGGCCCACTCGGTAATGCATCATCATAATGAGCTCAATGTGACCAAGTGGTTAGTCACAGGATCATGCATTACGGTATGAGTAAAGTGACTTGCCGGTAATGAGATTGAACGAGGTATTGAGATACCGACGATTGAATCTCGGGCAAGGAACGTACCGATTGACAAAGGGAATTGTATACAGGATTACTTGAATCCTCGATGTCATGTTTCATCCGATGAGATCATCGTGGAACATGTGGGAGCCAACATGGGTATCCAGATCCCACTGTTGGTTATTGGCCGGAGAGCCATCTCGATCATGTCTACATGATTCCCGAACCCGTAGGGTCTACACACTTAAGGTTCGGTGATGCTAGGGTTGTAGAGATATTAGTATGCGGTAACCCGAAAGTTGTTCAGAGTCCCGGATGAGATCCCAGATGTCACAAGGAGTTCCGGAATGGTCCGGAGGTGAAGAATTGTATATAGGAAGTCCAGTTTCGGCCACCGGAAAGTTTCGGGGGTCATCGGTATTGTACCGGGACCACCGAAAGGGTCCCAGGGTCCACCGGGTGGGGCCACCTATCCCGGAGGGCCACGTGGGCTGAAGAGGGAAGCGAACCAGCCCCTGGTGGGCTGGTGTGCCCCCCTTGGGCCTCCCTTGCGCCTAGGGTTGGAAACCCTAGGGGTGGGGGGGCGCCCCACTTGGCTTGGGGGGCAAGTCCCCCCCCCTAGGCCCCCCCCTTGGAGATGGGATCTCTAGGGGCCGGCGCACCCCTAGGCCCCCTATATAAAGAGGGGGGAGGGAGGGAAGCCGCACCCTAGTCCCTGGCGCCTTCCTCTCCCCTCGTACCACCTCTCCCTCTCGTTGAGCTTAGCGAAGCCCTGCCGAGATCGCCGCTACTTCCACCACCACGCCGTTGTGCTGCTGGATCTCCATAAACCTCTTCTTCCCCCTTGTTGGATCAAGAAGGAGGAGACGTCTTCCCCAACCGTACGTGTGTTGAACGCGGAGGTTTTGTCCGTTCAGCACTAGGATCTTCGGTGATTTGGATCACGACGAGTACGACTCCCTCAACCCCGTTCTATTGAACGCTTCCGCTCGTGATCTACAAGGATATGTAGATGCACTCCTCTCTCTCGTTGCTAGATGACTCCATTGATTGATCTTGGTGAAGCGTAGAATTTTTTTATTTTCTGCAACGTTCCCCAACAGTGGCATCATGAGCTAGGTCTATGCGTAGTTTCTATCCACGAGTAGAACACAAATTTGTTGTGGGCGTAGATGTTGTCAATTTTCTTGCCACTACTAGTCTTATCTTGTTTCGGCGGCAACGTGGGATGAAGTGGCCTGGACCGACCTTACACATACGCTTACGTGAGACAGGTTCCACCGACTGACATGCACTAGTTGCATAAGGTGGCTAGCGGGTGTCTGTCTCTCTCACTTTAGTCGGATCGGATTCGATGAAAAGGTTCCTTATGAAGGGTAAATAGAAATTGGCATATCACGTTGTGGCTTTTACGTAGGTAAGAAATGTTCTTGCTAGAACCCTATTGCAGCCACGTAAAACATGCAACAACAATTAGATGACGTCTAACTTGTTTTTGCAGCATATGCCTTGTGATGTGATATGGCCAAAAGGTTGTGATGAATGATATATATGTGATGTATGAGATCATGTTCTTGTAATAGGAATCACGACTTGCATGTCGATGAGTATGACAACCGGCAGGAGCCATAGGAGTTGTCTTAATTATTGTATGACATGCATCTCAATGATTAAACACCATGTAATTACTTTACTTTATTGCTAAACCGTTAGCCATAGTAGTAGAAGTAATAGTTGGCGAGCAACTTCATGGAGACACGATGATGGAGATCACGATGATGGAGATCATGGTGTCATGCCGGTGACGAAGATGATCATGGCGCCCCAAAGATGGAGATCAAAGGAGCTATATGATATTGGCCATATCATGTCACTATTTGATTGCATGTGATGTTTATCATGTTTTTGCATCTTATTTGCTTAGAACGACGATAGTAAATAAGATGATCCCTCATAATAATTTCAAGAAAGTGTTCCCCCTAACTGTGCACCGTTGCGAAAGTTCGTTGTTTCGAAGCACCACGTGATGATCGGGTGTGATAGATTCCAACATCCACATACAATGGGTGTAAGACAGATTTACACATGCAAAACACTTAGGTTAACTTGACGAGCCTAGCATGTACAGACATGGCCTCGGAACACAAGAGACCGAAAGGTCGAACATGAGTCGTATGGAAGATACGATCAACATGGAGATGTTCACCGATGATGACTAGTCCGTCTCACGTGATGATCGGACACGTCCTAGTTGACTCGGATCATGTATCACTTAGATGACTAGAGGGATGTCTAATCTGAGTGGGAGTTCATTAAATAATTTGATTAGATGAACTTAATTATCATGAACTTAGTCTAAAAACCTTTGCAAAATGTCTTGTAGATCAAATGGCCAATGCTCATGTCAACCTCAACTTCAACGCGTTCCTAGAGAAAACCAAGCTGAAAGATGATGGCAGCAACTATACGGACTGGGTCCGGAACCTGAGGATCATCCTCATAGCTGCCAAGAAAGCATATGTCCTAGAAGCACCGCTAGGTGAAGCACCCATCCCAGAGAACCAAGACGTTATGAACGCTTGGCAGTCACGTGCTGATGATTACTCCCTCGTTCAGTGCGGCATGCTTTACAACTTAGAACCGGGGCTCCAAAAGCGTTTTGAGCAACACCGAGCATATGAGATGTTCGAAGAGTTGAAAATGGTTTTCCAAGCTCATGCCCAGGTCGAGAGATATGAAGTCTCCGACAAGTTCTATAGTTGTAAGATGGAGGAAAATAGTTCTGTCAGTGAGCACATACTCAAAATGTCTGGGTTGCACAACCGCTTGTCCCAGCTGGACATTAACCTCCCGGACGAGGTGGTCATTGACAGAATCCTTCAGTCACTCCCACCTAGCTACAAGAGCTTTGTGATGAACTACAATATGCAGGGGATGGTGAAAACTATTCCTGAAGTATTTTCAATGCTGAAATCAGCGGAGGTGGAAATCAAAAAGGAACATCAAGTGTTGATGGTCAATAAAACCACTAGTTTCAAGAAAGGCAAGGGTAAGAAGAACTTCAAGAAGGATGTCAAGGGAGTTGCCGTGACCGGTAAGCCAGTTGCCAGGAAGAAGTCAAAGAATGGAACCAAGCCTGAGACTGAGTGCTTTTATTACAAAGGGAAGGGTCACTGAAAGCAGAACTGCCCAAAATACTTAGCGGACAAGAAGGCCGGCAACACTAAAGGTATATGTGATATACATGTAATTGATGTGTACCTTACCAGTACTCGTAGTAGCTCCTGGGTATTTGATACCGGTGTCGTTGCTCATATTTGTAACTCAAAGCAGGAGCTGCGGAATAAGCGGAGACTGGCGAAGGACGAGGTGACGATGCGCGTCGGGAATGGTCCCAAGGTTGATGTGATCGCCGTCGGCATGCTACCTCTACATTTACCTACAGGATTATTTTTAAACCTCAATAATTGTTATTTAGTGCCAGCTTTGAGCATGAACATTGTATCTGGATCTCGTTTAATACGAGATGGCTACTCATTTAAATCCGAGAATAATGGTTGTTCTATTTATGTGAGAGATATGTTTTATGGTCATGCCCCGCTGGTCAATGGTTTATTCTTAATGAATCTCGAACGTGATGTTACACATATTCATAGTGTGAATACCAAAAGATGTAAGATTGATAATGATAGTCCCACATATATGTGGCACTGCCGCCTTGGTCACATTGGTGTCAAACGCATGAAGAAGCTCCATACAGATGGACTTTTGGAGTCTCTTGATTTCGAATCATTTGACACGTGCGAACCATGCCTCATGGGTAAAATGACCAAGACTCCGTTCTCCGGAACAATGGAGCGAGCAACCAACTTATTGGAAATTATACATACTGATGTGTGCGGTCCAATGAGCGTTGAGGCTCACGGTGGCTATCGTTATGTTCTCACTCTCACTGATGACTTAAGTAGATATGGGTATGTCTACTTGATGAAACACAAGTCTGAGACCTTTGAAAAGTTCAAGGAATTTCAGAATGAGGTAGAGAATCAACGTGATCGAAAAATAAAGTTCTTACGATCAGATCGTGGAGGAGAATATTTAAGTCACGAATTTGGAAAGCACTTAAGGAAATGTGGAATTGTTTCACAACTCACGCCGCCTGGAACACCTCAGTGTAACGGTGTGTCCGAACGTCGTAATCGCACTTTATTGGATATGGTGCGGTCTATGATGTCTCTTACCGATTTACCACTATCATTTTGGGGATACGCTTTAGAGACAGCTACATTCACTTTAAATAGGGCACTGTCTAAATCCGTTGAGACGACACCGTATGAATTATGGTTTAGGAAGAAACCCAAGCTGTCGTTTCTAAAAGTTTGGGGATGCGATGCTTATGTCAAGAAACTTCAACCTGAAAAGCTCGAACCCAAGTCGGAAAAATGCGTCTTCATAGGATACCCTAAGGAAACCATTGGGTATACCTTCTACCTTAGATCCGAAGGCAAGATCTTTGTTGCCAAGAATAGGTCCTTTCTGGAGAAAGAGTTTCTCTCGAAAGAAGTAAGTGGGAGGAAAGTAGAACTCGATGAAGTACTACCTCTTGAACCGGAAAGTAGTGCAGCTCAGGAAGATGTTCCTGTGGTGCCTACACCAACTGGAGAGAAAATTAATGATGATGATCAAGGTACTTCGGATCAAATTGCTACTGAACTTTGTAGGTCCACAAGGACACGTTCCACACCAGAGTGGTATGGCAACCCTGTCCTGGAAATCATGTTGTTAGACAACGGTGAACCTTCAAACTATGAAGAAGCGATGGCGGGCCCAGATTCCAACAAATGGCTTGAAGCCATGCAATCCGGGATAGGATCCATGTATGAAAACAAAGTATGGACTTTGACAGACTTGCCCGATGATCGGCGAGCGATAGAAAATAAATGGATCTTTAAGAAGAAGACGGACGCGGATGGTAATGTTACCATCTATAAAGCTCGACTTGTCGCTAAGGGTTATCGGCAAGTTCAAGGGGTTGACTACGATGAAACTTTCTCTCCCGTAGCTAATCTGAAGTCCGTCCGAATCATGTTAGCAATTGCCGCATACTATGATTATGAGATATGGCAAAGGGACGTCAAAACGGCATTCCTTAATGGCTATCTTAAGGAAGAACTGTATATGATGCAGCCAGAAGGTTTTGTCGATCTTGAGAATGCTAACAAGGTATGCAAGCTCCAGCGATCCATTTATGGGCTGGTGCAAGCATCTCAGAGTTGGAAAATTCGCTTTGATGAGATGATCAAAGCGTTTGGGTTTATGCAGACTTATGGAGAAGCCTGCGTTTACAAGAAAGTGAGTGGGAGCTCTGTAGCATTTCTCATATTATATGTAGATGACATACTTTTGATGGGAAATGATATAGAACTTTTGGACAGCATTAAGGCCTACTTGAATAAGTGTTTTTCAATGAAGGACCTTGGAGAAGCTGCTTACATATTAGGCATCAAGATCTATAGGGATAGATCGAGACGCCTCATAGGTCTTTCACAAAGCACATACCTTGATAAGATATTGAAGAAGTTCAATATGGATCAGTCCAAGAAAGGGTTCTTGCCTGTATTGGAAGGTGTGAGATTGAGCTCGGCTCAATGCCCGACCACAGCAGAAGATAAATAAGAGATGAGTGTCATCCCCTATGCCTCAGCCATAGGATCTATTATGTATGCCATGCTGTGTACCAGACCTGATGTAAACCTTGCCGTAAGTTTGGTAGGAAGGTACCAAAGTAATCCCGGCAAGGAACACTGGACAGCGGTCAAGAATATCCTGAAGTACCTAAAAAGGACAAAGGACATGTTTCTCGTCTATGGAGGTGATGAAGAGCTCGTCGTAAAGGTTTACGTCGATGCTAGCTTCAACACAGATATGGATGACTCTAAGTCACAAACCGGATACATGTATATTTTAAATGGTGGGGCAGTAAGCAGGTGCAGTTGCAAGCAAAGCGTCGTGGCGGGATCTACATGTGAAGCGGAGTACATGGCAGCCTCGGAGGCAGCGCATGAAGCAATCTGGATGAAGCAGTTCATCACCGACCTAGGAGTCATACCCAATGCGTCGGGGCCGATCACTCTCTTCTATGACAACACTGGAGCTATTGCCCTTGCCAAGGAGCCCAGGTTTCATAAGAAGACCAGGCACATCAAGCGTCGCTTCAACTCCGTTCGTGAAAATGTTCAAGATGGAGACATAGATATTTGCAAAGTACATACGGATCTGAATGTCGCAGATCCGTTGACTAAACCTCTTCTGCGAGCAAAACATGATCAACACCAGAACTCTATGGGTGTTTGATTCATCATAATGTAATTAGATTATTGACTCTAGTGCAAGTGGGAGACTGTTGGAAATATGCCCTAGAGGTAATAATAAAATGATTATTATATTTCCTTGTTCATGATGATTGTCTATTATTCATGCTATAATTGTGTTATCCGAAAATCGTAATACATGTGTGAATACATAGACCACAACATGTCCCTAGTGAGCCTCTAGTTGACTAGCTCGTTGATCAAAAGATAGTCATGGTTTCCTGACTATGGACATTGGATGTCACTGATAACGGGATCACATCATTAGGAGAATGATGTGATGGATAAGACCCAATCCTAAGCATAGCACAAGATCGTGTAGTTCGTTTGCTAGAGCTTTTCCAATGTCAAGTATCATTTCCTTAGACCATGAGATCATGTAACTCCCGGATATCGTAGGAGTGCTTTGGGTGTACCAAACGTCACAGCGTAACTGGGTGACTATAAAGGTATACTACGGGTATCCCTGAAAGTATCTATTGGGTTGACACGGATCGAGACTGGGATTTGTCACTCCGTATGACAGAGAGGTATCTCTGGGCCCACTCGGTAATGCATCATCATAATGAGCTCAATGTGACCAAGTGGTTAGTCACAGGATCATGCATTACGGTATGAGTAAAGTGACTTGCCGGTAATGAGATTGAACGAGGTATTGGGATACCGATGATTGAATCTCGGGCAAGGAACGTACCGATTGACAAAGGGAATTGTATACGGGATTACTTGAATCCTCGACGTCGTGTTTCATCCGATGAGATCATCGTGGAACATGTGGGAGCCAACATGGGTATCCAGATCCCGCTGTTGGTTATTGGTCGGAGAGTCGTCTCGGTCATGTCTACATGATTCCCGAACCCGTAGGGTCTACACACTTAAGGTTTGGTGATGCTAGGGTTGTAGAGATATTAGTATGCGGTAACCCGAAAGTTGTTCAGAGTCCCGGATGAGATCCCAGATGTCACGAGGAGTTCCGGAATGGTCCGGAGGTGAAGAATTGTATATAGGAAGTCCAGTTTCGGCCACCGGAAAGTTTTGGGGGTCAGCAGTATTGTACCGGGACCACCGGAAGGGTCCCGGGGGTCCACCGGGTGGGGCCACCTATCCCGGAGGGCCACGTGGGCTGAAGAGGGAAGCGAACCAGCCCCTGGTGGGCTGGTGTGCCCCCCTTGGGCCTCCCTTGCGCCTAGGGTTGGAAACCCTAGGGGTGGGGGGGCGCCCCACTTGGCTTGGGGGGCAAGTCCCCCCCTAGCCCCCCCTTGGAGATGGGATCTCTATGGGCCGGCGCACCCCTAGGCCCCCTATATAAAGAGGAGGGAGGGAGGGCAGCCGCACCCTAGTCCCTGGCGCCTTCCTCTCCCCTCGTACCACCTCTCCCTCTCGTTGAGCTTGGCGAAGCCCTGCCAAGATCGCCGCTACTTCCACCACCACGCCGTTGTGCTGCTGGATCTCCATAAACCTCTTCTTCCCCCTTGTTGGATCAAGAAGGAGGAGACGTCTTCCCCAACCGTACGTGTGTTGAACGCGGAGGTGTTGTCCGTTCAGCACTAGGATCTTCGATGATTTGGATCACGACGAGTACGACTCCCTCAACCCCGTTCTATTGAATGCTTCCGCTCGTGATCTACAAGGGTATGTAGATGAACTCCTCTCCCTCGTTGCTAGATAACTCCATAGATTGATCTTGGTGAAGCGTAGAATTTTTTTTATTTTCTGCAACGTTCCCCATCACCTGACAGCTGGTCTATTACATTGCTGGGGACAGTGCTCAATCTTATGCTTGATGAAACATATACTAAGCTGGAACTTTGCTTCTCTGAAGAGAACACCGATCGGCGCGATCCCACTGTGATGACTCCATGGCCATTTTAACTGTTTGACAGTCAGTGGAAATGACACGGCCCATACCAAAATTTTCATCAAGATGAATAGCATGTATGAGGGCCATAGTCTACGCATTTAGGGCATCGGAAACATCTGTTAGTCGGCCTGCAACAACAAAAAGCAAATCCCGAGTTATGTCGCGAGCTAAACATCCCCAGCCGCCCTGCCTGGTACTGTTATTGTATCCTGCATCAACATTAATCATCACCCGGTCGATGGGCGGGGCTTTCCACCTGGCTTGTACATTGATGCTGGTAGGACCTCGCTACCGCTATAAGCTTGCCATTCACTAAGATGGACTGACACCTGACTGGAGAACTCAGTTGCAGAAACACAACGCTAGCCATGTCTCCTCTTATTTCTTTCCGTCCACCACTGCCACAACAGATACGAGAACAACTATTTATCGCGTTTTGGACACGGGAACAACTTGAGCACAGGTTGGAGCCCCTCGAGAACAACTCCGAATCATGGCACGATTGGCGAAGCGTCTGAAGACATCCTGCACTTCAGTATTATAGAGAATTATATGCACCCAGGTATATCTTGAGTAATCATCAACAATAACGAAACCATAGAGACAAGCAGTGGTAGTAAGAGTAGAGTAATGAGTAGGCCGAATAAGTCCATGTGAAGCAGCTCGAAGGGTTCAGATGTCGTCATGATTGTCTTCGAGGGATGCTTGGCCCTAGTCATCTTCCCAGCTTCACAGGCACCGCACAGATGGTCTTTCTTGAACTTGACGCCTTCAATACCCATGACATGCTTCTTCTTCGCGAGAGTGTACAAGTTCCTCATGCCCGCATGTCCTAGCCTCCGATGCCAGAGCCAGCACCCTGAAGCTTTTGCTAGAAGACATACGGCAAGTTGTGGTCCTGCTGAGAAATCTACCATATACAGATCATCTTTTCGATACCCTTCAAAGACTAGAGATTTGTCAGATTCCATAAGGATAAGGCAACGATATTTTCCAAATATCACAATCATGTTCAAATCACATAGCATTGATACAGACATTAAGTTGAAACCAAGGGATTCAACAAGCATCACTTTATCCATGTGCTGATCCTTTGAGATTGGAACTCTACAAAGACCCAATACCATACTTTTACCAGTGTCAGCAAATGTGATATGACTCTTATTAGATGGTTGAAGAGTTGAATCCATCAGAAGACTTTGATCACCAATCATGTGGTTGGTGCAGCCACTATCCATAATCCATTCTGAAGCTTGAGGTGTCATAGCCTACAGTACAGTTTGGGGGATAGGCTTCACCAAGAGAGTTGTGAAGCATAAACATTTGACGAACGAGTGGAACATAGAAGTTCAGATCTTGGTTAGGATAGATAGGATGAGTGTCAAGGAATCCCGGGACGAAATACATAGTGAGTCCATTTGGGAATTTTATCTTGCGCCCCACAAGATGTTTAAGGTCCCCAGCATAAGCATCAGACGCCTTTGATTTCCGACTGGAGACCTTTCCCTGCAAAAGAGAGTTATGTTTTCTTAACCACCCACATTTTCAGGGGTGGCTTAGAAGCAATGAGTCTAAGTGCAGCATCTGAGAACTTCGGCTTTGAAGCCCTAGCAAATAGCCTTGTAGGAGGAGAGTAATACTCATAGGAATAAGCAGAAAAGTTCTTAGACTTATGAACATAGCGGTTTGATGAAACACACTCATATTCAAAGTTCTGGGTATGATTTCCCTGCAAAACATTGGTGTTAGGGTGACTCAGGTGAGTCTTCTGTCTGTATGAAGCCTTTGGACCATATGAAGCCTTTGGTATGGGGTTTGTCTTCTTCCCAGGTGGTGTCGTAACGACAATCACGGGAAGACTTTCGAGACACCTTTTGGGTACCAAGATCTTCTTAAGAGGTGGTCCATTCCTGTAGTTAGTACCAATATACCTGGCAAACACTTCACCATTCTGATTCCTGAACAGTTTATAGTTTGCATCAAAGGATTCATCAATGATAATTGGGTTAGCACTAGTGAAGCCAGATAAGGTAGATGGATCTACTGAAGGTCCCTTAGCAGCGACCCATGTGGTTTTGGGGTACTGCTCAGGCATCCAGTAAGAACCATCTACATTCATTTTCCTCTCGAACCCAACACCCTCTTTCCTAGGGTTTCAGTTCAGAATCTGCTTTTGAAGGACATCACATAGTGTCTGATGCCCTTTGAGACTTTTGTACATTCCTGTCTCAAGTAATGACTTCAACCTGGCATTCTCATCAGCAATAGTAGTGGTATCCTCAAATGAGGGGTTAGTTACCACATCAGCAGTTGAAGATACTACAATAGTAGTAGGAGTTGAACATTTAGCAACAGAGACAACATTATCACGCTCAATACATTTTAGACATGGTGGCTCAAATCCTTCCTGAGCGGAACTGATCTGCTGAGCGCGGAATGACTCGTTTTCCTTTTGAAGATCTTCATGAGCCGATCTCAATTTCTCAAGTTCCTACTTCCTTTGAAGATAATCATAGAAAAGCTTTTCATGAGAGGTTGAGAGCGATTCATGCCGACTTTCAATTTCCTCGTACTTAACATGAAGTTTTTTAATGTCTTCAATTAAGGACTGAGATCGGGTCATTTCCGCGTCCAACAGGTGCTACCTCTTGAGCAGTGCGTTGGTTTTTCCTTGAAGAGGAAAGGGTGATGCTGCAAAGTAGCGTAAGTATTTCCCTCAGTTTTTGACAACCAAGGTATCAATCCAATAGGAGGCTCCTCAAAAGTCCCTCGTACCTACACAAACAAACAAGAACCTCGCAACCAACACGATAAAGGGGTTGTCAATCCCTTCACGGAAACTTGCAAAAGTGAGATCCGATAGAGATAATAAGATAAGATAAATATTTTTGGTATTTTTATGATATAGATTGGAAAGTAAAGATGCAAATAAAAGTAGATTGGAATCTTATATAATAAAAGATAGACCCCGGGGCCATAGGTTTCACTAGTGGCTTCTCTCAAGATAGCATAAGTGTTACGGTGGGTGAACAAATTACTGTCGAGCAATTGATAGAAAAGTGCATAGTTATGAGATTATCTAGGCATGATCATGTATATAGGCATCACGTCCGCAACAAGGAGATCGAAACGATTCTGCATCTACTAATATTACTCCACACATCGACCGACTACTGCCTGCATCTAGAGTATTAAGTTCATAAGAACAGAGTAACGCATTAAGCAAGATGACACGATGTAGAGGGATGAACTCATGCAATATGATATAAACCCCATCTTTTTATCCTCGATGGCAACAATACAATACGTGCCTTGCTGCCCCTGCTGTCACTAGGAAAGGACACCGCAAGATTGAACCCAAAGCTAAGCACTTCTCCCATTGCAAGAAAGATCAATCTATTAGGCCAAACTAAACTGATAATTCAAAGGGACTTGCAAAGATAACCAATAACACATAAAAGAATTCAAAGAAGATTCAATTATTTCTCATAGATAAACTTGATCATAAACCCACAATTCATCGGATCTCAACAAACACACCGCAAAAAGAGTTACATCAAATAGATCTCCAAGAAGATCGAGGAGAACTTTGTATTGAGATTCAAAGAGAGAGAAGAAGCCATCTAGCTAATAACTATGGAACCGAAGGTCTATGGTAAACTACTCACATCTCATCGGAGAAGCCTTGGAGATGATGTAGAGGCCCTCCGTGGTCGATTCCCCCTCCGGCGGAGCGCCAACGAAGGCTCCAAGATGGGATCTCGCGGGTACAGAAGGTTGCGGTGGTGGAAATAGTTTTTCGTGGTGCTCCTGTATGTTTTCGGGGTACGTGGATATATAAATATATATATAGGCGAAGGAGGTAGGTCAGGGGAGCCACGAGGGGCCCACAAGGGTGGGGGGTGCACCCACCCCCCCAGGGCGCGCCGGGAACCCTTGTGGCCGCCTCGATTGCTTCTTAACATCCACTCCAAGTCTCCTGGATTGCGTTTGTTCCAAAAAGATCGCTCCGGAAGATTTCATTCCGTTTGGACTCCGTTTGATATTCCTTTTCTTCGAAACACTGAAATAGGCAAAAAAACCAGCAATTCGAGCTGGGCCTCCGGTTAGTAGGTTAGTCCCAAAAATGATATAAAAGTGTAAAGTAAAGCCCATAAACATCCTAAACGGGTAATATAATAGCATGGAACAATAAAAAATTATAGATACGTTGGAGACGTATCAAGCATCCCAAGCTTAATTCCTGCTCGTCCTCGAGTAGGTAAATGATAAAACATAATTTTTGATGTGGAATTCTACCTAGCAAATTTCTCAATGTAATATTCTTTATTGTGGCATGATTGTTCAGATCCAAATGATTCAAGATAAAAGTCCATAAAACATAAATAGTAATACTTCAAGCATACTAACAAGTAATCATGTCTTATCAAAATAGCATAGCCAAAGAAAGCTTATCCCTACAAAATCATATAGTTAGGCCATGCTTCATTTTCATTACACAAAATACTCCCATCATGCACAACCCCGGTTTCAGCCAAGCAATTGGTTCATACTTTTTAACGCGCTTCAGCTTTTTCAACTCTTACGCAATACATGAGCGCAAGCCATGGACATAGCACTATACGTGGAATAGAGTGGTGGTTGTGAAGACAAAAAGGGAGAAGATAGTCTCACATCAACTAGGCGTATCAACGGGCTATGGAGATGCCCATTAATAGATATCAATGTGAGTTAGTAGGGATTGCCATGCAACGGATGCACTAGATCTATAAATATATGAAAGCTCAACAAAAGAAACTAAGTGGGTGTGCATCCAACTTGCTTGCTCATGAAGACCTAGGGCATTTTGAGGAAGCCCATCATTGGAATATACAAGCAAAGTTCTATAATGAAAAATTCCCACTAGTATATCAAAGTGACAACATAGGAGACTCTCTATCATGAAGATCATGGTGCTACTTTAAAGCACAAGTGTGGAAAAAAGATAGTAACATTGTCCCTTCTCTCTTTTCTCTCATTTTTTTATTTTTTTATTTTTTTTATTTGGTGGGCTTCTTTGGCCTCTCTTTTTTATTTGGGCTTCTTTGGCCTCTTTTATTTTTTATAAAGTCCGAAGTCTCATCCCGACTTGTGGGGGAATCATAGTCTTCATCATCCTTTCCTCACTTGGGAAAATGCTCTAATAATGAAGATCATCACACTTTTATTGATTTACAACTCAATACTTAGAACAAAATATGACTCTACGTGAATGCCTCCGGCGGTGTACCAGGATATGCAATGAATCAAGAGTGACATGTATGAAAAATTATGAAGGTGGCCTTGCCACAAATACGATGTCAACTACATGATCATGGAAAGAGCAATATGACAATGATGGAGTGTGTCATAGTAAACGGAACGGTGGAAAGTTGTATGCCAATATAGCTCGGAATAGCTATGGAAATGCCATAATAGGTAGGTATGATGGCTGTTTTGAGGAAGGTAAATGGTGGGTGCATGATACCGGCGAAAGTTGCACGGTATAATAGAGGCTAGCAATGGTGGAAGGGTGAGAGTGCGTATAATCCATGGACTCACATTAGTCATAAAGAACTCATATACTTATTGCAAAAGTCTACTTGTCCTCAAAGCAAAGTACTACTACGCATGCTCCTAGGGGAAGGGTTGGTAGGAGTTAACCATTGCGCGATCCCGACCTCCACACATAAGGAAGACAATTAAAAGAGCACCCCATGCAACAAATTTGTCACACAACTTTTACCATACGTGCATGCTATAGGACTTGCCAACTCCAACACAAGTATTTCTCAATTTCATAATTACCCAACTAGCATGACTCTAACATTACCACCTTTATATCTCAAAACAATTATGAAGCATCAAATTGATCATAGTGTTTAATGCACTTTCTATGATAGTTTTTATTATACCCAACTTTGATGCTCATCATTCTAGGACCAATTTTATAACCATAGCAAATACCATGTTGTTCTAAAACACTCTCAAAATAATATAAGTGAAGCATGAGAGATCAACAATTTGTACAAAATAAAGCCACCGTCGTGCTCTAAAAGATATAAGTGAAGCACTAGAGCAAAAATTATCTAGCTCAAAAGATATAAATGAAGCACATAGAGTATTCTAATATATTCCAAATCATGTGTGTCTCTCCCAAAAGGTGTGTACAGAAAGTATGATTGCAGTAAACTAAAAAGCAAGAACTCATATCACACAAGACGCTCCAAGCAAAACACATATCATGTGGCGAATAAAAATATAGCTCCAAGTAAAGTTACCGATAGACGAAGACGAAAGAGGGGGTGCCTTCCGGGGCATCCCCAAGCTTAGGCTTTTGGTTGTCCTTGAATATCTTGGGGTGCCATGGGCATCCCTAAGCTTAGGATCTTGCCACTCCCTATTCCATAGTCCATCAAATCTTTACCCAAAACTTGTAAACTTCCCAACACAAAACTCAACAGGAAATATCATAAGCTCCGTTAGTGCAAGAAAGAAAAACCACCACATAAGGTAATATAATGAACTCATTCTTTATTTAAATTGGTGTTAAACCTACTGTATTGCAACTTCTCTATGGTTCATACCCCCCGATACTAGCCATAGATGCATCAAAATAAGCAAACAACACACGAAAAACTGAATCTGTCAAAAACAGAATAGTCTGTAGCAATCTGTAACTTTCGAATACTTATGGAACTCTAAAACTCCTATCAAAATAGGAAATCCTGGGAAATTTGTCTATTGATCTACTGCAAAAATAATCAACACAAAATCACATTTCTGTAATTTATTAAAATTATTATCGTGCGTGCAAAAGTTTCTGTTTTTTAGCAGAATCAAATTAACTATCACCGTAAGTTATCCTATAGGTTCTACTTGGCACAAACACTAATTAAAACATAAAACCACATCTAAACACAGGCTAGATGAATTATTTATTACTAAACAGAAGCAAAGAACAAAGACCAAAAATAAAATTGGGTTGCCTCCCAACAAGCGCTATCGTTTAACGCCCCTAGCTAGGCACAAAAGCGAGAATTGATCTAAGTATTGCCATCTTTGGCATTCAATTCATAAGTGGCACGCATAATAGATTCATATGGTAATTTGAATTTATTTCTTGGAAAGTGTTCCATGCCTTTCCTTAATGGAAATTGGAATCTAATATTCCCTTCCTTCATATCAAAATTGCACCAATCGTTCTAAGGAAAGGTCTACCAAGAATAATAGGACATGAAAGATTGCAATCTATATCAAGAACGATAAAATCTACGGGCACAAAATTCCTATTTGCAACAATAAGAACATCATAGATCCTTTCCATAGGTTTCTTAATGGTGGAATCCGCAAGGTGCAAGTTTAAAGTGAAGGAAATATGCCCTAGAGGCAGTAATAAAGTTATTATTTATTTCCTCATATCATGATAAATGTTTATTATTCATGCTAGAATTGTATTAACCAGAAACATAATACATGTGTGAATACATGGACAAACATAGTGTCACTAGTATGCCTCTACTTGACTAGCTCATTGATCAAAGATGGTTGAGTTTCCTAACCATGGATATGAGTTATCATTTGATCAATGGGATCACATCATTAGAAGAATGATGTGATTGACTTGACCCATTTCGTTAGCTTAGCACTTGATCGTTTAGTATGTTGCTATTGCTTTCTTCATGACTTATACATGTTCCTATGACTATGAGATTATGTAACTCCCACTTATCGGAGGAACACTTGAAGAGTGGTCTATTTTTGTTGAATCTCAATAGTAGTGATACACATATTCATAATGTTGAAGCCAAAAGATGCAGAGTTGATACTGATAGTGCAACTTATTTGTGGCACTGCCGTTTGGGTCATATTGATGTAAAGCGCATGAAGAAACTCCATACAAATGGACTTTTGGAATCACTTGCTTATGAATCACTTGGTACTTGCGAACCATGCGTCAGGCAAGATGACTAAACCGTCGTTCTCCAGAACTATGGAGCGAGCAACAGATTTATTGGAAATCATACATACTAATGTATGTGGTCCAATGAATATCGAGGCTCGCAGCGGGTATCGTTATTTTCTCACATTCACACATGATTTGAGCAGATATGGGTATATCTACTTAATGAAACATAAGTTTGAAACATTTGAAAAGTTCAAAGAATTTCAGAGTGAAGTGGAAAATCATCGTAACAAGAAAATAAAGTTTCTACGATCTGATGGTGGAGGAGAATATTTGAGTTACGAGTTTGGACTACATTTGAAACAATGCGGAATAGTTTCGCAACTCACGCCACCCGGAACACCACAACATAATGGTGTGTCCGAATGTCGTAATCGTACTTTACTATATATGGTGCGATCTATGATGTCTCTTACTGATTTACCGTTGTCATTTTGGGGTTATGCTTTAGAGACGTCTGCATTCATGTTAAATAGGGCACCATCAAAATCCGTTGAGACGACGCCTTATGAACTATGGTTTGGCAAGAAACCAAAGTTGTCGTTTCTTAAAGTTTGGGGCTGCGGTGCTTATGTGAAAAAGCTTCAACCTGATAAGCTCGAACCCAAATCGGAGAAATGTGTCTTCATAGTATACCCAAAGGAAACTATTGGGTACACCTTCTATCACATATCCGAAGGCAAGATATTCGTTGCTAAGAATGGATCCTTTCTAGAGAAGGTGTTTCTCTCGAAAGAAGTGAGTGGGAGGAAAGTAGAACTTGATGAGGTAACTGTACCTGCTCCCTTATTGGAAAGTAGTTCATCACAGAAACCGGTTCCTATGACGCCTACACCAATTAGTGAGGAAGCTAATGATATTGATCATGAAACTTCAGATCAAGTTACTACCGAACCTCGTAGGTCAACCAGAGTAAGATTCGCACCAGAGTGGTATGGTAATCCTATTCTGGAGGTCATGTTACTTGACCATGGCGAACCTACGAACTATGAGGAAGCGATGATGAGCCCAGATTCCGCAAAATGGCTTGAGGCCATGAAATCTAGGATGGGATCCATGTATGAGAACAAAGTGTGGACTTTGGTTGACTTGCCCGATGATTGGCAAGCCATCGAGAATAAATGGATCTTCTAGAAGAAGACTGACGCTGATGGTAATGTTACTGTCTACAAAGCTCGACTTGTTGCAAAAGGTTTTCGACAAGTTCAAGGGGTTGACTATGATGAGACTTTCTCACCCGTAGCGATGCTTAAGTCTGTCCGAATCATGTTAGCAATTGCCGCATTTTATGATTATCAAATTTGGCAAATGGATGTCAAAACTGCATTCCTAAATGGATTTCTGGAAGAAGAGTTGTATATGATGCAACCAGAAGGTTTTGTCGATCCAAAAGGTGCTAATAATGTGTGCAAGCTCCAGCGATCCATTTATGGACTGGTGCAAGCCTCTCGGAGTTGGAATAAACGCTTTGATAGTGTGATCAAAGCATATGGTTTTATACAGACTTTTGGAGAAGCCTGTATTTACAGGAAAGTGAGTGGGAGCTCTATAGCATTTCTAATATTATATGTAGAGGACATATTGTTGATTGGAAATGATATAGAATTGCTGGATAGCATAAAAGGATACTTGAATAAAAGTTTTTCAATGAAAAACCTCGGTGAAGCTGCTTATATATTGGGCATCAAGATCTATAGAGATAGATCAAGACGCTTCATTGGACTTTCACAAAGTACATACCTTTATAAAGTTTTGAAAAAGTTCAAATGGATCAAGCAAAGAAAGGGTTCTTGCCTGTAATACAAGGTGTGAACTTGAGTCAGACTCAATGCCCGACCACTGCAGAAGATAGAGAGAAAATGAAAGATGTTCCCTATGCTTCAGCCATAGGCTCTATCATGTATGCAATGTTATGTACCAGATCTGATGTGTGCCTTGCTATTAGTTTAGCAGGGAGGTACCAAAGTAATCCAGGAGTGGATCACAAGACAACGGTCAAGAACATCCTGAAGTACCTGAAAAGGACTAAGGATATGTTTCTCGTTTATGGAGGTGACAAAGAGCTAGTCGTAAATGGTTACGTCGATGCAAGCTTTGACACTGATCCGGACAATTCTAAATCGCAAACCAGATACGTGTTTATATTGAACGGTGGAGCTATCAGTTGGTGCAGTTCTAAACAAAGCGTCGTGGCGGGATCTACGTGTGAAGCGGAGTACATAGCTACTTTGGAAGCAGCAAATGAAGGAGTCTGGATGAAGGAGTTCATATCCGATCTAGGTGTCATACCTAGTGCATCGGGTTCAATGAAATCTTTTGTGACAATACTGGTGCAATTGCCTTGGCAAAGGAATCCAGATTTCACAAGAGAACCAAACACATCAAGAGACGCTTCAATTCCATCTAGGACCAAGTCTAGGTGGGAGACATAGAGATTTGCAAGATACATATGGATCTGAATGTTGCAGACCCGTTGGCTAAGCCTCTTCCACGAGCAAAACATGATCAACACCAAGGCTCCATGGGTGTTAGAATCATTACTGTGTAATCTAGATTATTGACTCTAGTGCAAGTGGGAGACTGAAGGAAATATGCCCTAGAGGCAATAATAAAGTTATTATTTATTTCCTCATATCATGATAAATGTTTATTATTCATGCTAGAATTGTATTAACCGGAAACATAATACATGTGTGAATACATAGAAAAACATAGTGTCACTAGTATGCCTCTACTTGACTAGCTCATTGATCAAAGATGGTTGGGTTTCCTAACCATGGATATGAGTTATCATTTGATCAATGGGATCACATCATTAGAAGAATGATGTGATTGACTTGACCCATTTCGTTAGCTTAGCACTTGATCGTTTAGTATGTTGCTATTGCTTTCTTCATGACTTATGCATGTTCCTATGACTATGAGATTATGTAACTCCCGCTTACCGGAGGAACACTCTGTGTGCTACCAAACGTCACAACGTAACTGGGTGATTATAAAGGTGTTATACAGGTGTCTCCAAAGGTACTTGTTGAGTTGACGTATTTCAAGATTAGGATTTGTCACTTCGATTGTCGGAGAGGTATGTCTGGGCCCTCTCAGTAATGCACATCACTATAAGCCTTGCAAGCAATGTGACTAATGAGTTAGTTATGGGATGATGCATTACATAACAAGTAAAGAGACTTTCCGGTAACGAGATTGAACTAGGTATTGAGATACCGACGATCGAATCTCGGGCAAGTAACATACCGATGACAAAGTGAACAACGTATGTAGTTATGCAGTTTGAGCGATAAAGATCTTCATAGAATATGTGGGAACCAATATGAGCATCCAGGTTCCGCTATTGGTTATTGACCGGAAACGTGTCTTGGTCATGTCTACATAGTTCTCAAACCCATAGGGTCCGCACGCTTAAAGTTTGGTGACGACCGGTATTATGAGTTTTTGTGTTTTGATATACCGAAGGTAATTCAGAGTCCTGGATATGATCATGGACATGACGAGGAGTCTCGAAATGGTCGAGACGTAAAGATCGATATATTGGATGACTATGTTCGGACACCAGAATGGTTTCGGAAGGTTTCAGACATATACCGGAGTACTAGGGGGTTACCGGAACCCCCCGGGGGGGTTATTGGGTCTCATGGGCCCTTGTGGAGAAGAGGAGGGGCGGCCAGGGCAGGCCGCACGCCCGCTCCCCCTCTAGTCCGAATTGGACAAGGAGGGGGGCGGAGCCCCCATTCTTTCCTTCTCCTCCTCTCTCCCTTCCTTCCCCTCTCCTACTCCAACAAGGAAAGGTGGAGTCCTACTCCCGGTGGGAGTAGGACTCCCTCTCTTGGCGCGCCCTCCTTGGCCGGCCGCCTCCCCCCTTGCTCCTTTATATACGGGGGCAGGGGGCACCTCTAGACACAACAATTGATCATTGATCTCTTAGCCGTTTGTGGTGCCCCCTCCACCATATTCCACCTCAGTAATATCATAGCGGTGCTTAGGCGAAGCCCGGCGTTGGTAGCATCATCAACACCGTCATCACACCATCGTGCTGATGGAACCCTCCCGCAAAGCTCTGCGGGATCGGAGTTTGTGGGACGTCATCGAGCTAAATGTGTGCTGAACTCGGAGGTGACGTACGTTAGATCATGAAGACGTACGACTACATCAACCGCGTTGTGCTAACGCTTCCGCTTTCGGTCTATGAGGGTACGTGGACTCACTCTCCCCGCTCGTTGCTATGCATCACCATGATCTTGCATGTGCGTAGGAAATTTTTGAAATTACTATGTTCCCCAACATAAAGAGCAATCATCAAAATCATGGAAACCTAGCACATCACATAAAGTTTTCGGAATCGTGGAAACACTACCACCCAAATCTCACAAAGCATAGCATTCATGATCTTTAATTTAAATTTTTATAGTAGGTTCCCACTCATCATAAAGTTTTTTAGGTATAGAAACTTCCAATTCAAGTTTTTCTTCATAAGATTGCATCAAAGCATCAACAATATGTTTGGTAAAAGCTTTATTTTGACTATAAGCATGAGGAGAATTGAACATGGATTGCAACAAGGAAACACAATCTATTAATGAACAATTACCATAATTAAATTCCTTGAAATCCATAATAGTGGGTTCATTGCTATGTACCTCTCCAATCCCACTTTTACCAAATTTAGCATCAAGATCTAAAAACTCCGAATCATTGGGACACCTTTTAACTAAAGTTGACTCATCTCCAGTTCCGTCATTATCAAGATTCATATTGCAAAACAAAGATTTAATAGGGGACACATCAATAACTTTTAGATCTTCATCATTATTTTCATGGAAACTAGAAGAACACACTCTTACAAAGCAATCTTTCTTAGCACGCATCCTAGCGGTTCTTTCTTTGCACTCATCAATGGAAATTCTCATGGCTTTTAGAGACTCATTGATATCATGCTTAGGTGGAATAGATCTAAGTTTCAAAGAATCAATATCAAGCGAAAGTCTATCAACGTTCCTAGCCAATTCATCAACTTTAAGCAATTTTTCTTCAAGCAAAGCATTGAAATTCTTTTGAGAGATCATAAATTCTTTAACACTATTATCAAAATCAGAGGGCATCTTATTAAAATTTCCATAATAGTTGTTGTAGGAATTACCATAATTATTAGAGTAATTATGAGGAAACGGCCTAGGATTAAAGTTTTCTCCATACGTGTTGTCACCAAAATTATTCCTACCAACAAAATTCACATCCATAGATTCATTATTATTCTCAATCAAAGTAGACAAAGGCATATCATTGGGATCAATAGGATCACTCTTAGTAGCAAAAAAATTCATAAGTTCGTCCATCTTTCCACTCAAAACATTAATTTCTTCTATAGCATGAACCGTTTTACAAGTAGATCTTTCGGTGTGCCATTGAGAATAATTGGCCATAATATTATCAAGGAGTTTAGTAGCTTCTCCTAAAGTGATTTCCATAAAAGTGCCTCCCGCGTCCGAATCTAGAAGATTTCTAGAAGCAAAATTCAATCCAGCATAAATTTTTTGTATGATCATCCATAAATTCAAACCATGAGTAGGACAATTGCGAATCATTAATTTCATTCTTTCCCAAGATTGGGCAACATGCTCATGATAAAGTTGTTTAAAATTCATAATATCGTTTCTAAGAGAGATGATCTTAGCAGGAGGGAAATACTTAGAGATAAAAGCATCTTTGCACTTATTCCATGAATCAATACTATTTTTAGGCAAATACGAAAACCAAGTTTTAGCACGATCTCTAAGTGAAAACGGAAATAACTTCAATTTAACAATATCATTATCTGTATATTTCTTCTTTTGCATATCACACATATCAACAAAGTTGTTTAGATGAGTAGCGGCATCTTCACTAGGAAGGCCGGAGAATTGATCTTTCATAACAAGATTCAACAAAGCAACATTAATTTCACAAGATTCGGCATCAATAAGAGGAGCAATCGGGGTGCTAAGGAAATCATTATTATTGGTATTGGAAAAGTCACACAATTTGGTATTATCTTGCACCATCACGACAAGCAATCCAACACACAAGCACACAAGAGGCAAGCGAAAGAGATAGGAGGACGGGAAAGAGAGGGCGAATAAAACGGCAAGGGTGAAGTGGGGGAGAGGAAAACAAGAGGCAAATGGCAAATAATGTAATGCGAGGGAGATGAGTTTGTGATGGGTACTTGGTATGTCTTGACTTGAGCGAAGACCTCCCCGGCAACAGCGCTAGAAATCCTTCTTGCTACCTCTTGAGCACTGCGTTGGTTTTCCCTTGAACAGGAAAGGGTGATGCAGCAAAGTAGCGTAAGTATTTCCCTCAGTTTTTGAGAACCAAGGTATCAATCCAGTAGGAGGCTCCTCAAAAGTCCCTCGTACCTACACAAACAAACAAGAACCTCGCAACCAATGCGATAAAGGGGTTGTCAATCCCTTCACGGAAACTTACGAAAGTGAGATCTGATAGAGATAATAAGATAAGATAAATATTTTTGGTATTTTTATGATATAGATTGGAAAGTAAAGATGCAAATAAAAGTAGATTGGAAACTTATATAATAAAAGATAGACCCGGGGGCCATAGGTTTCACTAGTGGCTTCTCTCAAGATAGCATAAGTGTTACGGTGGGTGAACAAATTACTGTCGAGCAATTGATAGAAAAGTGCATAGTTATGAGATTATCTAGGCATGATCATGTATATAGGCATCACGTACGCAACAAGTAGATCGAAACGATTCTGCATCTACTACTATTACTCCACACATCGACTGACTCCTGACTGCATCTAGAGTATTAAATTCATAAGAACAGAGTAAAACATTAAGCAAGATGACATGTTGTAGAGGGATAAACTCATGCAATATGATATAAATCCCATCTTTTTATCCTCGATGGCAACAATACAATACGTGCCTTGCTTCCCCTGTTGTCACTAGGAAAGGACACCGCAAGATTGAACCCAAAGCTAAGCACTTCTCCCATTGCAAGAAAGATCAATCTAGTAGGCCAAACCAAACTGATAATTCGAAGAGACTTGCAAAGATAACCAATCACACATAAAAGAATTCAGAGAAGATTCAATTATTTCTCATAGATAAACTTGATCATAAACCCACAATTCATTGGATCTCGACAAACACACCGCAAAAGGAGTTATATCGAATAGATCTCCAAGAAGATTAAGGAGAACTTTGTAATGAGATTCAAAGAGAGAGAAGAAGCCATCTAGCTAATAACTATGGACCCGAAGGTCTGTGGTAAACTACTCACAACTCATCGGAGAGGCCTTGGAGATGATGTAGAGGCACTCTGTGGTTGATTCCCCCTCCGGCGGAGTGCTGGCGAAGGCTCCAAGATGGGATCTCGCGGATACAGAAGGTTGCGTTGGTGGAAATTGTTTTTCATGGTGCTCCTGGATGTTTTCGGGGTACATTGATATATATAGGTGAATGAGGTAGGTCAGGGGAGCCACGAGGTGCCCATGAGGGTGGTGGGCGCGCCCACCCCCCTAGGGCGCACCGGACACCCTCATGGCTGCCTCGGTTGCTTCTTGACGTCCACTCCAAGTCTCCTGGATTGCGTTTGTTCCAAAAAGATCGCTCCTAAAGGTTTCATTACGTTTGGACTCCGTTTGATATTCCTTTTCTTCGAAACACTGAAATAGGCAAAAAAACAGCAATTTGGGTTGGGCCAACGGTTAGTAGGTTAGTCCCAAAAATGATATAAAAGTGTAAAGTAAAGCCCATAAACATCCAAAACGGGTAATATAAAAGCATGGAACAATCAAAAATTATAGATACGTTGGAGACGTATCAACAGGTCATCGCTTTTGTCTAACAGTTTTTGAATATGTTCCATGGCATTTTGTTGTTCAGTTGCAATTTTAGCAAGTGTTTTGTAGCTAGGTTTAGATTCACATTCAGAGTCATCTTCACTTGATGTTTGAAAGTAGGCATCGCGTGAGTTTACCTTGGCACCACGTGCCATGATGCAGTAGGTGGGAGCAGAGTTGTCCTCATCCTTAGCATCAGCGTTGGTGACGAGGCCATTGTCTTCAGTGTTGAAGATGGACTTGGCGTTGTATGCAGAAGCTAGAGCCAGGCTTGCTACTCCAGATTCAGATTCCTCTTCGGACTCCACCTCTGCCTCCTTAGATGCATACTCCTCCTCTGAATCCATCTCCTTGCCAACAAAAGCACGAGCCTTGCCAGATGATCTCTTCTTGTGTGAAGAAGACTTCGATGAAGACTTGGAAGAAGACTTTGAGGATTTCTTCTTCTTGTTGTCATCAGAATCATATTCCTTGCTCTTCTTCTTCTTCTTCTTAGTCTCTTGTCCCACTGTGGACACTCAGAGATGTAGTGAATAGGTTTCTTGCACTTGTGACAGGTTCTCTTCTTGTGATCACGAGAGGAAGCTTCATCGTTCCTTGAGCTGGATCTTGAAGACTTTCTGAAGTCTTTCTTCTTGGTAAACTTCTGGAACTTCTTCACAAGCATAGCAAGCTCCTTTCCAATGTCTTCAGGATCACCAGAACTGCAGTGAGATTCTTCTTCAGGCGAGGAGACGGCCTTTGCCTTCAAAGCGCGAGTATGGCCATAGTTGGGACCATAGATATCCCTTTTCTCAGATAGCTGGAACTCATGTGTGTTGAGCCTCTCAAGTATGTCAAACGGATCGAGAGCCTTGAAGTCAGGGTGCTCTTGGATCATCAGGGCCAGGGTGTCAAATGAGTTGTCGAGAGATCTCAGAAGTGTCTTGACATTTCGTGCTTGGTGATCTCAGTGGCACCAAGTGCATGAAGCTCATTGGTGATATCAGTGAGGCGATCAAATGTGAGACGGACATTCTCATTGTCATTTCTCTTGGAGTGGTTGAAGAGATTGCGGAGAACACTGATCCTTGAATCTCTCTGTGTTGAGACGCCTTCATTGACCTTGGAGAGCTAGTCCCAGACCAGCTTTGCTATTTCTAGAGCACTCACACGACCATACTGCCCCTTTGTCAGATGACCACAGATAATGTTCTTGGCAGTTGAGTCTAGTTGCACGAACTTCTTGACATCAGCAGGAGTGACACCTTCACCAGTCTTGGGAACATCGTTATTGACGACATACTAGAGATCAACATCAATGGCTTCAAGATGCATGCGCATCTTATTCTTCCAGTAGGGGTAATCAGTGCCATCGAAGACAGGACACGCAGCGGAGACTTTGATTATCCCTGCAGTCGACATAGCTAAACTCCAGGTGGTTAAACCAAATCACACAGAACAAGGGAGCACCTTGCTTTGATACCAATTGAAAGTGCTAGTATTCGACTAGAGGGGGGTGAATAGGCGATTTTTATGAAAGTCTTCAAAACATGGGTGTTTTGAAGAAAAACGATAGAAATGGCCCTATTGATATGCAGCGGAAGGTAGACTACACTAGACAAGCCATAGTCAAGTAAGCAATGAAGTGAAAGCACGAAGACTATAAGTAGCTAGGTAGATTGGATCAGGATGGAAGATAGTATGAAGCTAAACAGACAACAGTCTTCACACAGTGAAGTCAAACAGATAAGGCAAGTAGGCAAAGACTTCACGAAGACAAAATGTAAGTAAGTTAAGATAGGTAGGATAGAACCAGTTGCTCGGAGAGGACAAGGGATTTGTTGGACCAGTTCCATTTGTTGTGACAACTGTACGTCTGGTTAGGGAGGCTGAGATTCAACTCAGAAGACCACGTCTTCACCTTATTCCCCTTGAGCTAAGAACACTTAGTCCTCGCCCAACCACTCTGGTAAGTCTTCAAGGGAGACTTCCAAACCTTCACAGACTTCATTCACCGGCAATCCACAATGACTCTTGGATGCTCAGAACATGACGCCTAACCGGCTGGAGGATTCACAGTCCTCAAGTGTAACAAGTCTTCCGGACAGAAAGACTTCAGTGATCCCTAACACTCTTTGGCTCTAGGTGTTTTGGGCTTTGTCCTTGCAAGGATTCTCTCTCAAAAGCTTCTGAGGTGGGTTGCTCTCAAACGACAAAAGCCGTGCACAAACTCTGAGCAGCCACCAATTTATGGTGTAGGGGGTGGGCTATTTATAGGTAGGAGGCAACCCGACCTGATTTGTCCAAAATGACCCTGGGTCACTAAGGAATTGACACGTGTCCAATGGTCAGATTTCAAACACACGCGACAGCTTGACTTGGGCTACAAGTAAAGCTGACTCATCCAACTCTGGATAAGATTTGCTCTCATTGTCTTTGCTCGAAGACATAGGATGTGGTTGAGCATCACCTCAGTCACTCTGACTTAGTTCAATTGGACCCCATTTAACAGTACGGTGGTTCCTATGACTCAACAAAGCAGAAAAGGAAACTACGAAACAACTATGTCTTCGCACTCCATAGTCTTCACGCGATGTCTTCTCCTGTCATAGTCTTCAATGTGAATGTCTTCATAGACCACCATTGTCTTCAATGTCTTCACACATTTTTAGGGGCATCTCTGGTAGGTAAACCGAATCAATATGGGACTACTACCTGTGTTATCCTGCAATTCTCACAAACACATTAGTCCCTCAACCAAGTTTGTCATCAATACTCCAAAACCAACTAGGGGTGGCACTAGATGCACTTACACTAAGCGGTAGCAATAGTCGTAGTAACAATAGTTGGCGAGACGACAACGATGCTACGATGGAGATCAAGTTGTCGCGCCGGTGACGATGGAGATCATGACGATGCTTCGGTGATGGAGATCATGAGCACAAGACGATGATGGCCATATCATGTCACATATTTTGATTGCATGTGATGTTTATCTTTTATGCATATTATTTTGCTTAGTATGGCGGTAGCCTTATAAGATGATCCCTTACTAAATTTCAAGATGCAAGTGTTCTCCCTAAGTATGCACCGTTGTGACAGTTCGTCATGCCAAGACACCACGTGATGACCGGGGATGATAAGCTCTAAGTTCACATACAACTGGTGCAAGCCAGGTTTGCACACGCATAATACTCAGGTTAAACTGGACGAGCCTAGCATATGCAGATATGGCCTCGGAACACTGGAGACCGAAAGGTCGAGCATGAATCATATAGTAGATATGATCAACATAGAGATGTTCACCATTGAAAACTACTCCATATCACGTGATGATCGGACATGGTTTAGTTGATTTGGATCACGTGGTCATTTAGATGACTAGAGGGATGTCTATCTAAGTGGGAGTTCTTAAGTAATATGATTAATTGAACTTTAATTTATCATGAACTTAGTCCTGATAGTATTTTGCAAATTATGTTGTAGATCAATAGCTCGTGTTATAACTTCCCTATGTTTTTTATATGTTCCTAGAGAAAACTAAGTTGAAATATGATAGTAGCAATGATGCGGGCTGGGTCCATGATCTGAGGTGTATCCTCATTGCTGCACAAAAGAATTTTGTCCTTGATGCACCGCTAGGTGACAGACCTATTGCGGGAGTAGATGTAGACGTTATGAATGTTTGACTAGCTCAATATGATGACTACTTGATAGTTTAGTGTACCATGCTTTATGGCTTAGAACCGGGACTTCAAAAACATTTTTGAAACTTCACGGAGCATATGAGATGTTCTAAGAGCTGAAATTGGTATTTCAGACTCATGCCTGTGTCAAGAGGTATGAGACCTCTGACAAGTACTTTGCCTAAAAGATGGAGGAGAATTGCTCAGCTAGTGAGCATGTACTCAGAATGTCTGGGTACTACAATCGCTTGAATCAAGTGGTACTAAAACGATTCCTGAGCTCTTCGTGATGCTGAAATGACGAAGATAGAAATCAAGAAAGAGCATCAAGTGTTGATGATTAAACAAGACCACTAGTTTCAAGAAAAAAGGGAAAATGAAGAAGGGGAACTTCAAGAAGAACGGCAAGAAAGTTGCTGCTCAGGAGAAGAAACCCAAGTCTGGACCTAAGCCTGAAACTGAGTGCTTCTACTGCAAAGGGACTGGTCACTGGAAGCGGCCCCAAATATTTGGCGGATAAGAAGGATGGCAAAGTGAACAAAGGTATATCTGATATACATATTATTGATGTGTACCTTACTAGTGCTCGTAGTAATCCCTGGGTATTGGATACTTGTTCGGTTGCTAAGATTAGTAACTCGAAACAGGAGTTGTAGAATAAATAGAGACTAGTTGAGGATCAAGTGACGATGTGTGTTGGAAGTGGTTCCAAGATTGATATGATCATCGTCGAGCACTCCCTATATTTTCGGGATTAGTGTTGAACCTAAATAAATGTTATTTGGTGTTTGCGTTGAGCATGAATATGATTAGATCATGTTAATTGCAATAGGGTTATTCATTTAAGACAAAATAATTGTTATTCTATTTACATGAATAAAACCTTCTGTGGTCATACACCAAATGTTTATAGTTTATTGAATCTTGATCGTGGTAATACACATATTCATAGTATTGATGCCAAAAGATGCAAAGTTGATAATTGATACGTCTCCGCCGTATCTACTTTTCCAAACACTTTTGCCCTTGTTTTGGACTCTAACTTGCATGATTTGAATGGAACTAACCCGGACTGACGCTGATTTCAGCAGAACTGCCATGGTGTTATTTTTGTGCAGAAATAAAAGTTCTCGGAAAGACCTGAAAATCCACGGAGCAACTTTTTGGAATTAATAAAAAAATACTGGCGAAAGAATCAGCACCAGGGAGCCCACACCCTGTCCACGAGGGTGGGGGGCACGCCCCCTGCCTCGTGGCCCCCCTGGACCTCCACCGACCTCAACTCCAACTCCATATATTTGCGTTCGCGGAGAAAAAAAATCAAAGAGAAAGTTTCATCGCGTTTTACGATACGAAGCCGCCGCCAAGCCCTAATCTCTCTCGGGAGGGCTGATCTGGAGTCCGTTTGGGGGTCCCGAGAGGGTGATTCGACACCGTCGTCATCATCAACCATCCTCCATCACCAATTTCATGATGCTCACCACCGTGTGTGAGTAGTTCCATCGTAGGCTTGCTGGACGGTGATGGGTTGGATGAGATTTACCATGTAATCAAGTTAGTTTTGTTAGGGTTTGATCCCTAGTATCCACTATGTTCTGAGATTGATGTTGCTATGACTTTACTATGCTTAACGCTTGTCACTAGGGCCCGAGTGCCATGATTTCAGATCTGAACCTATTGCGTTTTCATGAATATATATGAGTTCTTGATCCTATCTTGCAAGTCTATAGTCACCTATTATGTGTTATGATCCGACAACCCCGAAGTGACAATAATCGGGATACTTCTCGGTGATGACCGTAGTTTGAGGACTTCATGTATTCACTAGGTGTTAATGCTTTGGTCTGGTACTCTATTAAAAGGAGGCCTTAATATCCCTTAGTTTCAGTTAGGATCCCGCTGCCACGGGAGGGTAGGACAAAAGATGCCATGCAAGTTCTTTTCCATAAGCACGTATGACTATATTCAGAATACATGCCTACATTACATTGATGAACTGGAGCTAGTTCTATGTCACCCTTTGTTATAACTATTACATGAGGAATCGCATCCGACATAATTATCCATCACTGATCCAATGCCTACGAGCTTTTCACATACTGTGCTTTGCTTATTTACTTTACCACTGCTACTGTTACAATTACTGCTACTGTTACTTTTGCTACTGTTACCGTTACTTCCATACTACTTTGCTACTAAATACTTTGCTGCAGATACTAAGTTATCCAGGTGTGGTTGAATTGACAACTCAACTGCTAATACTTGAGAATATTCTTTGTCTCCCCTTGTGTCGAATCAATAAATTTGGGTTGAATACTCTACCCTCAAAAACTGTTGCGATCCCCCATACTTGTGGGTTATCAAGACTATTTTCTGGCGCCGTTGCCGGGGAGCATAGCTCAATTTTTTGAGTCACTTGGGATTTATATCTGCTGATCACTATGAAGAACTTGAAAGATGAAAGAACTAAGATTTATCTCTCAACCACGAGGGGAGGTAAGGAACTGCCATCTAGCTCTGCACTAGATTCTCCTTCTGTTATGAGTAAGCTTGCGACACCTAAACCTGCTTCTGCTATTAATTCTGATATGTCGCATGTTATTGATGATGCCACTTCTACTATGCATGATACTTATGATGAAACTACTTCTATGCTTGATACCACTGTGCCATTAGGTGAATATCTTGATGAACAACTTGCTAGGGTTAGAGAGAATGAAATTCTTGAAACTGATATTATTGAAGATAGTGATGATGAAGGTTCTCCCCCCTAAATATGAATTACCTGTTGTTCCTGAGGGTTATGTTATGGATGAAGAAACTGCTAGTGATTTTCTTGCTTGAAACAATAGATATAATCTTAAGAAGTTACTCCCTCCGTCCCAAAATAACTGTCTCAACTTTGTACAAACTCTAGTACAAAGTTGTACTAAGCATGAGACAGTTATTTTGGATGGAGGGAGTATTAGCTAAACTGAAAGAGAAATCTCTGAATGCTAGAATGAAATATGAACCTACTTTTGCTACTTCACCTATCTTTGTTACTGATAAGGATTATGATTTCTCTGTCGATCCTGAGATAATTACTTTGGTTGAATCTGATCCTTTTTATGGTTATGAATTTGAAACTATTGTGGCACATCTTACTAAATTGAATGATATATCCACCCTGTTCACTAATGATGAGAAATCTCGCTACTACTATATCCTTAAGATATTTCCATTTTCATTAAAGGGTGATGCTAAAACTTGGTTTAATTCTCTTTATCCTGGTTGTGTGCGTAGTCCCCAGGATATGATTTATTACTTCTCTGTTAAATATTTCCCTGCTCATAAGAAACAAGCTGCTTTAAGGGAAATATATAATTTTGTGCAAATTAAAGAAGAGAGTCTCCCACAAGCTTGGGGAAGGCTTCTCTGGTTACTTAATGCTTCCTATTAAGAAAAATGAAATACTTGATATCTTTTATAATGGACTAACTGATGCTTCCAAGGACCACTTGGATAGTTGTGCTGGTTGTGTTTTCAGGGAAAGAACAGTCGATCAAGCTGAATTACTATTGAATAATATGTTGACTAATAAAAATAATTGGACACTTCCTGGGCCAATTCCTGAACCAATTCGTGAGCCAACTCCTAAGCCAACTCTGAAGAAAAAAGGTGTTCTATTTCTCAGTCCTGAAGATATGCAAGAGGCAAAGAAATCTATGAAAGAAAAAGGTATTAAAGCTGAAGATGTTAAGAATTTACCTCCTGTTGAAGAAATACATGGTCTTAATATACCACCTATTGAAGAAATGAATGGTCTTGATAACCCGACACAGGTAGTAAAGGTAAATTCTCTCTATAGATATGATAAAGTTGAAATCCCATCTACTAAGTTTGCTAGCCAATGCTTGGATGAATTTGATGACTTTATGGCTAGACAAGAAAATTTCAATGCTTATGTTGGTAGACAGTTGAAACAAAATGCTTATATGATTGGACACTTGAGTGATTATATGGCTGGAGTTAAAGGTGAACTTAAACTCATTAGTAAACATGCTTCTATGGTTAACACTCAAGTAGAACAAGTACTTAAGGCTCAAAATGATTTACTTGATGAATTAAATAATAAACATGACTTTGCTGTTAGAGTGCCTACTAGAATGGGTAAAATGACTCAGGAACCTTTGTATCCTGAAGGCCACCCTAAGAGAATTGAGCAAGATTCTCGGAGAAATAATGTAGATGCACCTAGTCCTTCTAAAAAGAATAAAAAGAAAAATGATAGGACTTTGCATGCTTCTAGTGAACTTGTTGTAGACACACCTAATAATCCCAATGATATTTCTATTTCTGATGCTGAAACACAATCTGGTGATGAACATGAACCTAGTGATAATGCTAATGGTAATGTTCATGTTGATGCTCAACCTAGTAATAACAATGATGTAGAGATTGAACCTACTGTTGATCTTGATAACCCACAATCAAAGAATCAACGTTATGATAAGAGAGACTTTGTTGCTAGGAAGCACGGTAAAGAAAGAGAACCATGGGTTCAGAAACCCATGCATTTTCCTCCTAAGCCATCCAAGAAAAAGGATGATGAGGATTTTGAGCGCTTTGCTGAAATGATTAGACCTATCTTCTTACGTATGTGCTTAACTGATATGCTTAAAGTAAATCCTTATGCTAAATATATGAAGGATATCATTACAAACAAAAGAAAGATACTGGAAGCTGAAATTTCCACCATGCTTGCTAATTATACTTTTAAGGGTGGAATACCAAAGAAACTTGGGGATCCAGGAGTACCAACTATACCATGCTCCATTAAAAGAAACTATGTTAAAACTGCTTTATGTGATCTTGGAGCCGGTGTTAGTGTTATGCCTCTCTCTTTATATCGTAGACTTGAATTGAATAAGTTGACACCTACTGAAATATCTTTGCAAATGGCTGATAAATCAACTGCTATACCTGTCGGTATTTGTGAGGATGTGCCTGTTGTGGTTGCAAATGTCACTATCTTAACGGAATTTGTTATTCTTGATATTCCCGAGGACGATAGTATGTCGATTATCCTTGGTAGACCCTTTTTGAATACTGCAGGGGCTGTTATTGGTTGTTACTTTTCATGTTAATGGTAATGAGCATATGGTACACTTTCCGAGGAAACAACCTCAAGTTCATAGCATCAATTCTATTGGAAAAATTCCAACTATCATTATTGGAGGTTTTGAATTTCCTCTTCCTACTGTCAAGAAAAAAATGACATTCTTATTATAGGGGACGTTCATATCCCCGTTGAGGTAACCTAGTGTTATTCAAAATTTCTTCGATTCCATGTTATTCGGAATGAGTTTGTTAACAAGACTTGATCAACCTTGTTAGTGGATTCCTTTTGAAGATCATGAGATGGATGGAACTAGAAGGCACAACCTTTTGTACCCTCCTTTTACTTTTTGTTATTTAGAATAAATAAAGCAAAATAGTATTATCTGTCTGTTTTCTGAATTATCCATGCAATAAAAAAATATCTCAAAAATAAAAGTGCTCCAAATGCCCTGCAAATTTAGTATGATTTTTTATGGAATATTTGAGGATTTTAGGCACTGAGAACACAGCAGGGGGGCAAGCACCTGGCCACGAGGGTCCACGGTGCGCCCACCCCTACAGGGCGCGCCCCCCTGCCTCGTGCGCCCATGCTGACCCCCCTCCACTTATTCCTGCACCCACACACTCCATCTTCCTCCCAAAAAATCCCCATCCAGCTCAAGCACGAGTTCTAGCTCATTTTGCTGTGATTTTCGATCTCCTTGCTCAAAGCTCCATTCACAAAACTGCTTTCCGAGATTGTTCCTTGGTATGTGACTCCTCCAATGGTCCGATTAGTTTTTGTTCTAGTGCTTTATTCATTGCAAATTTTTGCTGCCTAGGTGACCCTATTCTTGAGCTTGCATGTCAAATTTATGAAGTCCCAAGTAATTCTAATGCATGATATAGGCTCTAGGCACTTGTGGGAGTAGTTGCTATCAGTTTTGTTGAGTTTGATTCACTTTTATTTTGAAGTTACTAAAAATTTCAGAAATTTTTCAGAGGAAGAAATATGTCTAGGAAATTGTACCAAGGTGGTTCTCCAACAAAGAAAGGGCCCAAGTGCGCAATGCGTGAGCAAGACGATGAACCACCGAGGGAAGCTGACATGCGGCCTTGTGAATGGCCGTCAGAAGAGTTTATGGTCAATGCAGGCATCAAGGATGAATTTGATGCATATGTGCATGATGCCAATCTTGAGGACTTCATGCAAGATAAGTGTCCTCAGTACTACTATTTGACCGATTCATTCGTGAGAAGGTTTAAATTTTCATCTTCGCGTAATTCTCAAAGTGTCCTGTTTGATATTTATGATCAATCATATACCATGGACCTAGAAGATTTTACTACTGCTTGCAAACTCCCGCAATGGGGCAATGTTAATGAACCCCGTAAATCTGAATATAAAGACTTCCTTGCTAGTATTAATGTGGGAGAATCTAGAGACATAGCACAAGCTACCATAGGGAGCATTCATTTTCCTGCTATACATTATTTTGCTCTCTTCATTGGTAGATGCATTAACAGTAAAGATGAAGCATGTCACATGTGTGTCCCTGATCTTTGTGTTCTCAAGAGTGTTGTATTAGGTAACAAAGATTACAACTTGGGGGCAATTGTTGCACGTAGGTTGCATAATAATGGTTTATCTGGAGATTTGTTTGGAGGGATTTATGCGACCCATGTTGCTAATTATCTTGGTATACCTCCACGTCGGGGTGATATGGAGTTGCCTCCCGCCTATTTAGATTATGACACTATGGTCAGTCATCATTTTCTTGTGAGGAATGAATAGTTCCTCCAGTATCGACTAATCTTTGACAGACGTCATGCTGTCCATGTTACTCTCCCTACTCCTTCCCTTTTTGATTACCAGGCAAAACGAAGATGTGTTGTCACCAGGGAGGAGGCAAACGAACACGAGAGGAGAGCGGAGGTAGCTCGCCACCATGCCGCAGCTCAGGAGGCAATGGCTGCTGCATCTCAGTACGACCCAGTTACAACTTCAGATATCAGCCAGGCTACCCTTGGCAACAGACCAACTTAGGCCAAAAGCCTAAGCTTGGGGGAGTACGTATTTCTCACCGACATTGCATTCATGTTCACACACTATTCTAGTTGTCGGTGCTCATACTTTTTCATTGTATTATCCATGCTAGTTTAATTTATTTTTCTAGCTTTCTTCTTGTGTGCTTGATAAACCTTGAGAAAAACCAAAAAAATTAGTTAGTTTAATTTCCATGCTTGTAGTAACAATTAAATGAAAACCCAAAAATATTTCTCGTTTTTTTACTTGTTGGGAGCTTTCCTGTGTTAATAGTTTTATTTCTTTTCTTTCCTTTGGGGGTCGAGAGGAGAAGACCATAATAAAAATGCTTAGTGGCTCCAATATGCATGATTGTCGATTTAACCAAGAGCCCATATTACTTTGCCTTCTCTCTTGAATTGAATGCTCGCAGATTCCAGCTTAGTCCAATGCACGTGCACTATTATTATTATACACACTGTTCGGTCGTGCGACTGAAAGGCAATAATGACGATATATGATGGACTGGTTGAGATGAGAGAAGCTGGTATGAACTCAACCTCTTTTGTTTTTGTAAATATGGTGAGTTCATCGTTCCTGATTCATCCTATTATGAATAAACATGTTTGCAATGACAATTAGAGATTATAGTTGCTTATGCCATGCTTAATTAGCTAGGAGCTTATAATGGTTTACCTTGCATGCCAACATGCTATTAAAATGGTTGTGATGTGGTATGATAGGGTGGTATCCTCCTTTGAATGATTCGAGTGACTTGACTTGGCACATGTTCACGCATGTAGTTGAAAACAAATCAACATAGCCTTCACCATATTTATGTTCATGGTGGATTATATCCTACTCATGCTTGCCCTCAGTGTTGATTAATTTTAATGCATGTTCGTGACTGTTGTCGCTCTCTCAGTTGGTCGCTTCCCAGTCTTTTGCTAGCCTTCACCTATACTAAGCGGGAATACTGCTTGTGCATCCAAACTCCATAAACCCCAAAGTTATTCCATATGAGTCCACCATACCTTCCTATATGCGGTATTTACATGCCGTTCCAAGTAAATTTGTATGTGCCAAACTCCAAACCTTCAAATGAAATTCTGTTTTGTATGCTCGAGCAGCTCATGTATCAACTAGGGTTGTCTGTATCTTCCATGCTAGGTGGGTTATTCTCAAGGGGAGTGGACTCCGCTCCTCATTCACGAGAAAATGGCTGGTAACCGGGATGCCCAGTCCCATGATCAAAAAGATCAAAGCAAATCAAAATAATTAAACAAAACTCCCCCAGGGTTGTTGCTAGTTGGAGGCACTCGTTGTTTCGAGCAAGCCATACATTGATGCTTGTTGGTGGTGGGGGAGTATAAACTTTACCATTCTGTTTGGGAACCGCCTATAATGTATGTAGCATGGAAGATATCGAGATCTCATAGTTGTTGCGTTGACAGTGAAAGTATACCGCTCAAAATGTTACTCGTCTCTATTTTAAAATCGAGCTCTGGCACCTCTACAAATCCCTGCTTCCCTCTGTGAAGGGGATGTTGAGTCATCACCCTCTTATTAAAAACCACCCGCTGGAGAGCACCTCTGTCATTTGCATGCATTACTATTAGTTTATATTGGGTATGACTTGACTGGGTCTCTTTTACCATGAATTACAATGTTTAGTCAGTCCTTGATCTTTAAATGTGCTCTGCATTTATGTTTTGCGGTCTCAGAAAGGGGTAGCGAGATACCATCTTGTTATATGATATTATGATTGTTTTGAGAAAGTGTTGTCATCCGAGTTTTATTACTATTGCTCGCTATTTGATCATGCCATTAATATGAGTAAACATGAGACCTAAGTGTTATTGTGAATATGGTTAGTTCATAATCTTTGCTGAAAACTTGAATGCTGGCTTTACATATTTACAACGACAAGAGCAAACAGAGTTTGTAAATGTTTTTCTTTATCACTTTCAGCTTATCAACTGAATTGCTTGAGGACAAGCAAAGGTTTAAGCTCGGGGAGTTGATACGTCTCCAACGTATCTACTTTTCCAAACACTTTTGCCCTTGTTTTGGACTCTAACTTGCATGATTTGAATGAAACTAACCCGGACTGACACTGTTTTCAGCAGAACTGCCATGGTGTTATTTTTGTGCAGAAAACAAAATTTTTCGGAATGACCTGAAAATCCATGGAGATTACTTTTGGAAAATATAAAAAATACCAAGGTTGAAAAAAGCGGTAGGCGTAAGCGAGGCGGTTGGCCTTCTCCTAGTGCCTAGGCAGTGCCTAAGCGCCCTAGGCGCAGCCTAGGCGGTAATATAGTTTTTACTCGTAGTATATTTGTGATTATTATATGGGTGTTGATATTAGTTTAGGCCATATAAATAAGTTAATTACCATCTACTACCATTGGAATATAACTCGTTTGGCATACTAGTGCAGTATGTGGCATGATTTCTTGCTTGCGTAGGCAATTCCTTGCTTGCCCTGCCTAGACCTCCATTTATGCCCTAGGCGAGGCATTTGGCCATTGCCTAGCGTCTAGACATGCCTAAGCGCCTCCTAGGCACTGCCTTTTCCAACAGAGAAAAATACTGGCTAAAGAATCAAGGCCAGGGCGCCGACACCCTGTCCACGAGGGTGGGGGCGCGCCCCCTCCCCCTGGGCGCGCCCCCTGCCTCGTGGGCCCCCTGGATGGCCACCGACCTCAACTCCAACTCTATATATTCCCTTTCACGGAGAAAAAAATCAGAGAGAAAGTTTCATCGCGTTTTACGATATGGAGCCGCCGCCAAGCCCTAATCTCTCTCGGGAGGGCTGATCTGGAGTCCGTTCGGGGCTCCGAAGAGGGGGATTCGTCGCTGTCGTCATCATCAACCATCCTCCATCACCAATTTCATGATGCTCACCGCCGCGCGTGAGTAATTCCATCGTAGGCTTGCTGGACGGTGATGGGTTGGATGAGATTAACCATGTAATCAAGTTAGTTTTGTTAGGGTTTGATCCCTAGTAACCACTATGTTCTGAGATTGATGTTGTTATGACTTTGCTATGCTTAATGCTTGTCACTAGGGCCCGAGTGCCATGATTTCAGATCTGAACCTATTATGTTTTCATGAATATATGTGAGTTCTTGATCCTATCTTGCAAGTCTATAGTCACCTATTATGTGTTATGATCCGACAACCCCGAAGTGACAATAATCGGGACACTTCTCGGTGATGACCGTAGTTTGACGAGTTCATGTATTCACTATGTGTTAATGCTTTGGTCCGGTACTCTATTAACATGAGTCCTTAATATCCCTTAGTTTCCATTAGGACCCCGCTGCCACGGGAGGGTAGGACAAAAGATGTCATGCAAGTTCTTTTCCATAAGCACGTATGACTATATTCGGAATACATGCCTACATTACATTGATGGACTGGAGCTAGTTCTCTGTCACCCTATGTTATAAATATTACATGAGGAATAGCATCCGACATAATTATCCATCACTGATCCAATGCCTACGAGCTTTTCACATATTGTGCTTTGCTTATTTACTTTTCCGTTGCTACTTTACAATTACTACAAAACTGCTACCGTTACTTTTATCACTGTTACCATTACTATCATACTACTTTGCTACTAAATACTTCGCTGTAGATACTAAGTTATCCATGTGTGGTTGAATTGACAACTCAACTGCTAATACTTGAGAATATTCTTTCGCTCGAATCAATAAATTTGGGTTGAATAGTCTACCCTCAAAAACTGTTGCGATCCCCTATACTTGTGGGTTATCATGGACCTCCACCAACATCAACTCAACCTCCATATATTTGCGTTCGCGGAGAAAAAAATCAGAGAGAAAGTTTCATCGGGTTTTACGATACGGAGCCGCCGCCAAGCCCTAATCTCTCTCGGGAGGGCTGATCTGAAGTCCGTTCGGGGCTCCGGAGAGGGGGATTCAACACCGTCATCATCATCAACCATCCTCCATCACCAATTTCATGATGCTCACCGCCGTGCGTGAGTATTCCATCGTAGGCTTGCTGGACGGTGATGGGTTGGATGAGATTTACCATGTAATCAAGTTAGTTTTGTTAGGGTTTGATCCCTAGTATCCACTATGTTCTGAGATTGATGTTGCTATGACTTTGCTATGCTTAATGCTTGTCACTAGGGCCCGAGTGCCATGATTTCAGATCTGAACCTATTATGTTTTCATGAATATATGTGAGTTCTTGATCCTATCTTGCAAGTCTATAGTCAGCTATTATGTGTTATGATCCGACAACCCCGAAGTGACAATAATCGGGATACTTCTCGGTGATGACCGTAGTTTGTGGAGTTCATGTATTCACTAAGTGTTAATGCTTTGGTCCGGTACTCTATTAAAAGGAGGCCTTAATATCCCTTAGTTTCCATTAGGACCCCGCTGCCACGGGAGGGTAGGACAAAAGATGTCATGGAAGTTCATTTCCATAAGCACGTATGACTATATTCAGAATACATGCCTACATTACATTGATGAACTAGAGCTAGTTCTGTGTCACCCTATGTTATAACTATTACATGAGGAATAGCATCCGACATAATTATCCATCACTGATCCAATGCCTACGAGCTTTTCACATATTGTGCTTTGCTTATTTACTTTTCCGTTGCTACTGTTACAATTACTACAAAACTGCTACCGTTACTTTTATCACTGTTACCATTACTATCATACTACTTTGCTACTAAATACTTTGCTGCAGATACTAAGTTATCCAGGTGTGGTTGAATTGACAACTCAACTGCTAATACTTGAGAATATTCTTTGGCTCCCCTTGTGTCGAATCAATAAATTTGGATTGAATACTCTACCCTCGAAAATTGTTGTGATCCCCTATACTTGTGGGTTATCAAGACTATTTTCTGGGGTGCACCCCCACCCTCGTGGACAAGGTGTGGGCCCCCTGGTGCTGATTCTTTCGCCTGTATTTTTTTATTAATTCCAAAATGTTGCTCCGTGGATTTTCAGGTCATTCCGAGAACTTTTATTTCTGCACAAAAATAACACCATGACAGTTCTGCTGAAAACAGCGTCAGTCCGGGTTAGTTCCATTCAAATCATGCAAGTTAGAGTCCAAAACAAGGGAAAAAGTGTTTAGAAAAGTAGATACAACGAAGACGTATCAATAATGATAGTGCAACTTATTTGTGGCACTGCTGGGTCATATTGGTGTAAAGCGCATAAAGAAACTCCATAAAGATGGACTTTTGGAATCACTTGATTATGAATCATTTGATGCTTGTGAACCATTCCTTATGGTCAAGATAACTAAAACTCCATTCTCCGAAACAATGGAACGAGCTAGTGACTTATTGGAAATAATACATGTCGATGTATGCGTTCCAATGAGTGTTGGTGCTCGTGGCGGGTATCGTTATTTTCTGACCTTCACAGATGATTTGAGCAGATGTGGGTATATCTACTTAATGAAACACAAGTCTGAAACATTTGAAAAGTTCAAAGAATTTTAGAGTGAAGTGGAGAATCATTGTAACAAGAAAAATAAAGTTTCTACGATCTGATCGTAGAGGAGAATATTTGAGTTACGAGTTTGGACTTCATTTAAAACAATGGGGAACAGTTTCACAACTCACGCCACCTGGAACACCACAGCGTAATAGTGTGTCTAAACGTCGTAACCGCACTTTATTGGATATGGTGCGATCTATGATGTCTCTTACCGATTTACCACTAGCATTTTGGGGTTATGCATTAGAGACAGCTGCATTCACGTTAAACAGGGCACCATCAAAATCCGTTGGGATGACGCCTTATGAATTATGGTTTGGCAAGAAACCAAAGTTGTCATTTCTTAAAGTTTGGGGCTGCGATGCTTATGTGAAAAAGCTTCAACCTGATAAGTTCGAACCAAATCGGAGAAATGTATTTTCATAGGATACCCAAAAGAAATTGTTGCAAACACCTTCTATCTCAGATCCGAAGGCAAGATATTCATTGCTAAGAATGGATCCTTTCCATAGAAGAAGTTTTCTATCGAAAGAAGTGAGTGGGAGGAAAGTAGAACTTGATGAGGTAATTGTACCTTCTCCCGAATTGAAAAGTAGTTCATCACAGAAATCAGTTCCAGTGATTCCTACACCAATTAATGAGGAAGCTAATGATGATGATCACGAAACTTCAGATCAAGTTACTACCGAACCTCATAGGTCAACCAGAGTACGATCCGCACCAGAGTGGTACGGTAATCCTATTCGGGAAGTCATGTTACTAGACCATGATGAACCTACGAACTATGAGGAAGCGATGATGAGCCAGATTCCGTGACATGGCTTGAGGCCATAATATCTGAGATGGGATCCATGTATGAGGACAAAGTGTGGACTTTGGTGGACTTGCCCGATGATCGGCAAGCCATTAAGAGTAAATGGATCTTCAAGAGGAAGACGGACGCTGATAGTAGTGTTACTATCTATAAAGCTTGACTTGTCACAAAAGGTTTTCAACAAGTTCAAGGAGTTGACTACGATGAGACTTTCTCACCCGTAGCGATGCTTAAGTCTGTCTGAATCATGTTAGCAATTGATGTATTTTATGATTATGAAATTTGGCAGATGGATGTCAAAACTGCATTCCTGAATGGATTTCTGGAAGAAGAGTTGTATATGATGCAACCAGAAGGTTTTGTTGATCCTAAAGGTACTAACAAAGTATGCAAGCTCTAGCGATCCATCTATGGACTGGTGGAAGCATCTCGGAGTTGGAATATACGCTTTGATGAGTTGATCAAAACATATAGTTTTATACAGACTTGCAATGAAGCTTGTATTTACAAGAAAGTGAGTGGGAGCACTACAGCCTTTCTGATAAGTATATAAGAATGACATATTGTTGATCAGAAATGATGTAGAATTTTCTAGAAAGCATAAAGGAGAGTTTGAAAGGAGATTTTCAAAGAAAGACCTCAGTGAAGCTTCTTACATACTGGACATCAAGACTATAGGGATAGATCAAGACGCTTGATAAGATTTTTTCAATGACTACATACCTTGACAAGATTTTAAAATAGTTCAAAATGGATCAGTCAAAGAAGGAGTTCTTACCTGTATTACAAGGTGTAAAGTTGAGTAAGACTCAAAGCCCAACCACGGTAGAAGATAGAAAGAGAATGAAAGTCATTCCCTATGCCTCAGTCATAGGTTCAATGAAGTATGCCATGCTATGTACCAGACCAGTTGTGTGCTTTGCTATAAGTTTGGCAAGGGGGTATGATAGTAATCCAGGAGTGGATCACTGTATAGCGGTCAAAGTTATCCTTGGTTACCTAAGAGGACAAAGGAAATATTTCTCGGTTATGGAAGTGATAAAGAGTTCGTCGTAAAGAGTTACGTCGATGCAAGCTTTTACACCGATCCAGATGACTCTAAGTCTTAATCTGGATACATATTGAAAGTAGGAGCTATTAGCTAAAGTAGCTCCATGCAGAGCATTGTAAACATAGAATATTACACATAGCTCTGAATGTGACAGACCCGTTGACTAAAATTCTCTCACAAGCAAAACATGATCACACCTTAGTACTCTTTGGGTGTTAATCACATAGCGATGTGAACTAGATTATTGATTATAGTAAACCCTTTGGGTGTTGGCCACATGGCGATGTGAACTATGGGTGTTAATCACATACAGATGTGAACTATTGGTGTTAAATCACATGGCGATGTGAACTAGATTATTGACTCTAGTGCAAGTGGGAGACTGAAGAAAATATGCCCTAGAGGCAATAATAAAGTTATTATTTATTTCCTTATTTCATGATAAATGTTTATTATTAATGCTAGAATTGTATTAACCTGAAACTTAGTACATGTGTGAATACATAGACAAAACATATTGTCCCTAGTATGCCTCTACTTGACTAGCTCGTTAATCAAAGATGGTTATGTTTCCTAACCATAGACATGTGTTGTCATTTGATGAACGGGATCACATCATTAGAAGAATGATGTGATGGACATGACCCATCCGTTAGCTTAGCATTATGATCGTCACAGTTTCATTGCTACTGCTTTCTTCATGACTTATACATGTTCCTCAGACTATGAGATTATGCAACTCCCGAGTACCGGAGGAACACTTTGTGTGCTACCAAACATCACAACGTAAAGGGTGATTATAAAGGTGCTCTATAGGTGTCTCCGAAGGTGTTTGTTGGGTTGGCATAGATCGAGATTAGGATTTGTCACTTCGTGTTTCAGAGAGGTATCTCTGGGCCCTCTCGGTAATACTCATCACTATAAGCCTTGCAAGCATTGTAAATAATGAGTTAGTTGCAGGATGAAGTATTACGGAATGAGTAACGAGACTTACCGATGACGAGATTGAACTAGGTATGATGATACCGATGATCAAATCTCGGGCAAGTAACATACTGATGACAAAGGGAACAGCGTATGTTGTTATGCGGTTTGACCGATAAAGATCTTCGAAGAATATGTAGGAGCCAATATGAGCATCCAGGTTCCGCTATTGGTTATTGACTGGAGATGTGTCTCGGTCATGTCTGCATAGTTCTCGAACCCGTAGGGTCCACACGCTTAACGTTCAATGACGATATGTATTATGAGTTATGTGTTTTTGATGACCGAAGTTTGTTCGGAGTCCAGGATAAGATCACGGGCGTGATGATGAGTCTCGAATGGTCGAGACATAAAGATTGATATATTGGACGGCTATATTCAGACATCAGAAGTGTTCCGGAAAAGTTTCGGGTAAAACCGGAGTGCCAGAGGGTTATCGGAACCCCCTGAGGGAACTAATGGGCCACATGGGCCTTGGTGGAGAGAGAGAGGGGCGGCCAGGGCAGGCCGCGTGCCCCCTGCCCCCTCCCCCGTGGGTCCGAATTGGACTAGGGAAGGGGGCAGTGCCCCCCTTTCCTTCTCCCTCTCCCTCTCCTTCCTTCCCCCTCTCTCCCTCTTGGTGGAATCCTACTAGGACTAGTAGTCCTAGTAGGACTCCCCTTCTGGGGCGCGCCCTAGGAGGGCCGACCGGCCTCCCCTTGCTCCTTTATATACGAGGGCAGGGGCACCCTAGAACACACAAGTTGATCTTTTAGATGTGTGCGGTGCCCCCTCCACAGTTACACACCTCGGTCATATCATTGTAGTGCTTAGACGAAGCCTTGTGCCGGTAACTTCATCATCACCATCGCCACACCGTCGTGCTGACGAAACTCTCCCTCGGCCTCAACTGGATCAAGAGTACGAGGGACGTCATTGAGCTGAACGTGGAGGTGTCGTACGTTCGGTACTTGGATCGGTTGGATCACAAAGACGTTCGACTACATCAACCGTGTTAACTAACGCTTCCGCTTTCGGTCTACGAGGGTACGTGGACACACTCTCCCCTCTCGTTGCTATGCATCTCCTAGATAGATCTTGCGTGATCGTAGGATTTTTTTTGAAATTACTGCGTTCCCCAATAGGAACTCCATCACTCCTTGTGGGATGGAGATGCCCAGCTCGTTCGCCCCTCGGACATCCGAGCCCACGTAGATGGCTTCTACAAAGCCCTATTCTCCCCCACCCCTCGGGGTGGTGCTGCTCTGGCCCCCGATACTTGGTCGGTGGGCCAGTTGGTTTTTGACGAGACTAATGCCGCCTTGGTGGCACCTTTCTCGGAGGACGAGGTCCTCGTGGCGATCAAGGGCATGAACCCCTCCTCGGCCCCGGGTCCGGATGGCTTACCAGTAACCTTTTTCAAAACGTTCTGGCTAACCATCAAACCAGAGGTCAAGGCCCTCTTAGATGAATTCTTTTCGGGGACCATGGACCTTGGGCGCCTGAACTATGGGGTCATCACTCTCATCCCCAAAGTTCCGGGCGCCTCGGACATCCACCAGTTTCGTCCTATCACTGTGATCAATGTGATTTTCCGGATTTTGTCTAAAGGGTACGCCAATAGGGTGACCCTTCTAGCTGACTCCGTCACCCACCCCCACCAATCCTCCTTCCTCCAAGGGCGGTTTATTTTGGATGGGGTTTTGATCTTCCACGAAGTCCTTCATGAAGTCCGGTCCAAGCACCTTCGTGCGGTCTTCTTGAAACTCGACTTCCATAAAGCCTATGATACGGTTCACTGGCCCTTCCTTCGGGAAGTCTTGCTCCGCAAGGGTTTCGATGACCGGTGGGTGACCCGAGTTATGCAGCTCGTCTCCTGCGGTCGGACCATGGTTAACATTAACGGGGAGATCGGGTCATACTTCCCCACCCTATGTGGGGTTTGCCAGGGTGACCCGTTTTCCCCATTTCTGTTCAACATGGTGGTCGATGCCCTTGCTGTCATCTTGGACAAGGCCAAAGCTTCTAGCCATATCCACGGCTTAGTCCCTCATCTGGTAGGAGCGGGAGGGGTCTCCCTCCTACAATATGCTGACGACACCATAATAATGGTGGAGGGATCTGCGTCCGACATAGCTAACCTGAAGTTCCTCCTCCTCTGCTTCCAGTAGATGTCTGGGCTCACTATCAACTTCGATAAGAGTGAAGTGATGATCCTTGGCTATCCTCCGGAGGAGGCCCAAACCATTCCTGACCGGCTGAACTGCCGCCTGGGTACCTTCCCCATGACTTATTTGGGGATACCCATTAGTGATTCTCGGCTTACCATCGCTGACCTCCGCCCGACTGTGACCCGGATGCAGCACAGGGTTGAGCCCTGGAGGGGGAGGTGGCTCTCGAAAGCGGCCCGGGTAATCCTCATCAACTGCTCGCTTGCTAACCTTCTCTGGTTTCTCATGAGCTTCTACAGTCTTCATCAGACTCTCCATCAGGAGATCGCCAAATACCAGTCTAGATTTTTCTGGGCAGGCGAGGGCGACAAGCAGAAATACCATATGGTGAGCTGGCCAGACATCTGCAAACCCAAGGACCAAGGTAGTCTTGGGATTTTGTCATCTTGGCGCATGAACATCGCTCTCCTGACCTGATGGCTTTGGCGTATCGCCAATGGGGAGGGAGGCCTATGACTTACCATCATCTGCAATAAGTACCTCAGGGGCCAACCTCTAGCTTTTTGCCAGCATTCTGGTGGCTCCCAGTTCTGGTAGGCTGTGATCCAGCTCCTTCCCGTCCTCCGCATTGGCATGTCCATCTCAGTTGGCTCTGGGTCCTCGACCCTGTTCTGGTTTGATCCTTGGTTAGGGGATTCCCTCCTGGTTGCTTGATTCCCGGATCTATTCTCCATAGCGGTTGACCCTCGAGTCTCTATCGAGATGACCCTTATTGACTTAGGGCGTCTCGCTTTCCGGCGCCCCTTCGGCCCTCCTGAGGTGGCCGCTTGGGACTCCCTCCTCCAGGACATTGCCCTTCTCCCGATGGACATCAAGGATACCCCTGATTCTGTCGCTTGGAGGCTGGAGCCCTCTGGCCGCTTCTCCACTAAGTCCCTATACGCATCCATTGCCCCCTCGATTGCGCCAGAGCCCTTTAGCCTGATCTGGGACATTCGCTTGCCTCTGAAGATCAGGATCTTCCTGTGGCAGTGGATCCGTGGACGTCTCCCCTCTAGGGTTGAGGTCCTCAAGCGTAATGGCCCAGGGGATGGGCTATGCCCCCTGTGCGGCACGGTGGAGGATGCTAACCACATCTTCTTCTCTTGCTCCACAGCCCAGTTCATGTGGGCTTGCTTCCGCGAGATGGTCGGTGGACAGTGGTGCAACACCAACTTCCCCGACTTACTTGCTGAAATCCACGCCTCCTCCCCTCGCTACCGCCATATTAGATGGATTTGCGTTGGGGTCCTCGCCTGGACGCTTTGGACCATCCACAACAAGCTTGTCATTCAGAAAGTGCCTCTCCGCCGTGCGACTGACGCAATCTTTAAAATGTGTGGCTACTTGCAGCTTTGGCGGCCGCTTAGCTGCCCCCAGGACTGGGACGCCATCAACACCCTCCTCGCCGACCTTCACTCGATGGCCTTCCGCATGGCGCCCCCGCTGCCACCCCCTCCTCCGGAGCCCAACTAGATGTTGCTTGGGTTGTTGGGTTGAGTGTGTGTTTTGTTCCTAGGGCTTGTTGTGTTGTGCCCTCAACATTAACCCTCCTAATTACTATGTGTACTTGTGAGACCTTTGTGTGTGTGTGTGTGTGTGTGTGTGTGTGTGTGTGTGTGTGTGTGTGTGGAACCTTGTTGGATGTTTGGCTTAGGCAGTTTGCTTTATATATAAAGCGGGGCGAAAGCCTTTTTCGGTAATATCGTAAGCATCCACAGGACCAAGGGGAAAAAATGACCATCATATTTTCTTGTTTATTCTTCTCTTCAACTATTTTGTTTGAGATATGTCAGCTATTTAACATCAAATAGAACCAGCAAGTTTCATGTAAAAAATTATCATAAATAAGCAAATTTGTACACATACAGCAAGGAGATAAACTGATTGACGAAACAGAAAGCTTATGTCAGCATTGTATAAACTCTTAGAGCACCGACATTGCTTGGGGAAAAGATTGAGAACAAACAATATTAAGATGTGCTTTCATGTAGCTAATAAGGAAATTTTTAGCAAAAGACGATTGAAAGGTCAAATAAATCAGTTAATAAATGGAAATCTGGCTATAGAACTGAAGAAATCTAAATCAAGATAAAAAAACTGACTTATGTAACAGTCTCTGTTTGCATATTAGTATTAGACTAAAATAACGGTGCCGATGAGATTATCCTACAGTTTTCTTGCACTTTAGCACCTGTGTTCTGTAGATTACAATCATGGTGTCGACACATTAATGTAACCCTGAAATGTTATTCTCCATAGAAATAAGCCAAATAAGTACTCCCTCCGTTCCGAATTACTTGTCTTAGATTTGTCTAGATACAGAGGTATCTAGCACTAAAATGAGTCTAGATACATCCGTATCTAGACAAATCCAAGACAAGTAATTCGGAACGGAGGGAGTAGTTGATTGTGTGCAGCTAGTGAGACATAGAAATTATTATACCTAACCGGTAGAAAACACAAGTAGAAAGACATCTTGACACTAATAACACAGAAAGGTGTGCGTCTTTTTTATCAAATCGAAATAGCAGTGTGGTCCAATTAGACATACTGATGTAAAAACGGGAACATTCAGCGATGAGGATAAAAGAAATAACAGAAACTACATCCTAGAATCTGAGATGTAGCATGGCAAGTAGAGTCCACTGAAGCAAAGAAATACCAGTTAACCTGCAATATAAAGAATAAGTTGAACCATATCATAAAGCTGCTCACAATATTCTGTAATCGTGTATGCATTAGCTGAAAAAAATCATGCTGCTTATCAAGATCACTCCAGGTCACCAAATTAGCATGTATGTTTTGCACCCAGGTGCGATACATCACATGTCAAAATCGCACAAAAAGTTTCTGATCTCACTTGAATTCCAAAGCAACCTCCTAGATGCACACAAATATTTCTGCTTTACCCTCAGACCAACCTCCCAGATGCACACAAACATCTGATTATTCATACATAGTGGCATTAGTAGTACATATATATACCTATTGGTAATACCAAGAGGCACACCATAACAGACAGATAACATATAGCAGAACATGAAGTAGATAGCTGGCAGTCCATACAGCCTATGAAACGGTTAAAGCGCCATAAAACAGAAAACAGAGTAGTCAGCTAGCCTGCACAACCAGGAGAAGAAGATTGAGATTAACCTTATGGTACAGATGATGTATTAATCGGATAACATACGCATCAGTGAGTATCCCTCTGAATATGAGTAGCAAGCAAATGCAGAAGATGGAATGTAGAAAAAACAGAAAAGGAGAGGAAAAATACAAAAAACAAAGAAAAGAAACAATACCATCCGTAGAATCAATAGGCCATTTGGCCAACAAAATCGCACGCCTCCGAGCATCAACATCAACATGAACGGATGAACCAGCAGCTTCCCGAGCATCAACATCAACATCATATGGACCAGCAGCAGGGAGCTATTCGTGAGACTGAGGGACGAAATCGAAGCACAGTCAACCGCAAAAGACGTGGGAAAGACCGGCGCCGAGGCACGTGCACGCACAGGAGAGGCCACCAAAGATGCCACAGCAAGAGGCGGAGGCATTAGGGCGTAAGAAGAATGCCGATACAAAATGGATCTCATCGGTGGCAATAGGGATGGTGGCGATATCGAATCCGGCAGCAGCACTCCCTCGGCACCCACGAGATGCCCTGATCGACCGCGATCCAGAGAAGCAGCAGCCGTGCCGCCGGCCTCAAATCCGCCAGGCGAAGCGGTAGGTTGATGTCTGTTATACACCAGTTAGGATTTATCTTCCTCAGGGAGGATTTGAGTTCCAGAGAAGGGGAAAGGGGAGGAGAGTTACAGGCGGATAAGAGAAATCCGTTTTTGCTTTTTGCTAATGGACGACTGTTTCCTTTTCCTCTGGTTCCTTATATGCCTGCTCTTCCTATAACACTTGCTTCTTCTCCTTCAGCTGGGCCTCGAACTCTCGAGCCAGCCTTCTGTTACGCCTCGTGGCTTTGGGCCGTCGACCTGGGCCGGCCCATGCCAAGCTGCGACTTGCCCCCAAGTCGGCAGAAGAGGAAAACACCATCTGAGCTCGAAGGTGTCCTCCCAAGTGTCATGTGTGTCTAGTCTCCTTGTCCAACATACCTTCACGCGTGGGGTAGTCTTGCCGCCTATAGGTACCAACTTGGCCTGCAGTATGCTCACTGGCGTGAGCAGCGTCAATTCTCGCTGTGGAGGAGGAGCTAGAGCTGAACTTGCTTGTAGGTCCGATGGTACCACTTTCTTCAGTTGAGACACATGGATGACGTCGTGGATCTTGGATTGTGGTGGTAGCTTGAGGCGATACGAGACAGCTCCCACCTTCTGTAATACTTGGTATGGCCCATAGTACTTCAAACAAGCTTGTGGTTCCGGCGTGCTGCCAACGAGTTCTGGAGATAGGGCTGGACCTTCAGGTAAACCGAGTCACCCACTTCAAACGAACGCTCACTGCGATGCTTATCTGCTTGCCGTTTCATTCTTTGTTGAGCTATGAGGAGATGTTGACGAAGGAGCTCTAGCATGGATTCCCGCTCTTTGATCATCTCAGCCACTTCTGTGTGCATCGATGGCTGCTCAACTCCAAAGGGTTGGGGCTCCTACCCATACAGAGCTTCAAATGGAGATTGACCTGTGGCAGTATGGAACGAGGTGTTCTACCAGTGCTCTGCTAACGGAAGCCACTGCACCCATTTGGTTGGCGCATCATGCGCGAAGCACCTGAGGAAGGCTTCCATACACTAATTCAATTTCTCTGTTTGGCCGTCTGTCTCCGGATGTCGGGCTGAACTCATGTTCAAAATTGTGTCTGAGAGGCGGAACAACTCTTGCCAGAATGTACTTGTAAAGACCGGGTCCCGATCGGATATGATCCGAAGTGGCATACCATGCAGACGATAGACTTGATCAAAGAATACCTGAGCCACTTGTTGTGTTGTATAGGGATGCTTGAGGGCGATGAAATGTCCATACTTTGTTAACTTGTCGATCACAACCAATACCACATCCATTCCTTGCGATTTGGGCAGCCCTTCCATGAAATCCCAGCTATGGGTGTGCCATGGGTGTGGTGGAATATCATGAGGTCGCAGCAGCCCCGGCTGATGACAATGTTCCACCTTGGCACGCTGGCATACTTCGCACTGTTGCATGTACTCCATCACTATCTTCTTCAGCTTCGGCCATGCAAATAGCCTTTTGATGCGCTGATAAGTTGCCAATACCCCCGAGCGCCCTCCGACTGCACTATCATGCATGCTCTTCATGATGTGTTGTTGAGCCAAACTATTCGATCCCACCCAAACACGGCCTTTGTAACGCAGCACACCTTGAGACAAGATAAACCCTTGCTGATTAGCCGGTGAAATGGCCATTTCTGTCAGCAGTTTGGTCGCGTGTGGGTCATCGGCACACCCCTCCACCAATTGTTCCAACCACGCTGGAACTAGTGTTGAAATTGCCATCAACAGATCTAGGTGTGGCTTGCGAGACAAGGAGTCCGCTGCTGTGTTTGTCACGCCCTTCTTGTATTGGATAGTATAATCCAAGCCCAGCAACTTCACAAATGCCTTGTGTTGAATCCAGGTGCTCAATCGTTGCTCCGATAAGTGTCGCAATGCCTGATGATTGGTGCGGATGATGAAGCGTTGGTGTTGCAAGTACGGGCGCCACTTTTCCACCGCCATCAGCAGGGCCAAGCATTCCTTTTCATATGTGCTCAGAGCTTGATTCTTGTGACAGAGCGCCTTACTCAAATATGCTAACAGATGCCCTTGTTGCATGAGAACTGCACCCACTCCATTCTTGCATGCGTCTGTTTCGAGGACAAATGTTTTTGAAAAATCTGGCACTGCCAGTACCGGTGCGCTGACCATCGCCTGTTCCAATAGGTTAAATGCCTTGTCGGCATGCGGTGTCCATTGGAAGATTAGCCCCTTCTTTAACAGATCTGTCATAGGACGACTGATAATTTCATAGTTTCGAATGAATTTGCGGTAGTATCCTGTGAGCCCTAGGAAGCCACGCAACTCTTTCAAGTTCTTGGGAATTGGCCATGCGGTTACTGTTGTTACCTTGGATGGATCGGTGGCCACACCATCTGCCCCAATGATATGCCCCAGGTATTCCAATTTTTGCTTTGCAAACACACACTTGGATCGTTTGATGACAAATTGATGCTCCTACAGTTTCTGAAAGACCTCCTTGAGTAACTAAATATGTTGTGACAAAGTTTTAGTGTGAACCAATATGTCATCCATAAAGAGTCGCACCCCTTTGCGCAAGAGATCATCAAAAGTGAAGTTAGCCACTCCATGTAAGGTTGCTGGACCGCCGGTGACCCCGAATGGCATTACCAAGAACTCATACAAACCTTGGTGGGTGCGAAAGCCTGTCTTGAACTCTTCCCCTTCTGCCATACGAATCTGATGATAACCTGACAGCATATCCAGCTTTGTAAACCAGCGCGCACCAGCCAACTCATCCAAGAGTTCATTGACGATTGGCATGGGGTATTTGCTTTTTATAGTAATTGCATTCAACATCCGCTAGTCTACGCAAAAATGCCATGATCCATCCTTTTTGCGCACCAGTAGCATCGGAGAGGCGAATGGGCTGGTGCTCAATCAAATGAAGCATTTGCTGAGCATCTCCTTAATCTGGTGCTGGATCTCATCCTTCTGCTATGGTGTATAGTGATACGGGCGAGCGCTGACCGGCTGGGCTCCTTCCATCAGCCGTATCCTGTGATCTTGCAAACGCCGCGGCGACAAGCCAAAAGGCGCTTGGAACAAATCTTGAAACTCCACCAAGAGGACAACCACCTCTGATGGCATCTCCATCTCTGAAGGTAGCACCACAGTTGCAGTAGTGCTAGCTGTCAGGGACTGTAGCTCTTGTTCTTGGTGAATCGCTCGTACCTGAATGCCATGCTGAACTGCTCCTCGGCGCAATAATCCTCGCATCTTCCATGCAGAAATTTGCTTGCACTCCATAGACTTGTCTTGGATGCCTGGCAGAGATATCCAGCGGCCGTCGTGCGTAAACCGCATGACTTTGTTGCGCCAATGCACCCACATCGGGTTGTGCTCTTCCAGCCAATCAGCTCCCACGATCAGATCATAACAGCCCAGGGATAGCACTTTCACATCATGCTGAAAGGTATGTCCTTGTGTCCACCACACCAGTTTATGGATCCATTGAGCCCCTGCGATCACATATTTAGCTGGTGCCATCTCCTAGGGTGTCAACATCAGATCTGCTATGAGTTTTGCATCAACAAAAGAGCAGTTGGCACCTGAATCGACCAGAATCAGTATCCGACGTTTGCCAATCATACCATGCAGGCGCATAGTGCGTCGTTTCACTAGTGTCTTGGGCTGCACTGCCGCCAACATCAACATCACTTCTTCATCGGAGCTGGAGTCAGACAAATGCTGTGGATCAGGGGGGTCGTCCAGTTGCAATACCTCCAGGAGTTCTTCTATGATGTGAATGGGAACCTTATCCGGGCATTTGTGCCCTTGCGCCCAAGGATCACCACAGGTAAAATAGAGATTCTTGGCTTTTCTGTAGTTTCACAGCGCTTCTAGCTTCTCAGACATCTTTCGGGAATCCTCGCCCCCAGGTGAGTACTTGTGTTTTTCCCCATGAGAGCTCTGCTTGTTATGCTGACGGAATGACTTGGTGGATGCCGAGGAATTGTCTCGAAGTACAACTCACAATTATCAAGCCATACTTGATAATCGGTCCCATCAAACTTGGGGAAATCCATTTTGGGAGTGCTACCAAAGTGAGGACGATGTGGTGGTGTATGTGGCTCTCTGTCGAACAGGTTGGGTGTGGGTCGCATACCCTTGTCTAGAGGCAGTCCGGGGAATCGTGGATCCCCGAGAACTGACCCCTGATGTAGCAGATGTCTGTCGTGCCCATGGGGCCGATCCACGCCGTCCGTGCGTCCTTCCACCATGGTTGGCGGGACGCGGTTGTTGGCTGGACCTTGAGGTGGTGTGGGCGACGCTTCCAGCGCATCCAGACGCGCCGACACGTCCTCTGCATGGAGTTGCAGGAGGGAGGCGGACTCGCTGAGGGATTTGGCCGTCGAGTCCGTGGTCTTCATCCACGCGCTCAAAGATGGATTCAAGCTTGGCATTTGTCTCCACCCCTTGCTGCTCCACGGTTCCCATCGCCGCCGAAATTTGGAGCTCCACAGCACTCGGCCCCCGCTTCTTTGGCGCCAGATCGCCCACCCGAGACGGCAGTTCCTGCCGAAGGATAGGAATTACAGCAGTAGACGGATCCGCTACTCACCTCAATCGGACTGACGGATCACGCACGAATCGATGAGGAACAAATCGACTCCTGATACCAATTGTTATACACCAACTAGGATTTATCTTCCTCAGGGAGGATTTGAGTTCCAGAGAAGGGGAAAGGGAAGGAGAGTTACATGCAGATAAGAGAAATCTGTTTTTGTTTTTTGCTAATCGACGACTGTTTCATTTTCCTCTGCTTCCTTATATGGCTGCTCTTCCTGTAACACTTGCTTCTTCTCCTTCACCTGGTCCTCAAAATCTCGTGCAAGACTTTTGTTATACCTCGTGGCTTTGGGCCGTCGACCTGGGCCGGCCCATGCCATGACACCGTCGAATGGATCCGTTGTTGTCGTTCATCGGATGGAGGAACAGAGGAAGAAGCAGCAGCCTCCGATATAGAAACACAGCGGGAGGCAGAACCCCCAAAAGGAAGGAATACGTGGCACGCACAAACGAGGGTGGAACAACAGGAAACTGCGCCATGACGCGTGGCCTGACCAAGAGCAGGATCGGAACTACCGAGCGACTTCAGAGCTCCACCGAGATCAACTAAAAAACAAATGAGTTGAACATGAGTCTTTTGTATCTCGATCAAAAAAAGTTTTTTCCCAAAAAGAAGGATGATTCATGCCTGACTCTAGCAATATATTATTAAGGCTGCATTTGGCACCAAGGAATGTTTGAAGTTTTAGGATAATACAATATTTTTCTTAAAGCCATGGTTTTAAAGACTTTGATGTGTTTGGTGTTAACAAATACTTTAGTTTACAAGACCATAGTTTCTTCAAAACTGGTGTTTTTTTTTGCAGTATCTAAAAAAGAGGTCTGGACCTCTTTTTCACGCCTAGCTCGTCTTGGAAAATTTGTTCCTACCAAACACTCTATAGTTTTGCTAAAGTAGAGGAAAGCTGCAATTTCTAGAATATTCATTGCCCATGCATTATAATACCATAGTTTTGGATTACTATGGTTTTAGAAATACCGTGCTCCCAAACTAAGCCTAAAGATGTAAAATCCAGCAGCCAAACGACATTGTCTTAAAAAATGCGAAAATAAAACGCGAGATCGCATGCTTCATGACAGTAACTCGATCAGATAGCCACTAACCCTATGTTACATGACCACATCAAAAGGAAAAATACACATCTCCTAGGCTATGCTTTCAAGAAGGAATCATCGCACATGCGCCGATGATGGCGAATCCAACACAAGGTCGAACTCCGGATTCTCATCTCAAAGCCAAGCTTCAATCTACCACCTTCAGCAAGGTCACGACGCAGGCGCACGTCCACATAGCTTGATCAAAGATCTTGTGTTTCCACCGGAGTGTATAAAGTCGTCGGTGAAGCCGTATGTACCATCATCCCTAATCCGTCTGTCGACGCCTCGATAACCGAATATCTTTGGAGAAGACAATAGGAGACGGACGTCCCATATCGCATGCCTCCCACCACTGTCAGACCACCTTCGATCCATCAGCAATATGCTAGACATGATACCTCCTTCAGAGCCATCGCGAAGCACGAGTTGGTAGAAGGCATGACTTAACACCTCCTCATGAGACGTCATGCGTAGCATCCGTTGGAGGCTTCACCTGTTGGTGACAGGCACTACCCGACAACTCCGGAAGAGATGCATGTGTCACCTGCCAAGATGCATCGAACTCGATGTGTTGATGGAGGGACGTCCCATACCGCCACAAGCAGAAAGGCTGTCACCACCTCGAGATCTAGACTCCGAGTCGCCCACATGACCACAGAGTCTGCCGCCGTCGATGATGAGGGATTGCCACCCTGATTCTGGGCACTACATGTAGCACCCACTGTCGTGCCAGTTGATGTCGTCGCCCATACAACGGCAACCGTCGTCGTGATCCCGCATTAAGCGTCGTCGGAGCCGAAGGAAGCTCCGGCTGCCACACGTGTGATGCGACTTCTCCGTGAGCGGGATCCCAAGACCCGCCACCGCAAGGCCCCAAGACCGGACCCGTCATCCTCGGCGGAGGGGACGCCGCCACCACGATGACCAAAGCCGCTGCTCCGGGGATCATGCACCATTGATTTTAGCAACTACACTATCCATGAGCCAATGGGAGCATCTCAAGAGATCGACCCCAATGCATGCAAGATGCACACCATTGGTGCACACATCACAGTGGGAGGATGGAAGATGGGATATTTCGCCAACCCTACACTTTCCGCTCAAACCAATGTACATGGTGTAAACCCTAAAGCTGAAGATAAAGTTTTGACTGAGCAAATCAGGGAGATGGAGGTGGATCTTGCCGCCAAGACTCGTGAGGCACTAAGCCCAAGCCTAAAAGTCATTGCCAACCAAGATGAGACACTACACATGTATCGGTCTCGCATCACTGACCTAAAGGTGGCAAACAAGCTCCTCATCGATGCATTCACCAGCGTCACCAAACTCCCATTGGAAGAACACACCGCTACCAACAAAAAAGAGACTAAATGAAACCAACCGGCTTAGCATGTTAAGCTTGGGGGTGAGGGGGATTTGAGGCTCTTTGTATCCCCTATTACTCTTTCAGTTTTATTTGGATTCAAGGTTTTTATTTCGTTCGAATAAAAATGGACAATCATGCTTACTTTGATGGAGGAAAGAACCATTTATCCGATGAGTCATAGATATTTAGACGAATGCTCTATTATGGCGTTTATACTGAATTTGCTTTGAATAATAAGTTCCACTGTATGTTAAATATTTCTGCTCAAGAAAGATGATTACAGATCTTCCATATCTTTAGTATCGACCGAGGAGACGAGGTTGACAATTTGATGGGATGGATCACTTTTATTTTCAGTTTCCTCGAAATTACCTGGTGAAGTAATAAAACTAGTGATCCGAGTATATATGGAAGAGCATGGTGTTGTTAAGGTTGAAAAATAGCTGAAGCAAATTTGAATAACTATTGGGCTGGTTTGTTGAAGCAAACGATGATGACTGCGCGACAATGGAGCAATCAGTGTATGGTCTCTGGCATGCATGTAATGAGGCAAGAGATGAGAGATGGATTACCGATCCACATGAAACCATGAATTCGGCGGTAGCATACACATGTAAGAGTGGAAGGCGATCAAGAGGAAGAATGAAAATCGAGCAATCCTAATATCCAACATCGCTGGCCCATACCGGAGGAGGGCTGGATCAAAACCAACTCTGATGGTGCAGTCTCCAAGTATGGAGAGAAAGGTGGCGGAGGTGTGGTGCTGAGAGATCATGATGAGGCGTTCAGTAGACCCGGAGATGGTCGAGATTCTAGTATGCAAGCATGCAGTCCAGGTGGCGGCCGAGATCAATGCGCAGAAGCTGCATGTGGAGGTGGATAACATGGCAGTGGTCAGCATGCTTAACGACCCGGTGAAAAATCTCTCCGTTGTTAGGTCGTGGATTGAGGAGATCAAAGGGATGCTAAAAGACTTTTAAGAGGCCAATGTGTCTTGGGTGGAACAATCTGCAAGCGATATCGCAGATAGGTTAGGTAAAGTAGGGAAGAATTCTAAAATGTAGATGCATCTGCCACATGAAAAATATATCCAGGTACAACACATAGAAGAATTCCAAAATGTAGATGCATCTGCCGCAGTATACAATAGTAGGGTAAACAAAGACAGTCATACAAATTAAGGAAGTGTTTACAAAAAAGAGTTCGCGTACTCATCGGTCGAACCCGCTTTCTCTTAAATGTTTTTGAGTTTTGTAGTACATCTAAAGTAAGAGACATGAGCCGTTCGAACTCTTGATATATTCCTACCATAATGTAGTTGAAGACATTCGATTGCAATCTACAATTTACATTATGTATGCATGTCAAAGAAAGTAAATATATTCTAACAATAGATGAAGATCTTTTGCAATAACATTATCCTGTACACGTTTAGACGTGGTCAGATCTGCATCTTTTTGTTCATTTTCAGTGTCACGTTCTAACATGTCTTCTTGATGGTGTGTACAACTATGTGAAGGAACACAAGCTCTTAGATCTAACAAAGCTGGGAGATCTATGAGACGATCAAAATACGAAGCTATAGAGTTGAAAAATTGTTCATGTCGATGCATCTTCTTCTTCTTCTTCTTCTTCTTCTTCTTCTTCTTCTTCATGTGTTCCTTCAGATTTTCCCACTCCATTGGTGACCTGTCAGCGTGTGCTGCGTAACGATGATCACTAGTTAACACTAGATACAAAACAAGACGCCGAAAATTTTAAATATTCATGTCAAAATGAGTACACGTGCACATACTTGTTTTAAGATCAAGGAAATGAACTAGCAATAAAACCCTAACTAGAATAAGCCGTGGTCTTAACCTGAATAAGAAGCGCATATTTTAAATCTTGTAAAAGAGCAACATCTTTCATGCTAATTTTCCAAAAAAAAAGGATCCAGACGCGCATGTGGAAATTTGATCGGGTACCAAAGGGAGAATTGAGACCTCAACGTTTGGGATGAATCAAACGAAAAGAATCTAGACGAGCATGTCAGATAACTGAGTCATATGCAAAAGTACAATCCACAACATTCTATATTATATTATGATTATAATAATACTGCTAATTTAAATACAGGACAAAGCATACACATGTTGTAACGTTTTACTAAACTCAACTTGGAAATCACAATTGACATGCCCTATAAGTTTTTAGGAACATGTTTACCTAATATACACTAGAAACCACTATCCGAATTTATTTTTACTGTGTATGATTTAGAAATCTCTACCATGATATTGAATAATTAAATATATATATAAACACATGCGTAGATACACAAATATATGTGTATGCACAATATAGTTTATGCATTATTTTAAAATTTATTAATAATTATTTGACAAGAAAGAGAATTTTTGTTACATTATACAATTTACATTTCGCAAAATCAGTGTTTCCTAATTATATAAATGTATACCAAAGAATACTATTATTATTATTTAGGACATTGTTATGGGTTTAACTATGATGGCTAAGTAATAGAAACTTTTACTAATTAAAATTGTAATATGGTACAATTAGATTGAAATAAATACAAAAGTTTAGTATAACCGGCTCTAACAGAGACCAGAAGACAAAAAACCCCAAAATAGAGTGACGATAATACACTGACTCAAAACATTAGCATCCATACAAGTTTAAGACCTCAGCCAACTTCCCATGTAGCGAATGAACCACAAAAACGCGCATCGGGTTTTTGCCATACTAAGACATAGTCTGTTAGGAATATGATAAATTGCTAAGTTCAGGTAATTTGACCTACATCGTACCTCACACGAAGCATTTAGTGAGGACGGGAGTTAAAAAACTAGCAGGTCAAATCGCAGGAGCCTGACATTGGTCTCTCACATGGAGCATGTTAGTGAGGGTGAGAGTTGAAATACGAGCAGGTCAGCTCGTAGGAGCCCAAAATTGCAATGTGTACGGTCTCTCTTGTCACCAACTTACGCCCTAAATCATAAGACTAGCCAGTGATCAATAAAAACAAAGAAGGAGCGCTACTGTGTCATGCATCAAAAAATTTGGACAAGTCACCTTCGAGGTCTCTTGCGGATTTTTGATATTCTCGTCGCAATCTTTTGAATATCCACCCAACCCTCTTAGGCCACAAAAGGGTGTCAATTCAACCATAAAAGTATAATGATCCGCTAGATTGGAATGTAACTTAATTTAGTTTACCTCCTTATAGACGATTGACATGTACGCGTCAATATGTTTATGTTCCAACCATCTGCAGAATTTACAAATGCAGAAGCACATGGGACTGATAAATCCCTTACATGAATAACATCAGCTATCATCACCGCATACATCATTTCAACATCTAGGCCCTTCACAAAGTCTTCTTTCAAACCACATACTTTTGGGGAACGTAGTAATTTCAAAAAAATTCCTACGCACACGCAAGATCATGGTGATGCATAGCAACGAGAGGGGAGAGTGTTATCTACGTACCCTCGTAGACCGAAAGCAGAAGCGTTAGCACAACGTGGTTGATGTAGTCATACGTCTTCATGATCCGACCGATCTAAGTACCGAATGTACGGCACCTTCGAATTCAGCACATGTTCAGCTCGATGACGTCCCACGAACTCCGATCTAGCAGAGCTTTGCGGGAGAGTTCCATCAGCACGACGGTGTGATGACGATGTTGATGATGCTACCGACGCAGGGCTTCGCCTAAGCAGCGCTACGATATTACTGAGGTGGAATATGGTGGAGGGGGCACCGCACACGGCTGGGAGAGATCAACAGATCAACTTGTGTGTCTAGAGGTGACCCCCTGTCCCCGTATATAAAGGAGCAAGGGGGGAGGTGGCCGGCCAGGAGGAGGGCGCGCCAAGGGGGGAGTCCTACTCCTTCCCTTCTCCTACTCCTACAAGGAAAGGAGGAGTCCTACTCCCGGTTAAAAAAACTCCTACAAGGAAAGGAGGAGTCCTACTCCCACCGGGAGTAGGACTCCTCCTTTCCTTGTAGGAGTAGGAAAAGGGAAGGAAGGGTGAGAGGAGAGGAAGGAAAGCCCCCCCCCCACTCCTTGTCCAATTCGGACTAGAGGCGGAGGGGCGCGCACGGATTGCCATGACCGCTCCTCCTCTTCTCCACTAGGGCCCATGAGGCCCAATAAACCCCCGGGGGGGTTCCGGTAACCCCCCGGTACTCCGGTAAATGTCCGAAACCTCCTGAAGCACTTCCGGTGTCCGAACATAGTCATCCAATATATCGATCTTTACGTCTCGACCATTTCGAGACTCCTCGTCATGTCCGTGATCATATCCGGGACTCCGAACTACCTTCGGTGCATCAAAACACAAAAAATCATAATACCGATCGTCACCGAACTTTAAGCGTGCGAACCCTACGGGTTCGAGAACTATGTAGACATGACCGAGACACGTCTCCGGTCAATAACCAATAGCGGAACCTGGATGCGCATATTGGTTCCCACATATTCTACGAAGATCTTTATCGGTCAAACCGCATAACTACATACGTTGTTCCCTTTGTCATCGGTATGTTACTTGCCCGAGATTCGATCGTCGGTATCTCAATACCTAGTTCAATCTCGTTACCGGCAAGTCTCTTTACTCGTTATGTAATACATCATCCCGCAACTAACTCATTAGTCACATTGCTTGCAAGGCTTATAGTGATGTGCATTACCGAGAGGGCCCAGAGATACCTCTCCGACAATCGGAGTGACAAATCCTAATCTCGAAATACGCCAACTCAACAAGTACCTTCGGAGACACCTGTAGAGCTCCTTTATAATCACCCAGTTACATTGTGACGTTTGGTAGCACACAAAGTGTTCCTCCGGTAAACGGGAGTTGCATAATCTCATAGTCATAGGAACATGTATAAGTCATGAAGAAAACAATAGCAACATACTAAACGATCAAGTGCTAAGCTAACGGAATGGGTCAAGTCAATCACATCATTCTCCTAATGATGTGCTCCCGTTAATCAAATGACAACTCATGTCTATGGCTAGAAACTCAACCATCTTTGATCAACAAGCTAGTCCAGTAGAGGCATACTAGTGACACTATGTTTGTCTATGTATTTGTTGGGGAACGTAGCAGAAATTCAAAATTTTTCCTACGAATCACCAAGATCTATCTATGGAGAGACCAGCAACGAGTAGAAAGAGAGGAGTGCATCTACATACCCTTGTAGATCGCTAAGCGGAAGCGTTCAAGTGAACGGGGTTGATGGAGTCGTACTCGTCGTGATTCAGATCACCGATGATCAAGTGCCGAACGGACGGCACCTCCGCGTTCAACACACGTACAGCCCGGTGACGTCTCCCACGCCTTGATCCAGCAAGGAGAGAGGGAGAGGTTGAGGAAGACTCCATCCAACAGCAGCACAACGGCGTGGTGGTGGTGGAGGAGCGTGGCTATCCTGCAGGGCTTCGCCAAGCACCTACGGGAGAGGAGATGTGTCACGGGAGGGAGAGGGAGGCAACCAAAGGCCTTGGTATATGTGCTCCTCCTTTTCCCCACTATATATAGGGCCAAGGGAGAGGGGGAGGGCGCAGCCTTGCCCCCTCCTCCAAGGAAGGGGTGCGGCTAAGGATGGGGAGGAGTCCATCCTCCCCAAGGCACCTCGGAGGTGCCTTCCCCCTTTAGGACTCTTCCCTCTCCAAGTTTCCTTGTGCATGGGCCTCTTGGGGCTGGTGCCCTTGGCCCATGTAGGCCAAGGCGCACCCCCTACAGCCCATGTGGCCCCCCGGGGCAGGTGGCCCCACCCGGTGGGCCCCCGGGACCCTTCCGGTGGTCCCGGTACAATACCGATGACCCCGAAACTTGTCCCGATGGCCGAAACAGGACTTCCTATATATAAATCTTTACCTCCGGACCATTCCGGAACTCCTCGTGACGTCCGGGATCTCATCCGGGACTCCGAACAACATTCGGTTACCACATGCAAGCTTCCTTTATAACCCTAGCGTCATCGAACCTTAAGTGTGTAGACCCTACGGGTTCGGGAGACATGCAGACATGACCGAGACGTTCTCCGGTCAATAACCAACAGCGGGATCTGGATACCCATGTTGGCTCCCACATGTTCCACGATGATCTCATCGGATGAACCACGATGTCAAGGACTTAATCAATCCCGTATTCAATTCCCTTTGTCTATCGGTATTTTACTTGCCCGAGATTCGATCGTCGGTATCCAATACCTTGTTCAATCTCGTTACCGGCAAGTCACTTTACTCGTTCCGTAACACATCATCCCGTGATCAACTCCTTGGTCACATTGCGCATATGATGATGTCCTACCGAGTGGGCCCAGAGATACCTCTCCGTTTACACGGAGTGACAAATCCCAGTCTCGATCCGCATAAAACAATAGATACTTTCGGAGATACCTGTAGTGCACCTTTATAGTCACCCAGTTACGTTGTGATGTTTGATACACCCAAAGCACTCCTACGGTATCCAGGAGTTACACGCTCTCATGGTCAAAGGAAGAGATACTTGACATTGGCAAAGCTCTAGCAAATGAACTACACGACCTTTTGTGCTAGGCTTAGGATTGGGTCTTGTCCATCACATCATTCTCCTAATGATGTGATCCCGTTATCAACGACATCCAATGTCCATAGTCAGGAAACCATGACTATTCGTTGATCACAACGAGCTAGTCAACTAGAGGCTCACCAGGGACATATTGTGGTCTATGTATTCACACGTGTATTACGATTTCCGGATAATACAGTTATAGCATGAATAAAAGACATTTATCATGAACATTGAAATATAATAATACTTTTATTATTGCCTCTAGGGCATATTTCCAACAGTCTCCCACTTGCACTAGAGTCAATAATCTAGTTCACATCGCCATGTGATTAACACTCACAGGTCACATCGCCATGTGACTAATACCCAAGAGTTTACTAGAGTCAGTAGTCTAGTTCACATCACTATGTGATTAACACTCAATGAGTTTTATGTTTGATCATGTTGCTTGTGAGAGAGGTTTTAGTCAACGGGTCTGAACCTTTCAGATCCGTGTGTGCTTTACAAATCTCTATGTCATCTCCTAGATGCAGCTACCATGCTCTATTTGGAGCTATTCCAAATAACTGTTCTACTTGGAGCTATTCTAAATTATTGCTCCATTATATGTATCCGGTCTCTCTACTCAGAGCTATCCGGATAGGTGTCAAGCTTGCATCGTCGTAACCTTTACGACGAACTCTTTTACCACCTCCATAATCGAGAAAAATTCCTTAGTCCACTAGTTACTAAGGATAACTTTGACCGCTGTCCTGTGATCCATTCATGGATCATTCTTGTACCCCTTGACTGACTCATGGCAAGGCACACTTTCGGTGCGGTACACAGCATAGCATACTATAGAGCCTACGTCTTAAAGCATAGGGGACGACCTTCGTCCTTTCTCTCTTTTCTGCCATGGTCGAGCTCTAAGTCTTAACTTCGTACCTTGCAACTCAGGCAAGAACTCCTTCTTTGACTGGTCCATCTTAAACACCTTCAAGATCATGTCAAGGTATGTGCTCATTTGAAAGTATTATTAAGCATTTTGATCTATCCTTATAGATCTTGATGCTCAATGTTCAAGTAGCTTAATCCAGGTTTTCTATTGAAAAACACCTTTCAAATAACCCTATATGCTTTCTAGAAATTCTACATCATCTCTGATCATCAATATGTCAACAACATATACTCATCAGAAATTCTATAGTGCTCCCACTCACTTCTTTGGAAATACAAGTTTCTCATAAACTTTGTATAAATCCAAAATCTTTGATCATCTCATCAAAGCGTACATTCCAACTCCGAGATGCTTACTCCAGTCCTTAGAAGGATCGCTGGAGCTAGCATACCTTTTAGCATCCTTAGGATCGACAAAACTTTTCTGATTGTATTGCATACAACCTTTCCTTACTAAAACTAGTAAGGAAACTTGTCTTGACATCCATCTGCCAGATTTCATAAATGCAGCTAATGCTAACATGATTCCGACGGACTTTAAGCATCGCTACGAGTGAGAAAATCTCATCGTAGTCAACTCCTTGAACTTGTCGGAAAACACTTTGCCACAAGTCGAGCTTCATAGATGGTGACATTACCATCCACGTCCGTCTTCTTCTTAAAAAATCCATTTATCTTAATGGCTTGCCGATCAACGGGCAAGTCCACCAAAGTCCATGGATCCGTTCTCGGATTTTATGGCCTCGAGCCATTTATCGGAATCCGGGCCCACCATCGCTTCTCCATAGCTCGTAGGTTCATTGTTGTCTACCAACATGACCTTCAAGACAGGATCACCTTACTACTCCGAAGTAGTACGTGTCCTTGTCGTCCTACGAGGTTTGGTAGTGACTTGATCCGAAGTTTCATGATCAATATCATAAGCTTCCACTTCAATTGGTGTAGGTGCCACAGGAACAACTTCCTGTGCCCTGCCACACACTAGTTGAAGAGACGGTTCAATAACCTCATCAAGTCTCCACCATCCTCCCACTCAACTCTTTCGAGAGAAACCTTTCCTCGAGAAAGGACCCGATTCAAGAAACAATCCATATTGCTTTCGGATCTGAATTAGGAGGTATACCCAAATGTTTTGGGTGTCCTATGAAGATGCATTTTATCCGCTTTGGGTTCGAGCTTAATCCTGAAACTTTTTCACATAAGCGTCGCAGCCCCAAACCTTTAAGAAACGACAACTTAGGTTTCTCTAAACCATAATTCATACGGTGTCATCTCAACGGAATTACGTGGTGCCCTATTTAAAGTGAATGTGGTTGTCTCTAATGCCTAACCCATGAACAATAGTGGTAATTCGATAAGAGACATCATGGTACGCACCATATCCAATAGGGTGCAACTATGATGTTCGGACACACCATCACACTATGGTGTTCCAGGCGGTATTAATTGCGAAACAATTTCCACAATGTCTTAATTGTGTGCCAAAACTCGTAACTCAGATATTCATCTCTATGATCATATCATAGACATTTTATCCTCTTGTCACAATGATCTTCTACTTCACTCTGAAATTACTTGAACCATTCAATAATTCAGACTTGTGTTTCATCAAGTAAATATTCTCAACATCTACTCGAATCATCTGTGAAGTAAGATCATAACGATATTCACTGCATGCCTCAGCACTCATTGGATTGGACACATCAAAATGTGTTACTTCCAACAAGTTGCTATCTTGTTCCATCTTACTGAAAACGAGGCTTTTCAGTCATCTTGCCCATGTGGTATGATTTGCATATCTCAAGTGATTCAAAATCAAGTGAGTTCAAGCGGTCCATTTGCATGGAGTTTCTTCATGCATATATACCAATAGACATGGTTCGCATGTCTCAAACTTTTCAAAAATGAGTGAGTCCAAAGATCCATCAACATGGAGCTTCTTCATGCGTTTTGTACCAATATGACTTACACAGCAGTGCCACAAGTAGGTGGTACTATCATTACTATCTTTTGGCATGAACATGTGTATCACTATGATCGAGATTCAATAAACCATTCCTTTAGGTGCAAGACCATTGAAGGTATTATTCAAATAAATAGAGTAACCATTATTCTCTTTAAATGAATAACCGTATTGCGATAGACATAATCCAATCATGTCTATGCTCAACGCAAACACCAATCTCGGTGGTAGAGGGAGCGTGCGATGTTTGATCACATCAAACTTGGGAACACTTCCAACATATATCGTCAGCTCACCTTTAGCTAGTCTCTGTTTATTCCGTAGCTTTTATTTCGAGTTACTAACACTTAGCAACCGAACCGGTATCCAATACCCTGGTGCTACTAGGAGTACTAGTAAAGTACACATTAACATAATGTATATCCAATATACTTCTATCGACCTTGCCAGCCTTCTCATCTACCAAGTATCTGGGGTAATCCTGCTCCAGTGGTTGTTCCCCTTATTACAGAAGCACTTAGTCTCGGGTTTGGGTTCAACCTCGGGTTTCTTCATTGGTGCAGCAGCTGATTTGCCGTTTCATGAAGTATCCCTTTGTTCCCTTGCCCTTCTTGAAACTAGTGGTTTCACCAACCATCAACAATTGATGCTCCTTCTTGATTTCTACTTTCGCGGTGTCAAACATCGCGAATACCTCAAGGATCATCATATCTATCCCTGATATGTTATAGTTCATCACGAAGCTCCAGCAGCTTGGTGGCAATGACTTTGGGGAAACATCACTATCTCATTTGGAAGATCAACTCCCACTCGATTCAAGTGATTGTTGCACTCAGACAATTTGAGCACAAGCTCAACGATTGAGCTTTTCTCCCTTAGTTTGCAGGCTAAGAAAATCGTCGGAGGTCTTATACCTCTTGACGTGGGCACGAGCCTGAAATCCCAATTTCAGCCCTCGAAACATCTCATATGTTCCGTGACGTTTCGAAAACGTCTTTAGTGCCTCAACTCTAAACCGTTTAACTGAACTATCACGTAGTTATCAAAACGTGTATGTCCGATGTTCGCAACATCCACAAACGACGTTTGGGGTTCAGCACACTGAGCAGTGCATTAAGGACATAAGCGTTCTAGTGTCCGCATAATCGCTACTGTCAACTTTCAACTATAATTTTCTCTAGGAACATAACTAAAACAGTAGAACTAAAGCGCGAGCTACGACATAATTTGCAAAAAGGTCTTTTGACTATGTTCAGGATAATTGAGTTCATCTTATGAACTCCCACTCAGATAGACATCCCTCTAGTCATCTAAGTGATTACATGATCCGAGTCAACTAGGCCGTGTCCGATCATCACGTGAGACGGACTAGTTAACGTCGGTGAACATCTTCATGTTGATCGTATCTACTATACGACTCATGCTCGACCTTTCGGTCTCCGTGTTCCGAGGCCATGTCTGCACATGCTAGGCTCGTCAAGTTAACCCTAAGTGTTTTCGCTGTGTAAAACTGTCTTACACCCGTTGTATGTGAACGTAAGAATCCATCACACCCGATCATCACGTGGTGCTTAGAAGCGACGAACTGTAGCAACGGTGCACAGTTAGGGGAGAACACTTCTTGAAATTTTTGTAAGGGATCATCTTATTTACTACCGTCGTCCTAAGTAAACAAGATGCATAAACATGATAAACATCACATGCAATCAAATAGTGACATGATATGGCCAATATCATTTTGCTCCTTTTGATCTTCATCTTCGGGGCTCCATGATCATCATTGTCACCGGCATGACACCATGATCTCCATCATCATGATCTCCATCATCGTGTCTTCATGAAGTTGTCACACCAACGACTACTTCTACTTCTATGGCTAACGCGTTTAGCAATAAAGTAAAGTAGTTTACATAGCGTTTTTTAATGACACGCAGGTCATACAAAAAAATAAAGACAACTCCTATGGCTCCTGCCGGTTGTCTTACTCATCGACATGCAAGTCGTGAATCCTATTACAAGAACATGATCAATCTCATACATCACATATCATTCATCACATCCTTTTGGCCATATCACATCACATAGCATACCCTGCAAAAACAAGTTAGACGTCCTCTAATTGTTGTTGCATGTTTTACGTGGCTGCTATGGGTTTCTAGCAAGAACGTTTCTTACCTACGCAAAACCACAACGTGATATGCCAATTGCTATTTACCCTTCATAAGGACCCTTTTCATCGAATCCGTTTCGACTAAAGTGGGAGAGACTGGCACCCGCTAGCCACCTTATGCACCAAGTGCATGTCAATCGGTGGAACATGTCTCACGTAAGAGTACGTGTAAGGTCGGTCCGGGCCGCTTCATCTCACAATACCGTCGAAACAAGATTGGACTAGTAACGGTAAGCATATTGAACAACATCAACGCCCACAACTACTTTGTGTTCTACTCGTGCAAAGAATCTACGCAATAGACCTAGCTCATGATGCCACTGTTGGGGAACGTAGCAGAAATTCAAAATTTTTCCTACGAATCACCAAGATCTATCTATGGAGAGACCAGCAACGAGTAGAAAGAGAGGAGTGCATCTACATACCCTTGTAGATCGCTAAGCGGAAGCGTTCAAGTGAACGGGGTTGATGGAGTCGTACTCGTCGTGATTCAGATCACCGATGATCAAGTGCCGAACGGACGGCACCTCCGCGTTCAACACACGTACAGCCCGGTGACGTCTCCCACGCCTTGATCCAGCAAGGAGAGAGGGAGAGGTTGAGGAAGACTCCATCCAACAGCAGCACAACGGCGTGGTGGTGGTGGAGGAGCGTGGCTATCCTGCAGGGCTTCGCCAAGCACCTACGGGAGAGGAGATGTGTCACGGGAGGGAGAGGGAGGCAACCAAAGGCCTTGGTATATGTGCTCCTCCTTTTCCCCACTATATATAGGGCCAAGGGAGAGGGGGAGGGCGCAGCCTTGCCCCCTCCTCCAAGGAAGGGGTGCGGCTAAGGATGGGGAGGAGTCCATCCTCCCCAAGGCACCTCGGAGGTGCCTTCCCCCTTTAGGACTCTTCCCTCTCCAAGTTTCCTTGTGCATGGGCCTCTTGGGGCTGGTGCCCTTGGCCCATGTAGGCCAAGGCGCACCCCCTACAGCCCATGTGGCCCCCCGGGGCAGGTGGCCCCACCCGGTGGGCCCCCGGGACCCTTCCGGTGGTCCCGGTACAATACCGATGACCCCGAAACTTGTCCCGATGGCCGAAACAGGACTTCCTATATATAAATCTTTACCTCCGGACCATTCCGGAACTCCTCGTGACGTCCGGGATCTCATCCGGGACTCCGAACAACATTCGGTTACCACATACAAGCTTCCTTTATAACCCTAGCGTCATCGAACCTTAAGTGTGTAGACCCTACGGGTTCGGGAGACATGCAGACATGACCGAGACGTTCTCCGGTCAATAACCAACAGCGGGATCTGGATACCCATGTTGGCTCCCACATGTTCCACGATGATCTCATCGGATGAACCACGATGTCAAGGACTCAATCGATCCCGTATTCAATTCCCTTTGTCTAGCGGTATTTTACTTGCCCGAGATTCGATCGTCGGTATACCGATACCTTGTTCAATCTCATTACCGGCAAGTCACTTTACTCGTTCCGTAACACATCATCCCGTGATCAACTCCTTGGTCACATTGCGCATATGATGATGTCCTACCGAGTGGGCCCAGAGATACCTCTCCGTTTACACGGAGTGACAAATCCCAGTCTCGATTCGCGCCAACCCAACAGACACTTTCGGAGATACCTGTAATGCACCTTTATAGCCACCCAGTTACATTGTGACGTTTGGTACACCCAAAGCATTCCTACGGTATCCGGGAGTTGCACAATCTCATGGTCTAAGGAAAAGATACTTGACATTAGAAAAGCTTTAGCATACGAACTACACGATCTTTGTGCTAGGCTTAGGATTGGGTCTTGTCCATCACATCATTCTCCTAATGATGTGATCCCGTTATCAACGACATCCAATGTCCATAGCCAGGAAACCATGACTATCTGTTGATCACAACGAGCTAGTCAACTAGAGGCTCACTAGGGACATATTGTGGTCTATGTATTCACACGTGTATTACGATTTCCGGATAATACAGTTATAGCATGAATAAAAGACAATTATCATGAACAAGGAAATATAATAATAATACTTTTATTATTGCCTCTAGGGCATATTTCCAACAGTATTCACACATGTATTATGTTTCCGGTTAATGCAATTCTAGCATGAATAATAAACATTTACCTTGATATGAGGAAATAAATAATAACTTTATTATTGCCTCTAGGGCATATTTCCTTCACTTACACCCTGCACCCCAAACATATAAGGTTAGAAATTGTTACCGGAATAAAACGTTCAAGTAGAAAATAATAGCAGGACATAAAGGAGTATGTAGCTTATGACTAACATCAGTGAATTGTTGTAATGTATGTTGGGCGGGTTCAAGGAAATTGTTAACAAAATCAAACATATAATGTACTGGATGAACTTTTACTCGGATGGGTTCAGAGGTCAAAATAGAAAGCACCATGGTGTGTTGGCTTAGCATGTGTAGACCTAATGAGTATGGAGGTTTGGGCTTCTTACATAGCAGGACCAGAAATATTTTGTTGCTGGCCAAATGGATCATGAAATTAGAGAGGAGTGACCAAGATTTGAGTTGTCAAACTCTTGGAAAGAAGTACTTGGTGGTGGCAGTTTCTTTCATACGTGCTCGAATGGTGCATCTTTTTCTAGAAAGGGCTCCACGCGATGAAAGGTTGCCTTCACAAAGGCCTTTCCTATCGCGTTGGCGGTGGCAATAGAGCCCTCTTCTGGGAAACCCCCTCAGTGTTTGGTTCCTCATGGTCTATTGGTGATGTGAGCATAAAGCTGGGAGAAGTTACGTAGGAAGGGGCCTAGCCCTTACGTTTTGTTGCTCATTTGGCCCCAGTGAAGTGGTTGAGTGGCGCGAGCTGGACCTTTTGATGGAAAATACTCACAAGGTCGAAGATGCATGTAGGATACTAGGCACTCAATGTAAATCACCAACCTCCCAGATAACCCTGCAATATAAAGAATAAGTTGAACCATATCATAAAGTTGCTCACAATATTTTGTAATCGTGTATGCATTAGCTGAAACAAATCATGCATGCTGCTTATCAAGATCACTCTGGGTCACCAAATTAGCATGTACTTCCTCCATTCCCAAAAATAAGTCTTTTTAGAGATTCTAATATAGACTACATACGGATGTATATAGAGACCCTTTTTCTATTAAAAAAATGCATACATGCTAGACTCGAACGAGCGAGTCTTTTTCACTCGGGGCGGGGCGACTAGAAGCCCTAGCCGCCGCCAGTAGTTCCTTCCGCCGCCTTGCTCCGGCTGTTCCCCATCGCTGACGATCTCGGTCGTTGATTCGTCAGTGGTGAGGGAGGTCGCCGGATCTAAGCGTATGGGTCGTGTAGCTTTAGGTTAAACTCTAGTGGCTTAGCTTTTCGGTCGTTTATCATCATGGCTTCGGCAGCGACGATGGTGACATTGAATAAAGAAGATTAAAATCCTTTCCCAATGAGGCGACCCGTCTTATGGTTGAGGATGAATTTGGAAACCAAACTATTCAAGCAAGGATGCCATGGCGGCGCGACATCCTTGTGGTGTACTTGTGTCCTCACGCCCCGTCGTTTCAACGACGTTTGCTCCAGCGTCGATGCGGAGCTTGGGAGGTAGTCCAGGAGCGGATGCACATTTGGAAGACGAAACGTGTGTTGCATTCGTGGTTGACGGATGGCGGGTATGTTTTCCTCCTTCGGCGTCTTAGTCGTAGTGGGGTGCCAGATCTGAAGTTCGATGGTGTGTCCAGGGTGTTGCCCCGGTTTAAATCATTAAATGACAATGATTTCGCCTTTGGTAAGCCATCTTGGAGGTCTGCAAAGCTGTATATCAGCGATGGGGGCGTGTCGAGCTCTGGTGAGGAGGTGATCCATTTTTTTCTTTGATGGCTACTCTGATGGTGCCAAAGTTAGGTGATGAACGTTGGTGTCAAGCTCAGCAAATTCTTCGATCTTGATTATATTTTTACTTTGGCTGTCAATCCTTTTTTAAAGGTTAGCCTTCTTCTATTTTTCCAGTCTTGTCACGTGAGTCATTACTTTAATTTTTAAACTTATTTTTAAAAAATCTTTATGCTATAAATGAGACACGTGTTACCATGAAAAAAAAATGTGTACGTACTTATAGGCCTGATCCATTTAGGGAGGCGCTTCAGGGGCACGTTCCGGTCTCGACCATTATAGGCCCATTAGGATCGATAGAGATAGCGTGGGCCAGAAAGCCTAATGAGGTGCTGTGACTGGTGTCTCTCTTCTCCCTCCTGAAGCGCCGGCGAAACACGACCGCCGCCGCGGCCGGGGGGATTCAGGCGAGCGGCGCATCGTACGTCGTTAGGTGGTCTTGGGAGCACGCAGACGGCGACGGACGCGCACCTCCCCGACGCCTCCACTTCCCTGGCCCCGTCGTCCTGTCTAAGTCGCCGGCGGCGTGGACGCAGCGATGCTGCGGACGGTGCTGCGCCGGGGAGAGGCGGCTATGAGGCAGGCCGCGCTGGCCGAGGGATCTACGGGGAACCTTCTACGGCTGAGCGTGGCGGAGCGGGAGCGCTCCCGGCGGCGTCGGCGCGACCCGGGGCGCGACGAGTTCTTCGTGCCGACGCCGGAGTCGCTTAAATGGCTCGACTCCGTCACCCTGCCCATGATCCTCACTGCCGCCGCCGTCGCCCTCTTCACCAAGCTCCTCATGATGGTATCCTCCACCCCCACTCTGGTGTTCGCTAGGGTTAATTGCAGCTGCAGCTGCCGTGCATTTGATTGAACACGTTTATTTAGGATTGAACACATAGTTAATCATCTGATCTGCGTACTGTATACATGTGAACCGCTAAGGCCGATCATTGTGTGTTAGTGAATACTTTGGATTTGTAAGATGTGAGCTTCTAGAAATGTAACCTCAAGGAACGAGCTGATAGAGTGGTTGTTAGTATTGTCAACAACGCATCAAATACATTTAGAGAAGAGACTTTCCAAGAAACTCTTTATTGGATGAAATGATTATCTGTCCATGGTAGAGTAGTGAATAGAGCATCTCTAAATGTTGTGTTATCCAGGTATAGTTTTTTTATTCGATATCGAAGTTTGACTTTTCGTGTCCCCTTTTAATGGCTTCATTCAAGAAATGTTCGAACGAATTTATCTTAGTTATTTCATGAACTAATAGTCACCTAGATTTTCATATAAGATATACTACTAGGTAACTGCCCGTGTGTTGCTATGGGTGTAAAAAATATTTTGATGGTTTCACACCAATAATGTAAGCTTGTACCTTTATAATCTACATGCACACATCGAGCTTCACTTTTTAGAAAAGCAAGTCAATAGCACATCAGGCCAAAGATTATAATAGTTATACAAGATAGTTTGATTACTTGTATATCTCTGACATCAAACGTTTCTAGGTGCCTCAGCAGCCTCAAAAGCTGACCACGTCTTCTTAGCGAAAGATACTTTATGTGAAAAAGCTTTATAATTTGATGGGGGTGGTGATCCTCTAGACCCTTTGTATCTTGCAAATCTTACACCCGAAGGAATCTCATATCATCAGAAATGAAGAATGATTTCCATTCTCCAAATACTGGCAATGATCGGATGCCAGACCAGTTCCTGTCTGCACTCTCGAATGCATTCTTCTCTCTTAACCAGCTATTGCTTACAGCAAGGTGATGAACTTTGCCTGCCTGTGACAAACGAGATTTTCCTCTGTCTGACTTTGAGATCGTGATTTCGCAAATGAGATCAAGAATTTGCAAAAAAGAATAATCCTCCCGGTGGCGCTACGGCCTGTCCCTTTTTGATGGCTCGACCATGGTCCTGCTGATTAGCTCAGTGATGTAACTGTTCCCTATTCTTTTCTGTTGTCTTATCCCTCTGCAATCCATCTTCTCACCAAGCATGCCCACCCAATGTAACGGCCTTCAGGAAAAATGGAGAAATACAAAAGCGAAGCTTGAGATGTAAACCCTCGTAGCTTGAGACAAGTACTGTTTTTATCATCCCAAGCTCTGGATTGACCTGAAGCGCATCACTCATATGTTTGTTCAGATTTCTCCACCCCATAGCTCTTGTTTGGTTTGGTTGCCAGGAAGCTACCTATTGTGGAGACCGCAAGAGGGAGGACACCACACTTCTTCAGTATAAGATTTGCTAAGTTAACCATGTTCACATAATATAGAAACAGAGGTCAGGTAATACAGCATTTTCCCTTCCTAAAAGAGAAGGATCGTTCTGTATGTAGTAGCTCAATTACTGTATTAAATTGTACGGTGACAAAAAAAGTGTACAGATTAATCTTTTTTGCGTATAAAAAGAAGATATTTCCAGTTTTACTTTGGGGCTTTCAACTGCAACATTGGCTGAACTCAGTTTTCTAATTCAAGAACTTCTTTCTGCTCAGAGTTGTACTGGTGTTAAGCCATACTTTGCGCTGTATGCTTAATAGATGCATGCTTATGAAAGCTAAAAAGTCTGTTCTGCTCTCCTTTTTCACGATGTGTTGGGAAAAAAACAAAAAATCTAGATAATAAAACAACTAACATAATTTAAGCATCAAGAGACCAAGCAATCACCTCAAATGAGGTGTGGAAATACACCAATTCCGACGCAAAATCCTGATACTTTGATTTACCTTTTCAGCAGGCTTGTGATTTTTGGACATTCAACAACCAAACCAGTAGATAGGTTGACAGAAGAGAAGAAAGACCCAGTTTATTTTTCGGTCTTGTTTTATTGGTGTGTCCTCTGGCACTGGGCGAAAGTGTTTAGGTTGAGCATTGTAATGCCACAATAATGAGAGCTGAAGTTTGACTCTCTACTGTAATATTCCCAATCACAATGAGAACTAACCTGCAGTTTTGAGCAGTACAAGTCCTTACGGGTTGCTGCTACATGACTCTTCATCAATGACTGAGAGAGCCGCCTAACATTGTTGTCATGCTCAGGTTTGTCGTGTAGCCTGCAGAAAAATCGGCTCCGTCGGGCGAGATGCAGGAGATAGGAAAAAAAAGGAGAGATCAAGAGAAAGCAATTAGAGAGATGCAGTTGTCTGACTACCTGGGCCGAGGAGGTCATTGGCGTGCACTGAACCGTCCTGAAGCGGCGTGCAGGTGCGGGACGGCGGCGGCGGCGTCATGTATGTGATTGAAGTAGACAGCGTTGGGGTTGATATCATGATGTCTGGGAGGTTTCGTTGTCGCACCCATCCTGGCACAGAAGATCAATCCGAGACGACAAGGAGGCTCTGTGGCGGTGATGGCCGAGGTGGCGCGGCTAGGGCAGAGGGTGTCACCGGCCACGAGGAAAGGGAGCATGCATGGGGGCTACGGCGGCGATCCAGTAGATTCTCCTCGGCACCCTGCCCCTGCTGGCGATGGGGATCTTATCAGCTGAGCATGATTGGCGGCCCGGAACCCTACAGCTAGTGTTTGGGAGGTGAGATCGGTCCGTGTTAGGGAAGGAGGAGGCGCTCGGATGGGGAAGGGAAGGATTTTACTGATCAGAAAACCGAAAAGACCAGAAAAAACGGTGGAAGGGGAGGGGAAGCGAAACAGTCGGATGAAGCAAAACGGTTTTTTTTACGGGAGTGGAAACCTTTTTTTAGGTAGTAGAGATACATCCTTGTCGAGTAATCATCAATCCTGATGTTTGCCAGATTGTCTACCTACTGCATATTGTATATGTCGATCAAATAGTTTAACTCGGCATTGTTTGCATGTATTCAGAAAATCTTCTGTCTGTTCTGAAATTGGCATGCTCTGAAGCTTAGTTGCATGTGTTTTTGGGTAGGAACATGAAGCTACAGACCAAGAAAGGAGGGAACGCAAGATAAAGAATAGTCACCCTGAGCAAGGAACAGTAAGGATGCTTTCACGTGAAGAGTGGGATGAAATCCAAGAAGTCAGGCCAAGGACCCCTTTTGAATCAAAGTTAGCTCGTCCACATGCCCGCTTAAGAACTGGGGAAAAAATGCGGCTGGTAAGTAGCAGACATAACTTCCTCACTATCATCTCATTGATGCATTTTTATATAGTTCTGTAAATTTTTATGGTATATTACATCTCTTTGGAGTTAGTTTATTGGATCCACTAACTTGCTTCCGTGCTGAAAACAGATGTATTGCTGATGCATAGTAGATACTGATGTTCCATGTTTCAACAACTTGCTGCTATATATAACTAGCAGGGTCACACGTGCATTATGGTGCTAGATTTGTTAGGTATCATACACATGTTTGGTTTACCTCGTGTCCTCATTAGTTATTTCATTATATTCTGCAGGATTTGAGTGATTGTGGTAGACATTTACTCTATAGAGTATAATAGAACCTGTAGCCAAAGTACACCTTGAGGAAACAAGCTTGCAGTTTTCGGTATATATATTTTGTTTCATCAGTGTAGTAATTCTGAAGGCATTAGTTACTCACTCAAACATGCCTTCATCTTAAAAGCAAGGTTTATAATATTGTATCACTTTTCGATATATTTGTGAGTGAGCGTGCGTCGGATCAATTTTGTCTGGTTCTCCCTTACCCGCATCTCTTTTCAAGTCTCCGTGTTGGTAGATCAGGCAGCAAGTCATCTCTTTTCTATTAATAATGTGTTGATCTTACCTGCATCCTTATCTGCATATGTTTTTAAGGTTTGACCTGCCTTTCGCTTTAGAGCTTGATGCTTAAGACTTATCTTGACGTATCTGCCTTGCAGGAGGATGCCAAGGATTGGGCTGTTGATGTGCTAACGGATGCTTTCACTAGAGCGGAAGAGAGTGCTAAGCGGAAGTGATCAAGAAGAAATGCACACCAGCGAACGCATCCAGTTCGAAGTTTTGTTTAGAGGAAACACTTTTGGGTTCTCTTGAAGGCACGTTTCATGGTTTCTTTTGAAGTTCCCGACTCCTCGTAAATGCTAACGTACGTGACAAACTACGGTGGCCGTGTAGAATAAAGTTTCCTTGCTACAATAAATGCTACTCCCCGCCAATTCGATGACCTGGAGTTCATGCCGTTTGTTTGAATGCAGACTAGCGAATTCTTGTGCCTTTTCTTAAACTTTGCAGACTAGTGAATTCTAATTGAGAGCTGTAGTTTCAGCACCTCTTGTGTTTAGATCTTACTATTAGTCATGCATGCCTCCACTGGGAGGTCTTGCCACTGCAATTTGATATCCAACTTTGAGTAGTACAGTACTCCACTGGGATGGGAGTACTCACTAAATCATTTGTTATTTACAGTGTGCCATTGTTGGCTTATACTAGTACATGTGCACAGTGCAGTCCACATGCCTACCTGACGGCTGGTGGGATCTGCTCTCATGCATTTTCTTACGGTATGTTGGGGGAGCGGTACATTACATCGTTTTTGCAATAAAATAAACTTTGGCAGAACCAAATTCAGCATGAATAGTGACCTCTAACCGCCTGCCAATAGCCACTCAGCCATTTGCGCAGCTATGCTGTTTCAGCAGTGACCGGGTTGCCATCGATCTGTGACTGTATCTCGCCCGCCAGACATCCTGGTTGAGTTCGCTGCTCGACCTTGCTCCAGATTGGTGATCTCTTGACTTTATACTACTACCACTACTACCGGTATACCTTGATACTGATATTGCTCGCCGCATGTGCCATGTTGTTCCCGACCGGTGATCAGTTGCGTCGCCAGTCCGGAGTAGCCAAACAGAGAGTAGCCACGTCCGTCCATGGTCCGTTACATTTCCCATTTGGCCTCGTCGTACCGCTGCGCGGACGGGCCAACAACAAGCCTCGCTTTCTCTCCAGATTACTACTACTACCTTTCGCTGTCTAGGCTAGGCTAGACTAGACGTGTTTGGGTCTATTTACCCGCTCGCTCGACGTGGACAAGCACGACTCTGCAACAAAAACGGACGGATTGGGCTCCTCTGTCTTGTGCGCGCACGGGGAAGAAAATTCCAGGCACGAGATTTTAACGGTTGGTTTACAGCGCGGTGTATCTCGCTATCTGGACTGTAAGCAGCGCGGATTGATTGATCCATAATCCATTGACTGTGGCAGCAAGTGAGCGAAAAATGCGGGGTTTCTTCCCACCACATTAAGCAAGCCACATGTACTGCTGCTATCATGCCAACGACAGTCAGTAACCGTGGCCATGGTCTGGAGCGCCTGGCCTGTCGAGATCGTCAAAGCGACAAACATTTTCATATCCTACGCTCAACGCCTGGAAATGGCAGATCCAAGATCCCCCGGCGGCTAAGTGCTGATAGTATACTATGTAAATAAACACGTCGCTAGCCTGCCGCGCTTGACAAATTCACGTAACTCCGGCCGTGGCTGTCTATCGGTGCCAGTTTTCCCCGCGAGCCTCGCTGTCGATGCAGAGATCGTCTTGATTGACTCCGGCCGCGCCGGGTGGGTCCACGGCGACTACTGGTACCGGATCGCCCCCTCAATTATTGGGCCGCGTCCGGCCATGCACGGCGGCGCATACGCCACGCCAAGGCAGGGAAACAGTCCTTCTCTCCTCTAGGTGGAAAGAGGCGGCTGAGGCCTTGTACAATGGGAGGTGCTTAAAAAAATAAACCGAGTTATTCTGAAGCACCCAGTGCCTATTTCTACAGTAGAGACGCTTAGTTAAGCGTCTATCCTATACAAATAAGCACCGGTGCTTAAAGAAAGCCTGGTTTATTTCTCTAAGCACATGCCCTAAGCACCTTTCATTGTACAAGGCCTGATACGCATGTATCCTGGAGACGGGCGGAGCTAATAGCAACTTCAATGGGATGACTCATTTCGTCTGCCCGCGTCCGTTTGGGTCGACGCGTCCGTTTTTCGTCCGCGGGCGATTCATTCCCGGCCCAATTTTGAGCCCGATTTGCGTCGGCGCAGACACGAGACGGACGCGCGCGCGCACGCCTATTTTTCTCCCCGAGCCCGCCGGTCGGTGGCAGCCACCACCATTTCCCCTCATTTTTCACAGAAACACTCCCGCCCGCACGCTCGCTCCCGTCCCAACCATGGACGACGCCATCGACCTCGACCTCGTCCGGCGCCGTCGCCCCCTCCGGGAAAGGCAAGCCTCGTGCCCCACGCAAGACCGCCGCCGCGACCAAGCCAAAGAAGGCACTGACGCCCGAACATCGGGCAAGGGAGTCGGCGAAGAGGAAGGGCCGGAGGCACGCCGCGGACGCGAGGGATGAGGCCGCCGCGCAGGCCGCTGCCGTCGCCGCCGCGTAGCAGGAGTTCACCAATACTCGCGTCGTGGCGGCAACGAGGGAGGCGCTCTACATGCTAGGGGTAAACCCTAGCCAGCACAATCTCGTCCAAGCCGCCGTCGCCGCGGCCAGCACCGGCTCGTCGGCGTTTCCTCGGATGGTGCTGCCCGAGTCACCCCGCACGTCTGCTTGCAACCCGGTCCCCGGCTTCCACGTCTACCCGCAGGCCTCCCGCCTCTCCGGGGAGTGCTCACCCGACGTGAGCGTGGTCGCGCCTTCCACGCCAGCGCCAGCGCCCATCGGCCTCAATGCCACCCCGGTGGTTGGTGGCTCGTCGTCCGGCGGCACGAGGAAATGCGCGCGGCAGACGCCGGCCGGCGGGCTCCCAGACGCCCGTAACCTGTTCGAGGGAATGTCGTCCGCCGTCGACGAGGACTTCATGCAAAACCTCATCTTCGAGGGTGGTGCGCCGGGCGCTGGCTACGATCCCGACGAGACACAAAGCCAGGACGGTCGCGGGGCGTTCACGCCGGCCGCTGCCTATGATCCCGACCAGGTGGCCTTCATGCGTGATCAGGTCAGCGTCGAGCTGGACGGCTTCTCCCTCGACCACGAGTTCCCGGTCGACTACGGGCTAGAGGAAGAGGACGAGTGCGACATCGACGTGGAGCCTTTGTTCGAGGACGAGCTCGCCAACCAAGCCGCCGGTCCTAAGCCGAAGCGCAAGAGCAAGCGTACGAAGGCGTACACAGCAGTCGAAGACAAGCTTCTTTGCGAGTGTTGGCGAAACATTGGACAAGGCCCGAAGACGGGTGCCGAGCAAAAGTATTCGACCTTTTGGACTCGTGTGCACCGAGAGTTTCATGAGCGCAAGAAGTTTCCACCTTACCAATTTGTGAGCACGCGCGGGTGGGTCTCCATTTCCAAGCGGTGGAAGGTGATCCAACAAGAGTGCAACAAGTTCTGCGCCACCCTTGAGAGCGTCAAGGCCCGCCCCGTGAGCGGCATTGGCATGCAAGACATGGTATGATAGCAAGCAAGCCGCCCTTTTTTGTGTCATCAAGATCATCCTTTTACGTCTTCATTTTCTATCGCTTGCCCATATCCTTGCATGGAAACATTTTGTAGGCATTTCAAGCTTTGGAGGCATTCACGGTTCAACACAATGGCAAGTGCTTCAACCTCTTCCATTGCTATCGGTCATCAAGGACGAAGAGAAGTTCAAGGACCAATATGCCGCACTCAAGGCACGTGGGGGGAAGAAAACTGTGGAGGATATTGGGGAGGGCGAGCCGCACGGCCGCGGGGGAAGACCAACTCCAAGGAGGACAAGCGAGATGCGGCCACCAACGCCTTGATCGCAAGCGTGGACGGCATGATGAATAAGAAGGACTCAAGGGAGGAGGAGCGCCGGCGTTTCAAGGCGGAGCAAATGGATGCTTTCATGGAGATCCAAAGGAGGAGGCTTGATCTTGACGCCGAGAAGCAAGCTAAGATGTTCGAGCTCGAGGTGGAGAAGCAAGCCAGGATGCTAGAGATCGAGGCCGCCAACGCCAAGACCAAGGCGAAAGAAGTGGCTCTTGCGAGCATGATGACCGGGGTGGAGATCATAAAGGTGGATCTCAACTCCGTGTCGCCAAGGAAGAGGCCGTGGTTCGAGAAGATGCAGGCCGTCATGTTCAAGTTTGACGACGAGTGATCTATGTCGGCGAGGGCCATCTTTTTTGTATACCGGTAGGTGTGCCGGCATGACCACGAGAGCCGAGATGACGTGGTCGAACTCAAGTCACACCCTTTTTTGTGTGCTGGCATGTGTGCCGGCCGGCTGGCGAGTGCGCCAGCATGAACTGTGATGATATTTTCTGAAGCCGGCATTGTATGCCGGCGCTGGCATGGTGCCGGCATGAGACATGCATGGCCGCTGGCATGATCGGCCGTGTGCCCTTTTTATTTAAAAGTTGAATGCGTGCATGAAATGGGTCGATGCGTTGGGCGCACTGCCAATCCAAATGCAAAACTGGACAGATGCCGGACGGGCAGCCGATTCAAACGAATAAAAAACGGACAAATGCGTCGTCCGTTTGGGTCGGCCCGTTGGAGTTGCTCTAAGCTCACGTAAAATACTCACATAATTCCGGACGGAGGGAGTAGTATATGACATCGATTGACTAGTCGTCGGCGGACGCGGATGGATTGGCTGCCGCGCACATTCTATAGCCACACCACTGGGCACCTCGCGGTCTGTCTGGCTCGACCAAGAATCCTAGCTAGCTATCGATCGACAAGGCACGTATTCACGTTACCGCTGGCGCATGGATGTATGTAAAAGAGGTGTCCGTGGGCAGGCGCAGAGTAGTATTTTTTTCCCTATTATATGTGCATGCACACGCTATGATATGTGCGGTGCAAAAAAAATAAAGAAATGCGGGTAGCTCCCACGCTCCTGCGACTCGCCACTCCGGCGCCCGCTGCCACCGCCCCCGCCGTCCGTCGCCTGCTATCCGCCACTTCCTCGTCCTCAGGGAGTTAATCTGCTTCAACTGCCAGGGCTCCGACCACTTTGGCTGGGAGTGCAGAGATCCGGTGCGCTGCAATTACTGCGATCGGCAGGGCCACTTTGCTCGCGAGTGCTCATTTAGGCTCCAGCAGCAACCTCTTCGCCACAACAACCCTCCTCCCTCTCCTCTATCGGATACAACGCCCGTCGCCCCTTCACTTCCAACTCCTGCGCCCACCAACCTGGCCGCCGTCCTCCCGCCGGGCCCCCCCCGCTGCTCCCGGCCAACCAAGGCCCGATGCCACGCCTGGGTGACACGGCCTCTCGTCCGGCCGAGGGGCACGTGGTGCTTCTCTCCACCCTGGCCATGGAGCTGCAAGCGGCCCTGCTTGCTTCCAACG
>NC_041389.1:449644435-449649173 GCF_002162155.2 Triticum dicoccoides | reverse complement strand
GAGGAGATCGCGCGTGCCATCGAGGCAGAGACCAACATCGCCAGGGGCTATTTTAGCGTCATCCCGTTCTTCCCGGAGGACTTCCTCGTCACCTTCCGGCATCCTCACCACCGCGACGAGCTCACCACCAGGGTCCGCCTCCCGCACCGCAACCTCGACATCAACGCCACCAAGTGGCGTGCCAACACCCACTACAAAGTCGCCAAGATGCACTACCACGTCCACCTTTGCTTGGAGAATGTCCCGCTGCATGCCTGGGGGGAGGAGGAGATCGCCAAGATCCTGGGCAAGAACACCATTCTGCACTACTTCGACATCGCTACTCTGCAGAAGGAAGACGCCTCGATGGTCAGTCTGTGGGCTTGGACAACCAATCCATCGGCCATCCCCAAGGTGATGTGGTCCACATTCATCGACCGGCCGGGCCACTAACCCATCGGCAGTGCCATCCCCGCAGGGCCAGGGTTGGACGGACTGGAGGACAGGGTGGTGATTCACCTTGATCTGCTTGAGGACTTCAGTCCGGACACCGCCGGCAACATCCCGAGGAACGCCCGGCACCACCCCTATGACTGGACCAAAGGCATCATCGACGGTGAGCGACAGCCGAGGGAGAGCCACAGCTCCCCTGCTGCTCATGGGCGGGAGCATCGACGCGATGATGACCATGATGACCAAGGCGACCATGGCGACCACCGTGGCAGGCAGGGTGACCACGGCCAGTCCTGGGCTGGCCGAATTTTCAGGAGTCGTTCCCGTGTGGCTAGCAATAGGAGAGAAGACAGAGGGCGGCGCGAAGAGCAACACAGCCGTGATGATCGCCGTGGGGATCTGCATGATGGGCGCGACAGGAGGTGCAGGCAGGGCGTCTCGGAGCCGGCGCTGGCCCTCCTGGCTGGCTCGGGTGCTGCTAGCGGCGCCTTGGTGCAGGAGGCCGAGGGCATGCCTGCTCTGGTGCCACCGCCTGTGCGTGGCCGCTCCCTTCTCCGTCATCCCTCGCCATGCTCCAAGCGGAACCGCTCCAACGACAACCTGACGCCGCAGGCTTCCCCACCGCTATCTCCTATGTCGGTGTTGCCGTCCTCGCCAAGCTCAAGGCGTGCTGATACCCGCTCTGCTGCCAGGGACGCCGCGGTGTAGGCCAAGGTGGGGGGGGGGGGCTAGTGCGCTGGTGGCTGGGCTGTGCTCCCCTGTGCGGCTGACGCTTCCAACGCCACTGCTGCCAAGCACTGCTGGGTTCGTGGCTTTCCCAACTCCGCCAATCTTCCCAGGCCGGACCCCTCCTAGAACCCCACCGCCTTCGGGCGTGGATGTAGCGGTGCACCCGACAATGCAGGTTCTCTTCTAGGAGAGGAGCGCGCTCTCCTGCCGGCTCCCCACCCCTCCCCGGTCAAGGCTCAGGCAAGGCGGCGCAAGACAATGGCTGGGGTGGCTATCTCGTCCCAGGACGGGGGTGGCTTCTCGCTAAGGCGTACCAGTGCCCGCGTCCACACGTGCAAGGTGGGCTTCGCCACATCGATGGCCAAGGAAGCGCAGGGGCTGGTCTGCTGCTCGACCGGCATCATCCGCAACGGGGAAGACGTCACCGCACGGGCCCTCGACCAATTCGAGCGCCAGTTCAAGGACCAGCTGCCTGAGAGACTCATGGTTGCTCTTCGTGGGCTATTCAGGATCGACGACGCCCGGGCTGCTGCGGTGGAGGAGGCCCTCATTGGGCATGGAGGCGCTGCTGCACTGGATCATGAGGAGGAGGTGCAATCCAGCACCTATGATGTGCTCGATCGCGATGTTGTTGAGCTTCTAGTTTATCATGTTAGGACAACCAGTTAACTTTCTTAGTTGGAATGTAAGGGGTTTAAATTGCCCAAACCGCCGGGCCACTGTCCACAAGACTATTGCTGCTACTTCTTGTCATTTGGCTTGCCTCCAGGAGACAAAACCTGAGGTTATGGACCAGTTCACCGCCTCCTTCCTGGGAGGGGCCAGGCTTAAGAGCTTTGCCCACCGGCCGGCGCTGGGAACTAGGGGCAGCATCCTGCTTCTTTGGGAAGATGACGCCGTGCATGTGTCTGATGTTGTGCTCTCTATCTACTGCCTCTCGGCCACTGTCCTCACCCACGAGTCCGACGTTTCTTTCAAGATCACGGCGGTTTACGACCCTTCAAATTCTTCATGCAAAAATGCCTTCTTCGCGGAGCTCCTGGCTCAAAAGCCACCTCCTGGGATCAAATGGCTTGCCCTGGGTGACTTCAACCAAATTCACCGTGCTCGGGACAAGAATAAGCGAAATTTCAATTGTGGCCATATCAACCGCTTCCGCAACACCCTCCATGCGTGCGAGCTCAATGAGATTCACCTGCAGAACCGCCGGTTCACTTGGAGCAACGAGCGAAACAACCCCACCCTTTGCAAGCTTGACTCTTATTTCTGCAATGCGGACTGGGACCTCACATTCGGCACGCATGTTCTGCATGCTCTCTCCACTTCGCTTTCGGACCACTGCCCTCTCCTTCTCGCGGACGACAGTGGGCCAAGGAGGCCACGTTGCTTCAAGTTTGAGAATTTCTAGACCTCTATGTCGAGCTTCCAGGAGGTGGTGGACAAGGCTTGGAGTGAGATATGCTCTCATCAGGAACCCTACCAGCGGCTCTTCCACAAGATGAAAAAAGTCAGCGTGAGGCTCGTGGAGTGGAGTCGTAAGCTGTTCTCGAAGGCAAAGCTTCACTTGCATGATGCGCTTACTAGTGCAGAACTGGGCTATAACTCCGGTTCGTAAGGGCCTTTAGTGTCCGTTCTTTAACCGGCACTAAAGGGTGGGGACTAAAGCCCCCCCCTTTAGTACCGGTTCTGCAGGAACCGCCGCTAAAGGGCCACCACGTGGCATGAGCCAGGGCCGGGTGTGGGGAGACCTTTAGCACCGGTTGATAACACCAACCGGTACTAAAAACTTTGGGGGGTTTTGGTTTTATTATTTATTTTTCCTTTAATTTTGTGTTTTCCATTTAATTCTTTTTCGTTTGCTGGTATTTTACGACTACATATTGTACACGTTATCACAACCACACCATTATTCACATACACATGTATATATATACAGTTTTTCCTACATGTTGCCTTCAGAGCTAGTGGCATTTGCCTTGGTGCCTTCAAAGCCAGTGGCATTTGCCTTGGTGCCTTCGGAGCACGATGACAATTGGGAGTGGTTCATTGGGGCGGTAGCTCGTAATAAAATTCCCCTTTGGGATCTATAACCTCGTCGAGAAAAAATCCTGCTATTTCCTCTTGAAGTGCTCGTATGCGCTCCTCTGGTAGGAGCTTCTCCCACACCAATTCGAACTGTTAAGAAGGAGATCAATATGCATGTGTATTAGTTATGTGACTAGATATCGATAATGATGTAAAAATTGTGAATATTGTTCTGTCAAACGTACCCATAGCTGTCTATCAGTTTTGGTCCTTTCGGACGTCATCGTGCGAATGTTCTCGAAAATGTAGTATGCACACACATCAGTCCCCTGCGCCTGCTTCAGGGCCTTTACGAGAATATAATTTAATTAGATAATAATTAATCAAGCATGATAATTAATGGTATCGAAACTATAATTAAAGAGATGCATGGTAGCTAGCTAGTACTACTTAATTAATTATACCTTGGGTCGAAACCAATACAACTTTTCTCTCCATTTGCCTGGAACCTCCTTCGAATTCCTGAACTTTTCCCAAGCCCTGCCCGCCGGCAAATAAAATGAATAAACGAGTTATTAAATAGTTGATATCAGGAAATGACGAACTAAAGAGGCCGCCATATAGTTAATAATGATTGAAATCACCTGTCGACTATCCCCTTCACGTTTGAGTAGTCTCTTTTTTTAAGTAGTGAGTCCAGTACTTCAACTGTTCCTTTGTCAACTTTAATGATTAACAAGATCCAATGGTAACTGCATGCACACACACACACACGTTTGCATGTCTTAATTAAGCGTTATGTGCATAACACTCATCATTGGTAGTAATAATTATTAACATCTAGCTAGCTAGTAAGTAAAAACAGAATTTATAGTACACGACAGTGTGACTCACATGGAGTTGTAAGGAAGTAGTATATCTTCATTGGTATTGAGGCGCTTCAAGAACTCTAGCATGCTTTTCTCTACATCTGCTTTAGACCATGGATATGTCCATGTTTCTTCATTAACGGTATTTGGGTCAATGAACCCAATGCCATAGCGTCCACCTTTTTCATTTCATACATCTTCATCCTGCATAATACCACAGAAAAGAATATAGTGAGGATAATTACAGGTAATGATTGATCAATGAGCACTACAGCTAGCTTGAGACTTAAATTACAGAAAGAAATCACTTACACACAATAGCAACTGACGAGAGATTTGTCGAGTGCTTCTTGATTGAATAACTGAAATAGTTCTGAATACTCAATGGACAGAGCTAGTTTATGGAAGTAATACTCTTCCTTGACTTTCACCATGAGGGACTCTCGATTGGTACTCTTGGTAATTTTCATGTACCAATCATGCAACTCATACATTCTCGTTGGGAGGTTCTTGACCTCCTCAGGCTTGACCAAAGGTTGGCCGCAGACATATTTCGGTTTTATGTCCTCCTCTCTAAGCAGAGGCATGGGATCAATCTCGAGGAGTTGTCCAACAATGATACCAAGCATTTCCGCCTGCCTTCTATGCTCGTCGGTTATTACCAGCTGACCGGTGCCGGTACT
>NC_041389.1:449563330-449644080 GCF_002162155.2 Triticum dicoccoides | reverse complement strand
GCCGCTGCTACCTCTTGAGCATGCATTGGTTTTTCCCTTGAAGAGGAAAGGGTGATGCAGCAAAGTAGTGTAAGTATTTACCTTAGTTTTTGAGAACCAAGGTATCAATCCAGTAGGAGGCTCCTCAAAAGTCCCTCGTACCTACACAAACAAACAAGAACCTCGCAACCAACGCGATAAAGGGGTTGTCAATCCCTTCATGGTAACTTGCGAAAGTGAGTTTGATAGAGATAATAAGATAAGATAAATATTTTTGGTATTTTTATGATATAGATTGGAAAGTAAAAGATGCAAATAAAAGTAGATGTGAAACTTATATGATAAAAGATAGACCTGGGGGCCATAGATTTCACTAGTGGCCTCTCTCAAGATAGCATAAGTATTACGGTGGGTGAACAAATTACTGTCGAGCAATTGATAGAAAAGTGCATAGTTATGAGATTATCTAGGCATGATCATGTATATAGGCATCACGTCCGCAACAAGTAGATCGAAATGATTCTGCGTCTACTACTATTACTCCACACATCGACCGACTCATGCCTGCATCTAGAGTATTAAGTTCATAAGAACAGAGTAACACATTAAGAAAGATGACATGATGTAGAGGGATAAACTCATGCAATATGATATAAACCCCATATTTTTATCCTCGATGGCAACAATACAATACGTGCCTTGCTGCCCCTGCTGTCACTGGGAAAGGACACCGCAAGATTGAACCCAAAGCTAAGCACTTCTCCTATTGCAAGAAAGATCATTCTAGTAGGCCAAACCAAACTGATAATTCGAAGAGACTTGCAAAGATAACCAATCACACATAAAAGAATTCAGAGAAGATTCAATTATTTCTCATAGATAAACTTGATCATAAACCCACAATTCATCGGATCTCGACAAACACACCGCAAAAAGAGTTACATCGAATATATCTCCAAGAAGATCGAGGAGAACATTGTATTGAGATTAAAAGAGAGAGAAGAAGCCATCTAGCTAATAACTATGGACCCAAAGGTCTGTGGTAAACTACTCACAACTCATTGGGGAGACCTTGGAGATGATGTAGAGGCCCTCCATGGTCGATTCCCCCTCCGACGGAGCGCCGACGAAGGCTCCAAGATGGGATCTCGCAGATACAGAAGGTTGTGGCGGTGGAAATAGTTTTTCGTGGTGCTCCTGGATGTTTTCGGGGTACTTAGGTATATATAGGAGGAAGAAGTATGTAGGTGGATCCACGAGGGGCCCACGAGGCAGGGGGCGCGCCCACCCCCTTAGGGCGCACCGGCCACCCTTGTGGCCTCCTCGGCTACTTCTTGACGTCCACTCCGAGTCTCCTAGATTGTGTTTGTTCCAAAAAGATCGCTCCCAAAGGTTTCATTCCGTTTGGACTCCATTTGATATTCCTTTCCTTCGATATACTGAAATAGGGAAAAAACAGCAATTCGGGCTGGGCCTACGGTTCGTAGGTTAGTCCCAAAAATAATATAAAAGTGTAAAGTAAAGCCCATAAATATCCAAAACAGGTAATATAATAGCATGGAACAATAAAAAATTATAGATATTTTGGAGATGTATCAAGCATCCCCAAGCTTAATTCCCGCTCGTCCTCGAGTAGGTAAATGATAAAAAACAGAATTTTTGATGTGGAATGCTACCTAGCATATTTCTCAATGTAATTTTCTTTATTGTGGCATGAATGTTCAGATCCAAATGATTCAAAATAAAAGTTCATATTGACATAAAAGTAATAATACTTCAAGCATACTAACAAGGCAATCATGTCTTCTCAAAATAACATGGCTAAAGAAAGTTCATCCATATAAGATCATATAGTTAGGCTATATTTCATTTTCATCACACAAAATACTCCCGTGCATCATGCACAACCCCGGTTTTAGCCAAGCAATTGGTTCATACTTTTTAACGTGCTTCAGCTTTTTTCAACTCTCACGCAATACATGAGCGTGAGCCATGAATATATTACTATGGGTGGAATAGAATATGATGATGGAGGTTGTGTGGAGAAGACAGAATAGGATAAATTCTCACATTGACGAGGCTAATCAACGGGCTATGGAGGTGCCCATCAATTGATGTTAATATGAGGAGTAGGGATTGCCATGCAACGGATGCACTAGATCTATAAATGTATGAAAGCTCAACAAAAGAAACTAAGTGGGTGTGCATCCAACTTGCTTGCTCACGAAGACCTAGGGCATTTGAGGAAGCCCATCGTTGGAATATACAAGACAAGTTCTTAATGAAAAATTCCCACTAGTATATGAAAGTGACAGCATAAGACACTCTCTATATGAAGAACATGGTGCTACTTTGAAGCACAAGTGCGGAAAAGGATAGTAAAATTGTCCCCTTTTTTATTTTCTTTTTTTGGCCTTTTTTTATTTGGCCTTCTTTTTCTTTGGCCTTTTTTTTTCTTTTTGGCCTTTCTTTTTTTATAAGGGACAATGCTCTAATAATGATGATCATCACACTTCTATTTATTTACAACTCATGAATTACAACTCAAAACTACAACAAGATATGACTCTATATGAATGCCTCCGGCGGTGTACCGGGATGGGCAATGAATCAAGAGTGACATGTATGAAATTTTTTGCAAGGTGGCTTTGCCACAAATACGATGTCAACTACATGATCATGCAAGGCAATATGACAATGATGATGCATGTCATGATAAACGGAACGGTGGAAAGTTGCATGGCAATATATCTCGGAACGAAATGCCATAATAGGTAGGTATGGTGGCTGTTTTGAGGAAGATATAAGGAGGTTTATGTGTGATAGAGCATATAGTATCACGGGGTATGGATGCACCGGCGAAGTTTGCACCAACTCTCAAGGTGAGAAAGGGTAATGCACGGTACCGAAGAGGCTAGCAATGATGGAAAGGTAAGAGTGCGTATAATCCATGGACTCACATTAGTCATAAAGAACTCATATACTTATTGCAAAAGTTTTATTAGCCCTTGAAGCAAAGTACTACTACGCATGCTCCTAGGGGGGAGGTTGGTAGGAGTTAACCATCGCGCGCCCCCGACCTCCACACATAAGGAAGAAAATCAAAAGAACGCCCTATGCAACAAATTTGTTACACAACTTTTACCATACGTGCATGGTACGGGACTTGCCAACTTCAGCACAAGTATTCTTCAAATTCACAATTACCCAACTAGCATGACTCTAATATCACCACCTCTATATCTCAAAACAATTATCAAGCATCAAATTGATCATAGCATCCAATTTACTTCCTATAATAGTTTTTATTATACCCAACTTGGATGCTCATCATTCTAGGACCAATTTTATAACCATAGCAAATACCATGTTGTTCTAAAAGACTCTCAAAATAATATAAGTGAAGCATGAGATATCAATAATTTCTACAAAATCAAGCCACCGCCGTGTTCTAAAAATTATAAGTGAAGCACTAGAGCAAAAACTATCTAGCTCAAAAGATATAAGTGAAGCACATAGAGTATTCTAATAAATTCCCAATCATGTATTTCTCTCCCAAAAGGTGTGTACAGCAAGGATGATTGTGGTAAACTAAAAAGAAAATAATCATATCATACAAGACACTCCAAGCGAAACACGTATCATGTGGCGAATAAAAATATAGCTCCAAGTAAAGTTACCGATAGACGAAGACGAAAGAGGTGATGCCTTCCGGGGCATCCCCAAGCTTAGGCATTTGGTTGTCCTTGAATATCTTGGGGTGCCATGGGCATCCCCAATCTTAGGCTTTTGGTTGTCCTTGAATATCTTGGGGTGCCATGGGCATCCCCAAGCTTAGGCTCTTGCCACTCCTTATTCCATACTCCATCAAATCTTTACCCAAAACTTGAAAACTTCACAACACAAAACTCAACAGGAAATCTCATAAGTTCCGTTAGTGCAAGAAAGAAAAACCACCACATAAGGTACTGTAATGAACTCATTCTTTATTTATATTGGTGTTAAACCTACTGTATTCCAACTTCTCTATGGTTCATACCCCCCGATATTAGCCCTAGATGCATCAAAATAAGCAAACAACACACGAAAAACAGAATCTGTCAAAAACAGAATAGTATGTAGCATGTAACTTTCGAATACTTCTGAAACTCTAAAAATCCTACCAAAATAGGAAGTCCTAGACAATTTGTCTATTGATCTACAGCAAAAAGAATCAACGCAAAATCACGTTTCTGTGATTTATTGAATTTTTTCTCATGAGCGCAAAAGTTTCTGTTTTTCAGCAGAATCAAATTAACTATAACCATAGGTTATCCTATAGGTTCTACTTGGCACAAACACTAATTAAAACATAAAACCACATCCAAACATAAGCTAGATGAATTATTTATTACTAAACAGAAGCAAAAAGCAAGGAACAAAAATAAAATTGGGTTGCCTCCCAACTACTGCTATCGTTTAACGCCCCTAGCTAGGCATAAAAGCGAGAATAGATCTAAGTATTGCCATCTTTGGCATTCAATTATTTAATAGAGCACTTGTAATCCTTAGGAAATTCTTTTTTTATTAATGATTAAACTTCTAGGCAAGAAATCAAGAAATTCACTTGTAGCAAAAGGTTCCTTAATGATAGTGGAAAAACTGGGGTGAACACTTATGGATTTGAGATCTGCATTTTCCTTACTAGAAGATTCACCCTTATTTTTATGAACATACATTAATTTGCCAAATTTAATAGGAGGAGTTGGAGTATTTTTCACGGATGAAAAGGCAGACCCTAAGTTAGTAATTATATCCTCAAGTTTACCTATTCTTGTAGAATCTTGATCTATTCTTTCATTAACTATAAGTTCCTTTTCTTTAAAAAATCTCAGAGTAGTTCCAACCTTAGATCCATATTGGGTAATTTGGTTGTGGATCTTTTTGTCCAAATTTTCAATTAACTCAACAGTGGCAATTTTATTTTCAATAACTTCAAGCCTTTGCATCACATGTTCTAGAGTTAAAATAGTTCCATTAACCAAAAGAGGCGGTGGACCGAACAAATCTAACATAACATTATAAGCATCAAAAGTATGGCTACCCAAGAAATTCCCTCCGATAATGGTATTAAGAATATATCTATTCCAAGGAGTAATGCCTACATAAAAATTGCGAAGAAGGACGGAAGTAGAAAGCTTCCTAGTAGATCTATTTTGGGCATTGCAAATTCTATACCATGCATCTTTTAGATTTTCTCCCTCCCTTTGTTTAAAATTAAGAACTTCATGATCGGGAGTATTAATGATAAGAGGAGGACTAACCATGATGACGAAATAAACAAACTAACACACGAGCACACAAAAGGCAAGCGAAAGTGAAAGAGGAGAACGGGAAAGAGAGGGCGAATAAAACGGCAAGGGTGAAGTGGGGGAGAGGAAAACGAGAGGCAAATGGCAAATAATGTAATGCGAGGGAGATCAGTTTGTGATGGGTACTTGGTATGTCTTGACTTGAGCGAAGACCTCCCCGGCAACGGCGCCAGAAATCCTTCTTGCTATCTCTTGAGCATGCGTTGGTTTTTGAAGGAAATATGCCCTAGAGACAATAATAAAGTTATTATTTATTTCCTTATTTCATGATAAATGTTCATTATGTTGGAAATATGCCCTAGAGGCAATAATAAAATGGTTATTATTGTATTTCCTTGTTCACGATAATTGTCTATTGTTCATGCTATAATTGTATTAACTGGAAACCGTAATACATGTGTGAATACATAGACCACAACATGTCCCTAGTGAGCCTCTAGTTGACTAGCTCGTTGATCAATAGATGGTTATGGTTTCCTGACCATGGACATTGGATGTCATTGATAACGGGATCACATCATTAGGAGAATGATGTGATGGACGAGACCCAATCCTAAGCATAGCACAAGATCGTGTAGTTCGTTTGCTAAGAGTTTTTCTAATGTCAAGTATCATTTCCTTAGACCATGAGATTGTGCAACTCCCGGATATCGTAGGAATGCTTTGGGTGTACCAAACGTCACAACGTAAATGGGTGGCTATAAAGGTGCACTACAGGTATCTCTGAAAGTGTCTGTTGGGTTGGCACGAATCGAGACTGGGATTTGTCACTCCGTATGACGGAGAGGTATCTCTGGGCCCACTCGGTAATGCATCATCATAATGAGCTCAATGTGACTAAGTGGTTAGTCACGGGATCATTCATTATGGAACGAGTAAAGTGACTTGTCGGTAACGAGATTGAACGAGGTATTGGGATACCGATGATCAAATCTCGGGCAAGTTACATACCTATTGACAAAGGGAATTGTATACAGGATTGATTGAATCCCCGACATCGTGGTTCATCCGATGAGATCATCGTGGAACATGTGGGAGCCAACATGGGTATCCAGACCCCGCAGTTGGTTATTGGCCGGAGAGATGTCTCGGTCATGTCTGCATGATTCCCGAACCCGTAGGGTCTACACACTTAAGGTTCAGTGACGCTAGAGTAGTAATGGGAATAGTATGTTGTTATCAAAGGTTGTTTGGAGTCCCAGATGAGATCTCGGACGTGACGAGGAACTCCGGAATGGTCCGGAGGTGAAGATCGGTATATTGGACGAAGGGTATTGGAGTCCAGAATTATTCCGGGGGGTACCAGGTGGTGACCAGCGCGTCCGAAAGGGGTTTCGGAGGCCCCGGCAAGCATTGGGAGGCCTTATGGGCCAAGGGGAGGGGGCACATCAGCCCACTAAGGGGCTAAGAGCCCCTCCCACCCCATCTCACGTAACCTGGAGAGGTGGGGGCGCCACCCCTAGAGCAGCCGCCCCTCCCGGCTTGGGGGGCAAGTTTCCTAGGGGGTGGGGGCGCCCAAACCCATCTAGGGTTTCCCCTATGGCCGCCGCCCCTCCCCTAGGGAAACCCTAGGGCGCCTCCTCCTCCCCCTTCCCTCTATATATAGTGAGGGAGAGAGAGAGCAGCCGCACCCTTCCCCTGGCGCAGCCCTCTCCCTCCTCCAACACCTCCTCCTCCTCCGTAGTGCTTGGCGAAGCCCTGGTGGAGAACCACGAGATCCACCACCACCACGCCGTCCTGCTGTCGGAGTTCTCCCTCAACTTCTCAAATCCCCTTGCTGGATCAAGAAGGAGGAGACGGGCTGCACGTGTGTTGAACGCGGAGGCGCCGTCCGTTCGGCGCTAGATCGTAACTTTCGCGATTTGAATCGCCACGAGTACGACTCCATCAACCGCGTTCTTGTAACGCTTCCTCTTAGCGATCTTCAAGGGTATGAAGATGCTCATCCTCTCCCTCTCTTGTTTCTAGAATCTCCATAGACTGATCTTGGTGTTGCATAGAAAATTTTGAATTTGTGCTACGTTCCCCAACAGTGGCATCATGAGCTAGGTCTATTGCGTAGATTCTATGCACGAGTAGAACACAAGTAGTTGTGGGCGTTGGTTTTTGTTCAGTATGCTTATCGTTACTAGTCCTATCTTGTTTCGATGGTATTGTGGGATGAAGCGGCCCGGACCGACCTTACACGTACACTTACGTGAGACAGGTTCCACCGACTAACATGCACTTGTTGCATAAGGTGGCTAGCGGGTGCCAGTCTCTCCCACTTTAGTCGGATCGGATTCTATGAAAAGGGTCCTTATGAAGGGTAAATAGCAATTGGCATATCACCTTTGTGGCTTTGCGTAGGTAAGAAACGTTCTTGTTAGAAACCCATAGCAGCCACGTAAAACATGCAACAACAATTAGAGGACGTCTAACTTGTTTTTGCAGGGTATGCTATGTGATGTGATATGGCCAAAAGAATGTGATGAATGATATGTGATGTATGAGATTGATCATATTCTTGTAATAGAAATCATGACTTGCATGTCTATGAGTATGACAATCGGCAGGAGCCATAGGAGTTGTCTTAATTTATTGTATGACCTGCGTGTCATTGAACAACGCCATGTAATTACTTTACTTTATTGCTAACCATTAGCCATAGTGGTAGAAGTAATAGTTGGCGAGACAACTTCGTGGAGACACAATGATGGAGATCATGATGATGGAGATCATGGTGTCATGCTGGTGACGAAGGTGATCATGTCGCGCTTCAAAGATGGAGATCAAAGGCGCAAGATGATAATGGCCATATCATGTCACTATATGATTTGCATGTGATGTTTATCATGTTTACATCTTATTTGCTTAGAACAACGGTAGCATAAATAAGATGATCCCTCACTAAAATTTCAAGAAAGTGTTCCCCCTAACTGTGCACCGTTGCGAAAGTTCGTTGTTTCGAAGCATCACGTGATGATCGGGTGTGATAGATTCTAACGTTCGCATACAGCGGGTGTAAGCCAGATTTACACATGCAAAACACTTAGGTTGACTTGACGAGCCTAGCATGTACAGACATGGCCTCGGAACACAAGAGACCGAAAGGTCGAACATGAGTCGTATAGACCGATGATGACTAGTCCGTATCACGTGATGATCGGACACGGCCTAGTTGACTCGGATCATGTATCACTTAGATGACTAGAGGGATGTCTATCTAAGTGGGAGTTCATTAAATAATTTGATTAGATGAACTTAATTATCATGAACATAGTCAAAAGGCCTTTGCAAATTATGTCGTAGCTTGCGTTTTAGTTCTACTGTTTTAGATATGTTCCTAGAGAAAATTTAGTTGAAAGTTGATAGTAGCAATTATGCGGACTGGGTCCGTAAACTAAGGATTGTCCTCATTGCTCCACAGAAGGATTGTGTCCTTAATGAACCACTCGGTGTGCTGAACCTCGAACGTCATCTGTGGATGTTGCGAACGTCTGACATACACGTTTTGATGACTATGTGATAGTTCAGTAATGTTAAACGGTTTAGAATTGAGGCACCGAAGACGATTTTGAAACGTCGCGGAACATATGAGATGTTCCGAGGGCTGAAATTGGGATTTCAGGCTCGTGCCCACATCAAGAGGTATAAGACCTCCGACGAGTTTCTTAGCCTACAAGCTAAGGAAGAAAAGCTCAATCGTTAAGCTTGTACTCAGATTGTCTGGGTACAACAATCACTTGAATCGAGTGGGAGTTAATCTTCCAGATGAGATAGTGATGTTTCTCCAAAGTCATTGCCACCAAGCTACTAGAGCTTCGTGATGAACTATAACATATCAGGGATAGATATGATGATCCTTGAAATATTCGCGATGTTTGACACCACGAAAGTAGAAATCAAGAAGGAGCATCAATTGTTGATGGTTAGTGAGACCACTAGTTTCAAGAAGGGTAAGGGCAAGAAGGGATACTTCATGAAATGGCAAACCAGTTGCTGCTCTAGTGAAGAAACCCAAGGTTGAACCCAAACCCGAGACTAAGTGCTTATTTAATGAGGGGAACGGTCACTGAAGCAGAACTATCCTAGATACTTGGTAGATGAGAAGGCTGGCAAGGTCGACAGAAGTATATTGGATATACATTATATTAATGTGTACTTTACTAGTACTCCTAGTAGCACCATGGTAATAGATACCGGTTCGGTTTCTAAGTGTTAGTAACTCGAAATAAAAGGCTACGGAATAAACGGAGACTAGCTAAAGGCGAGGTGACGATATGTGTTGGAAGTATTTCCAAGGTTGATGTGATCAAACATCGCACGCTCCCTCTACCATCGGGACCGATGTTAAACCTAAATAATTGTTATTTAGTGTTTGCGTTGAGCATAGACATGATTGGATTATGTCTATCATAGTATGGTTATTCATTTAAGGAGAATATTGGTTACTCTATTTATTTGAATAATACCTTCAATGGTCTTGCACCTAAAATGAATTGTTTATTGAATCTCGATCGTAGTGATACACATGTTCATGCCAAAAGATATAAGATAGTAATGATAGTACCACCTGCCTGTGGCACTGCCATTTGAGTCATATTGCTATAAAACGCATGAAGAAGCTCCATGTTGATGGATCTTTGGACTCACTCATTTTTGAAAAGTTTGGGACATGCAAACCATGTCTATTGGTATGTGCGCATGAAGAAACTCCATGCAGATGGATCGTTTGGACTCACTTGATTCTAAATCACTTGAGACATGCAAATCATACCACATGGGCAAGATGATTGAAAAAGCCTCGTTTTCAGTAAGATGGAACAAGAAAGCAACTTGTTGGAAGTAATACATTTTGATGTGTGCAGTCCACTGAGTGCTGAGGCACGCAGTGGATATCATCATGTTCTTACTTCATAGATGATTTGAGTAGATGCTAAGTATATTTACTTGATGAAACACAAGTCTGAATTATTTAAAGGTTCAAGTAATTTCAGAGTGAAGTTGAATATCGTCGTGACAAGAGAATAAAATGTCTATGATATGATCATAGAGATGAATATCTGAGTTGCAAGTTTGGTACACAATTAAGACATTGTCGAAATTGTTCCACAACTAATACCGCCTGGAACACCATAGTGTGATGGTGTGTCCGAACATCATAGATGCACCCTACTGGATATGGGGCATACCATGATGTCTCTTATCGAATTACCACTATCGTTTATGGGTTAAGCATTAGAGACAACCGCATTCACTTTAAATAGGGCACCACATAATTCCTTTGAGATGATAGCATATGAACTATGGTTTAGAGAAACCTAAGCTGTCGTTTCTTAAAATTTTGGGGCTGCGACGCTTATGTGAAAAGGTTTCAGCTAGATAAGCTCGAACCCAAAGCGTATAAATGCATCTTCATAGGACACCCAAAATAGTTGGGTATACCTCCTAATTCAGATCCAGAAGCAAAAGTGATTGTTTATGGAAATGGGTTCTTTCTCGAGGAAAAGTTTCTCTTGAAAGAATTGAGTGGGAGGATGGTGGAGACTTGATGAGGTTATTGAACTGTCACTTCAACTAGTGTGTAGCAGGGCACATGAAGTTGTTCCTGTGTCGCCTACACCAATTGAAGTGGAAGCTTATGATAGTGATCATGAAACTTCGGACCAAGACACTACCAAACCTCGTAGGTCGACAAGGACACGTACTACTTCAGAGTGGTACGGTAATCCTGTCTTGGAGGTCATGTTGCTAGACAACAATGAACCTACGAGCTATGGAGAAGCGATGGTGGGCCCAGATTCCAACGAATGGCTCGAGGCCATAAAATCCGAGAGGATGCATGTATGAAAACAAAGTATAGACTCTGGAAGAACTACTTGATGGTCATAAGGTTGTTGGGTACAGATGGATTTTAAAAGGAAGACGGACAATGATGGTAAATGTCACCATTAAGAAAGCTCGACTTGTCGCTAAGATGTTTTTTCGACAAGTTCAAGGAGTTGACTACGATGAGACTTTCTCATTCGTAGCGATGCTAAGAGTCTGTTGAAATTGTATTAGCAGTTACTGCATTATTTATGAAACCTTGCAGATAGGATGTCAAAAACCATTGTTTCCTCGATGAGTTGCTTGAGGAAAGGTTGTATGTGATACAACCAGAAGGTTTTGTCAATCCTAAAAGATGCTAACAAGTATGCAAAGCTCCAGCAATCCTTCTAAGGACTGGAGTAAGCATCTCAGAGTTGGAATATACGCTTTGATAAGATAATCAAAGATTTTGGGTTTATACAAAGTTTATGAGAAACTTGTACTTCCAAAGAAGTGAGTGGGAGCACTATAGGATTTCTGATGAGTATATGTTGTTGACATATTGTTGATCAAAAATGATGTAGAATTTCTGGAAAGCATATAGGGTTATTTGAAAAGTGTTTTTCAATGGAAAACCTGGATTAAGCTACTTGAACATTGAGCATCAAGATCTATAAGGATAGATCAAAAACGCTTAATAGTACTTTCAAATGAATACATACCGTGACAAGATTTTGAAGGAGTTCAAAATAGATCGGCAAAGAAGGAGTTCTTGGTTGTGTTATAAGGTGTGAGTATTGAGTAAGACTCAAGACCTGACCACGGCAGAAGAGAGAGAAAGGACGAAGGTCGTCCCCTATGCTTTAGACGTAGGCTCTACAGTATGCTATGCTATGTACCGCACTTAAAGTGTGCCTTGCAATGAGTCAGTCAAGGGGTACAGAAGTGATCCAGGAATGGATCACATGACAGTGGTCAAACTTATCCCTAGTAACTAGTGGGCTAAGGAATTTTCTTGATTATGGAGGTGGTAAAAGAGTTCGTCGTAAAGGGTTACATCGATGCAAACTTTGATACTAATCTAGATGACTATGAGTAGTAAACTAGATTCATATAGTAGAACCGTTGTTTGGAATAGCTCCAAATAGCACGTGGTAGTTGCATCTACAAGATGACATAGAGATTTGTAAAGCACACACGGATCTGAAAGGTTCAGATCCGTTGACTAATAACCTCTCTCACAAGCGAGATATGATCAAACCCCATGGGTGTTGGATTCATTACAATCACATAGTGATGTGAACTAGATTATTGACTCTAGTGCAAGTGGGAGACTATTGGAAATATGCCCTAGAGGCAATAATAAAATGGTTATTATTGTATTTCCTTGTTCATGATAATTGTATATTGTTCATGCTATAATTGTATTAACTGGAAACAGTAATACATGTGTGAATACATAGACCACAACATGTCCCTAGTGAGCCTCTAGTTAACTAGCTCGTTGGATAATAGATGGTTATGGTTTCCTGACCATGGACATTGGATGTCATTGATAACGGTATCACATCATTAGGAGAATGATGTGATGGAAAAGACCCAATCCTAAGCATAGCACACGATCGTGTAGTTCGTTTGCTAAGAGCTTTTCTAATGTCAAGTATCATTTCCTTAGACCATGAGATTGTGCAACTCCCGGATACCTTAGGAATGCTTTGGGTGTACCAAACGTCACAACGTAAATGGGTGGCTATAAAGGTGCACTACAGGTATCTCCGAAAGTGTTTGTTGGGTTGGCACGAATCGAGACTGGGATTTCTCACTCCGTATGTCGGAGAGGTATCTCTGGGCCCACTCGGTAATGCATCATCATAATGAGCTCAATGTGACTAAGTGGTTAGTCACAGGATCATGCATTACGGAACGAGTAAAGTGACTTGCCGGTAACGAGATTGAACAAGGTATTGGGATACCGACGATCGAATCTCGGGCAAGTAACATATCGATTGACAAAGGGAATTGTATACGGGATTGATTGAATCCCCGACATCGTGGTTCATCCGATGAGATCATCGTGGAACATGTGGGAGCCAACATGAGTATCCAGATCCCGCTGTTGGTTATTGTCCGGAGAGATGTCTCGGTCATGTCTGCATGATTCCCGAACCCGTAGGGTCCACACACTTAAGGTTTGGTGACGCTAGAGTAGTAATGGGAATAGTATGTGGTTACCGAAGATTGTTCGGAGTCCCGGATGAGATCCCGGACGTGACGAGGAACTCCGGAATGGTCCGGTGGTGAAGATCGGTATATTGGACGAAGGGTATTGGAGTCCAAAATTGTTTTGGGGGGTACCAGGTGATGACCAGCGTGTCCGAAAGGGGTTTCGGAGGCCCCGACAAGCATTGGGAGGCCTTATGGGCCAAGGGGAGGGGGCACATCAGCCCACTAAGGGGCCGAGAGCCCCTCCCACCCCATCTCACATAACCTGGAGAGGTGGGGGCGCCACCCCTAGGGCAGCCGCCCCTCCCGGCTTGGGGGGCAAGTTTCCTAGGGGGTGGGGGCACCCAAACCCATCAAGGGTTTCCCCTATGGCCGCCGCCCCTCCCCTAGGGAAACCCTAGGGCGCCTCCTGCTCCCCCTGCCCTCTATATATAGTGAGGGAGAGAGAGAGCAGCCGCACCCTTCCTCTGGCGCAGCCCTCTCCCTCCTCCAACACCTCCCCCTCCTCCGTAGTGCTTGGCGAAGCCCTGGTGGAGAACCACGAGCTCCACCACCACTACGCCGTCGTGGTGTCGGAGTTCTCCCTCAACTTCTCCTCTCCCCTTGCTGGATCAAGAAGGAGGAGACGTCCCCGGGCTGCACGTGTGTTGAACACGGAGGCGTCGTCCGTTCGGCGCTAGATCAGATCTTCGTTGATTTGAATCGCCGCGAGTACGACTCCATCAAACGCGTTCTTGTAACGCTTCCGCTTAGCGATCTTCAAGGGTATGAAGATGCTCATCCTCTCCCTCTCTTGTTGCTAGAATCTCCATAGATTGATCTTGGTGTTGCATAGCAAATTTTGAATTTGTGCGACGTTCCCCAACATATTATTCATGCTAGAATTGTATTAACCAGAAACATAATACATGTGTGAATACATAGACAAACATAGTGCCACTAGTATGCCTCTACTTGAGTAGCCCGTTGAATCAAAGATGGTTAAGTTTCCTAGCCATAGACGTGAGTTGTCATTTGATTAACGGGATCACATCACTAGAGAATGATGTGATTGACTTGACCCATTTCGTTAGCTTAGCACTTGATCATTTAATATGTTGCTATTGCTTTCTTCATGACTTATACATGTTCCTATGACTATGAGATTATGCAACTCCCGTTTACCGGAGGAACACTTTGTGTGCTACCAAACGTCACAAAGTAACTGGGTGATTATAAAGGTGCTCTACAGGTGTCTCCGAAGGTACTTGTTGAGTTGGCGTATTTCAAGATTAGGATTTGTCACTCCGATTTCGGAGAGGTATCTCTGGGCCCTCTCGGTAATGCACATCACTATAAGCCTTGCAAACAATGTGATTAATGAGTTAGTTGCGGGACGATGCATTACATAACGAGTAAAGAGACTTGCTAGTAACGAGATTGAACTAGGTATTGATATACGAATGATCGAATCTCGGGCAAGTAACATACCGATGACAAAGGGAACAAAGTATGTTGTTATGCGGTTTGACCGATAAAGATCTTTGTAGAATATGTAGGAGCCAATATGAGCATCCAGGTTCCGCTATTTGTTATTGACCAGAGACGTGTCTAGGTCATGTCTACATAGTTCTCGAAACCGTAGGGTCCGCACGCTTAAAGTTCGGTGATGATCGATATTATGAGTTTATGTGATTTGATGTACCGACGGTAGTTCGGAGTCCCGGATGAGATCGGGGACATGACGAGGAGTCTCGAAATGGTCGAGACGTAAAGATCGATATATTGGACGACTATATTCGAACATCGGAAAGGTTCCGAGTGATTTGGGGATTTTCGGGGTACCGGGGAGTTACGGGAATACGAGAAAGAAGTAATGGGCCTCATGGGCCAAGTAGTGGAAGAGAGGAGGCAGGGCGCGCGGCCCCCTATCCCAAACCGAATTGGACTAGGGGGCCGGCCCCTCTTTCCTCCTTTTCCTCCCTCTCCTTCCTTCTCCCTCTCCTCCTTCCTTTCCTCCTCCTAGTAGGAGTAGGAAAGAGGAGTCCTACTCCTACAAGGAGGACTCCTCCTCCTAGAGCGCCCTACAGGGGCCGGCCGGCCTCCCCACTTGCTCCTTTATATACGAGGGTAGGGGGGCACCTCTAGACACAACAATTAATCATGGATCTCTTAGCCGTGTGTCGTGCCCTCCTTCACCATATTCCACCTCGGTAATATTGTAGCGGTGCTTAGGCGAAGCCCTGCGCCGGTAGCATCATCAACACCGTCATCACGCTATCGTGTTGACGGAACTCTCCCGCAAAGCTCTGCTGGATCGGAGTTCATGGGACGTCATCGAGCTGAACGTGTGCTAAACTCGGAGGTGCTGTATGTTCGGTACTTGGATCGGTCGGATCGTGAAGATGTACGACTACATCAACCGCGTTGTGCTAACGCTTCCGCTTTTGGTCTACGAGGGTAAGTGGACAACACTCTCCCCTCTCATTGCTATGCATCACCATGATCTTGCGTGTGCGTAGGATTTTTTTTTTGAAATTACTACATTCCCCAACAGTGGCATCCGAGCCTGGTTTTATGCGTACATGCTATGTGCACGAGTAGAACACAAGTGAGTTGTGGGCGATACAAGTCATACTGCTTACTAGCATGTCATACTTTGATTTGGCGGTATTGTTGGATGAAGCGGCCCAGACCGACATTACGCGTACGCTTACACGAGACTGGTTCTACCGACGTGCTTCGCACACAGATGGCTGGCGGGTGTCAGTTTCTCCAACTTTAGTTGAATCGAGTGTGGCTACGCCCGGTCCTTGCGAAGGTTAAAACAACACTAACTTGACGAAATATCATTGTGGTTTTGATTCGTAGGTAAGAACGGTTCTTGCTCATCCCATAGCAGCCACGTAAAACTTGCAACAACAAAGTAGAGGACGTCTAACTTGTTTTTGCCGGGCATGTTGTGATGTGATATGGTCAAGACGTGATGAGATATAAGTTGTTGTATGACAGTATGAGATGATCATGTTTTGTTGAAGTTATCGGCAACTGGTAGAAGCCTTATGGTTGTCTCTTTATTGCATAAGATGCAAGCGCCAAATAATTGCTTTATTTTATCGCCATGCAATAGCAATAGTTGCAAGAGCAATAGTTGGTGAGACGCCCATGTGATGACACATTGATATAGATCAGGATGATGGAGATCATGGTGTCATGCCGGTGACGATGGAGATCATGACGATGCTTTGGAGATGGAGATCAAAGGCACAAGATGATGATGGCCATATCATGTCACATATTTTGATTGCATGTGATGTTTATCTTTTATACATCTTATTCTGCTTTGATTGACGGTAGCATTATAACATGATCTCTCACTAAATTTCAAGGTACAAGTGTTCTCCCTAAGTATGCACCATTGCGAAAGTTCTTCGTGCCGAGACACCACGTGATGATCGGGTGTGATAAGCTCTACGTTCAAATACAACGGGTGTAAGACAGTTTTACACACACATAATACTCAGGTTAAACTTGACGAGCCTAGCATATGCAGATATGGCCTCGGAACACTACAGACCGAAAGGTCGAGCGTGAATCATATAGTAGATATGATCAACATAGTGATGTTCACCATTGAAAACTACTCCATCTCACGTGATGATCGGTTATGGTTTAGTTGATTTGGATCACGTGATCACTTAGATGATTAGAGGGATGTCTATCTAAGTGGGAGTTCTTAAGTAATATGATTAATTGAACTTTAATTTACCATGAACTTAGTCCTGATAGTATTTTGCAAATAATGTTGTAGATCAATAGCTCGCGTTGTTGCTTCCCTATGTTTTATATGTGTTCTTAGAGAAAACTAAGTTGAAAGATGATAGTAGCAATGATACGGACTAGGTCCGTGATCTGAGGTTTATCCTCATTGCTGCATAGAAGAATTATGTACTTGATGCACCGCTAGGTGACAGACCTATTGCGGGAGTAGATGCAGACGTTATGAACATTTGGCTAGCTCAATATGATGACTACTTGATAGTTTAGTGCACCATGCTTAACGGTTTAGAATCGGTACTTCAAAGACGTTTTGAACGTCATGGACCATATGAGATGTTCCAGGAGTTGAAGTTAATATTTCAAGCAAATACCCGAGTTGAGAGATATGAAGTCTCCAACAAGTTCTATAGCTAAAAGATGGAGGAGAATTGCTCAACTAGTGAGCATGTGCTCAGATTGTCTGGGTACTACAATCGCTTGAATCAAGTGGGAGTTAATCTTCCAGATAAGATAGTGAATGACAGAGTTCTCTAGTCACCACCACCAAGTTACTGGAACTTTGTGATGAACTATAGTATGCAAGGGATGACGAAAACGTTTCCCGAGCTTTTCATGATGATGAAATCGATGAAGGTAGAAATCAAGAAATAGCATCAAGTGTTGATGATTAACAAGACCACTAGTTTCAAGAAAAGGGCAAAGGGAAAGAAAGGGAACTTCATGTAGAATAGCAACAAAGTTGTCACTCCCGCGAAGAAGCCCAAAGCTGGACCAAAGCCTAAAACTGAGTGCTTCTACTTCAAAGGAAATGGTCACTAGAAGCGGAAATACCCTGAATATTTGGTGGATAAGTAGGATGGCAAAGTGAACAAGGGTATATTTGATATACAGGTTATTGATGTGTACCTTACAAGTGTTTATAGTAGCCTCTGTGTATTTGATACTTGTTCGGTTGCTAAAAATTAGTAACTCGAAACATGAGTTACAGAATAAATAGAGACTAGTTGAGGGTGAAGTGACGTTGTGTGTTGAAAGTGGTTCCAAGATTGATATGATCATCATCGCACACTCCCTATACTTTGAGGATTAGTGTTAAACCTAAATAATTGTTATTTGGCATTTGTGTTGAGCATAAATATGATTTGATCATGTTTATTGCAATACGGTTATTCATTTAAAGTCAGAGAATAATTGTTGTTCTGTTTACATGAATAAAACCTTCGATGGTCATACACCCAATGAAAATAGTTTGTTGGATCTCGATCATAGTGATACACATATTTATAATATTGATGCCAAAAGATGCAAAGTTGATAATGATAGTGCAACTTATTTGTGGCACTGCCATTTGGGTCATGTCGGTGTAAAGCGCATGAAGAAACTCCATTAAGATGGACTTTTGGAATCACTTGGTTATGAATCATTTGATGCTTGCGAACCGTGCCTTTTGGGCAAGATGACTAAAACTCCGTTCTCCGGAACAATGGAACGAGCTACTGACTAGTTGGAAATAATACATACCGATGTATGCGGTCCAATGAGTGTTCATGCTCGTGGCAGGTATCGTTATTTTCTGACCTTCACAGATGATTTAAGCAGATATGAGTATATCTACTTAATGAAGCACAAGTCTGAAACATTTGAAAAGTTCAAAGAATTTCAGAATGGAGTGGAGAATCATCATAACAAGAAAATAAAGTTTCTACAATCTGATCGTAGAGGAGAATATTTGAGTTACGAGTTTGGCCCTCATTTAAAAACAATGTGGAATAGTTTCACAACTCACGCCACATGGAACACCACAGCGTAATGGTGTGTCTGAACGTCGTAATCGCACTTTATTGGATATGGTGCGATCTATGATGTATCTTACCAATTTACCACTATTGTTTTGGGGTTATGCATTAGAGACAACTGCATTCACTTTAAATAGGGCACCATCAAAATCCGTTGAGACGACGCCTTACGAACTGTGGTTTGGCAAAAAAGTTATCGTTTCTTAAAGTTTGGGGCTGCGATGCTTATGTAAAAAAGTTTCAACCTGATAAGCTCGAACCCAAATCGGATAAGTGCGTCTTCATAGAATACCCAAAGAAAACTGTTGGGTACACCTTCTATCACAGAACCGATGGCAAGATATTCGTTGCTAAGATGGATCCTTTCTAGAGAAGGAGTTTCTCTCGAAAGAAGTGAGTGGGAGGAAAGTAGAACTTGATGAGGTAATTGTACCTTCTCCCGAATCGGAAAGTAGTTCATCACAGAAATCAGTTCCAGTGATTCCTACACCAATTAGTGAGGAAGCTAATGATGATGATCATGAAACTTCTGATTAAGTTACTATAGAACCTCGTAGGTCTTCCAAAGTACAGTCCGCACCAAAGTGGTACGGTAATCCTATTCTGGAAGTCATGTTACTAGACCATGATGAACCTACGAACTATGAGGAAGCAATGATAAGCCCAGATTCCGCGAAATGGCTTGAAGGCCATGAAATCTGAGATGAGATCTATGTATGAGAACAAAGTGTGGACTTTGGTTGACTTGCCTCATGATCGGCAAGCCATTTAGAATAAATGGATCTTCAAGAGAAAGACGGACACTGATAGTAGTGTTACTATCTACAAAGCTCGACTTGTTGCGAAAGGTTTTCGACAAGTTCAAGGGGTTGACTACGATGAGACCTTCTCACCCGTAGCGATGCTTAAGTCTGTCCGAATCATGTTAGCAATTGCCAAATTTTATGAAATCTGGCAAATGGATGTCAAAACTGCATTCCTTAATGGATTTATTAAAAAAGAGTTGTATATGATGCAACCAGAAGGTTTTGTCAATCCTAAAAGTGCTAACAAAGTGTGGAAGCTCCAGCTATGCATTTATGGACTGGTGCAAGCCTCTCGGAGTTGGAATAGACGTTTTGATAGTGTGATCAAAGCATATGGTTTTATACAGACTTTTGGAGAAGCCTGTATTTACAAGAAAGTGAGTGGGAGCTCTGTAGCATTTCTAATACTATATGTAGATGACATATTGTTTATTGAAAATGATATAGAAATTCTGGATAGATCTCAAAGAAAGACCTCGGTGAAGCTGCTTACACATTGAGCATCAAGATCTATAGAGATAGATCAAGACGCTTGATAAGATTTTTCAATGAGTACATACCTTGATAAGATTTTGAAGTAGTTCAAAATGGAACAGTCAAACAAGGATTTCTTGCCTGTGTTGCAAGGTGTGAAGTTGAGTAAGACTCAAAACCCGACCATGGCAGAAAATAGAAAGAGAATGAAAAGTCATTCCCTATGCCTGAGCCACAGGCTCTATAAAGTATGCTATGCTGTGAACCAGACCTATTGTGTACCTCACCAGGAGTTTAGTAAGAGGGTACAATAGTGATCTAGGAGTAGATCACTGGACAACGGTCAAGAATATCCTTAGTAAGGACTAAGGAAATGTTTCTCGATTATGGAGGTGATAAAAGAGTTTGTCGTAAAGAGTTACATTGGTGCAAGCTTTTACACCAATCCAGATGACTCTAAGTCTCAATCTGGATACATAATGAAAGTGGGAGCAATTAGCTAGAGTAGCTCCGTGCAGAGCATTGTAGACATAGAATATTTGCAAAATACATACGGCTCTGAATGTGATAGACCCGTTGACTAAACTTCTCTCATGAGAAAAACATGATCATACCTTAGTACTCTTTGGATGTTAATCACATAGCGATGTGAATATTGGTGTTAAATCACATGGCAATGTGAACTAGATTATTGACTCTAGTGCAAGTGGGAGACTCAAGGAAATATGCCCTAGATGCAATAATAAAGTTATTATTTATTTCCTTATTTCATGATAAATGTTTATTATTCATGCTAGAATTGTATTAACTGGAAACATAATACATGTGTGAATACATAGACAAACATAGTGTCACTAGTATGCCTCTACTTGACTACCTCGTTGAATCAAAGATGGTTAAGTTTCCTAGCCATAGACATGAGTTGTCATTTGATTAACGGGATCACATCATTAGAGAATGATGTGATTGACTTGACCCATTCCGTTAGCTTAGCACTTGATCGTTTAGTATGTTGCTATTGCTTTCTTCATGACTTATACATGTTCCTATGACTATGAGATTATGCAACTCCCGTTTACTGGAGGAACACTTTGCGTGCTACCAAACGTCACAACGTAACTGGGTGATTATAAAGGTGCTCTACAGGTGTCTCCGAAGGTACTTGTTGAGTTGGCGTATTTCGAGATTACGATTTGTCACTCGGATTGTCGGAGAGGTATATCTGTGCCCTCTCGGTAATGCACATCACTATAAGCCTTGCAAGCAATGTGACTAATGAGTTAGTTGCGGGATGATGCATTACGTAACGAGTAAAAAGAATTGCCGGTAACGAGATTGAACTAGGTATTGAGATACCAACAATTGAATCTCGGGCAAGTAACATACCGATGACAAAGGGAACAAAGTATGTTGTTATGCGGTTTGACCGATAAAGATCTTCGTAGAATATGTAGGAGCCAATATGAGCATCCAGGTTCCGCTATTGGTTATTGACCGGAGACGTGTCTCGGTCATGTCTACATAGTTCTCGAACCCGTAGGGTCCGCACACTTAAAGTTCGGTGATGATCGGTATTATGAGTTTATGTGATTTGATGTACCAAAGGTGTCGGTGTATAAAAGTAGGGGCTCTCCTTTTGACCCCTTTACTTGTGCACGGGCAGTCAGAGCCACGCGCCACAGCCACGCATAGCAGGGCAAGGAAGGGAAGCCGAAGGCACAAGACAAACAAGGCAACATCAAAGACCAAGGCCACAGAGATCGGATGGACGAAGCAAGTTTCCCTGGCAAGGACCCTTGCCGGGGCAGCCTCAGCAGCCCCGACAAGACCCTTGCCAGGGTAGCTCGCCCACACCAATGGAGTGAGCCACCCTCAAGCCCACAGTCTCCAACACCGACAACCATGATGGGGCAGGGCTCGGGAGGCACCTCCATGGTGGCATGCAGATCTTTGTGAAGACAAAGAATATTCAAGATCAAATGAGGATTGGAAGGCAACGATCCTCGACAGGGTTCCTGCCGAGGAAGCCCACAAGACCCCTGGCAAGGTCCTTGCTGGGGACAACAACACGCCTCGACAAGACCCTTGTCGGGCCACCCGGCAAGACCCTTGCCAAGGGCGCTAGCGGGGCTACTCTCAGGCCCACACCAGCCAAGTCTCCACCGCCGTTCACATGCAGCTGCCGACCCAACCAGCTGGGCAGGCACCTGTGTGGAAGCATGCAGCTCTTTGTGGAGGCTCCCCCACCATGCCACCTCAGCTGCTTGCCTGCCTACATGGAGCCGCATGCATCGCTGGCCAGGGCGCGTGTCGAAGCGAGGAGGAGCGGCGACGGACGGGACGGGCCTCGGCCCCATCCCCAACAAAGTGAAGGGACACCTAAGCCACACATTAAATGTGTCTTGTCCTGTAATACGAGCGATAAGCTCGCGGCATTGTAAGACTTTCCACCTCCTGTGTGCCACTGTGGCAGCCCCTTTCGCCTATAAAAGGAGGCCCATGGCGCACTGGAAAAGGATTCGGCTCTTTGGAACCAGGCAACACCCATAGCTAGTTCGAGAGCTCAAGAACACTCAATACATCCATCAAGCAGGACTAGGATTTTACGCATCCTCGCGGCCCAAACCTGGGTAAACAATCCTTGTGCTAATTACCAGTTCTGCTCTTCTCACAACCCCTCGCCCCGCAACCGTAGTAGGGATTCTTGTGATCCCATAGGTGTCGTTTCCCACCGACATCTTTGGCGCGCCAGGTAGGGGGCGCAATTGTGAGAATCTGGTCTAGTAGTTGGCCTGGTAGTTCTTCATCGCCACGACTTCCGTGGAGAAGACGGCCAAGAGAGTGGTGCTGCCTGCTAGCGCGAAGGATGCCAGGGCGGCGACGAGAGAGCTAAGTCATGCCAAACTTTAAATTCTTCTCCTTAATATAAGGTTATCATCCTCGGAGGTTTTGCCTATGTATGGAAAACCTGCACGCAGAGGGGCCTCCCGCGATTGGCAACGTCCTTGTTCTATTTTGAGTCTGCTCAACAGTTCAAGCAGCCGTGTCGAGAGCGGCAGGGTAGCCTTTCGCCATCAGCAACGCTCTCGGCGCTGACTCGAGTCAAGCTCGACAGATCGAGCGGCCGCGCTAAGGGCGGTAAGGTGCTTCGCCCAGCAGCAAGCGCACTCGACAGGCTAATGGGGATCCGTCCTCAAGACACCGCTTTGGGTTTACGCGCCGGCAAGCCTACCCAGTCAACGTAGGGTGGACATACAAAGGAAAATCGAACAGGAAAATAATATGCATAATGTCAGGAGTACTGTAGAGTTATATTACATAAATTGCCTCCACGGTTCTAACTAAAGATAGCGATTGTCTTGGTCATGAACCTGCAGCGGCGATAAGGAACGGGGTGGCCCTCCAACCTCTTGATTTTGTCGATGCGGCTGAGGATGGGCTTGATACGCTCACTGAGCGCCGCGATGTCAGCATCCTCCGGCAAGCTCTTCAGCACAGCTTCGAAGTCGAGGTCGGGGTGCCAGTGCGCTATCTTGGCAAGCACCTTGGCCATGACGTCCCGGCAGAGCATCCGGGACTCCTCGGCCAGGGAGACCGCCCGGTTGGAGTGAAGCCGCTCCAGGGCACGGACGACCCTTTCGAAGTACAAGGTTAGGTTGGCGTTGGGGCCCAGGCTCGTCTCCGGGGCGTACCTCATGTCCGGCATCCCCATGGTGCCCAACTGCATGGAGGCCGAATTTGCAACGACGGCAAGGCGTTCGAGCCAACGCTTCTCGCCCGCCACGTGGTCATTGAGGTTGGCGGTCTCATTCATCCGCTGCTGCTTCTCCGTCGTCAGGTCCCTGGTCAGGATCCCTTGTAGGGCTCTGGCCTCCGACAACTTTTTCTCGAGATCCCCCAACTTCAACTTGAGGTCTCTAATGGAGTTGTTGGCTTCGGAGAGCTCTCCGGCCTTGCTGACGACCGCGCCCTGCGCCTCCACCAGGGTGCCATTGAGAGTGTCCTTCTCCTTGGACAACCTCAAAGCTTGCTCCTCCAGCTCCTTCACCTTGCCGGTGTAGACCAGAGCCTAGGCATCGAGTGCCTCCTGATGCCTCTGCTCGAGCTCTTGAGTCCACAACACGACGAGTTTGTCCACCTCTTCGTCTTTGCCGCGGAGCGTAGCGGCAAGCTTCTCCTCGCGCGCGGTAATATCCTACTCTTGGGAGTTCAGTGCAGCCTCATGCTGAGTCCGGGCGGCTTCGGCTTCAGCGGCTAGGTTCTTCGCTGTATCTTGGGCATTCTCGATGTCGGCCAGCTTCATGGTGAGCTCCACGTCGCGCTTGGCCAGCTTGCTCTGGGCGGCCTTCAGCTCGTCTTGAGCCTGGTGGAACCAGTCTTGTGCCTCGGCGACGCGCCGCTCCAAGTCTGCCTCCGCCTTCTCCACCATCGCCGTCCTAGACTTGGATTTGTCCAAACAAGCGTGGTGGAGCGCCCGAAGCTTCCGGAAGCTGGCGCCCATGGCTTGGAGCAACTACTCCTCCTGGGAACCATCACCACCAACGCTCGACTCGTTGATGACCTTGAGCCCAGCAGCGGCAAGCACCTCATCGTCAAACACCTCCCCCTCGATGGGAGCCCTGGTGCTTGACGCGCCTGGGAGATGGACAAAGAGGTCCTCGCTCACCCTCAGGTACCTGCCTGAGTCGAAGGCAGCGGAGGAGGAGGGCTGGTCGTCGACCACCACCTCCTCGGCAGAGGCCTTGCCGGCCTCCTTGGCAGCCCCCTTGCCGGGCTCCTCGGCGGGCCCCTTGGCGGCATCCTCAGCAGCGCCCTCGGTGCTCTCCTCGGTGGCGATCTTCTCGGCCAGCACCACGGCATCCTCGGCAACGTCCTTGATAACGGTATCGACGTCCTCTGGGTCCATCGAGGAGAAGTCTGAATGCCAAGGAGGAGACAGGGCGAAGCCAAGATCAAAAGCTAGTAAAGAAGAAAGAAAGAACACAAGCGGAAATGGAAGGCGAATGACTTACCCGTGCCAGGCCGAGAGGCGGAAGCCCCTTCCCCGCTAAGCTTTGGCGTCGAGGCAAAGCCACTGGCGCCTGTGTTCTCCTCCTCCTCCTCCGTGTGCATGGCCTCGGTGCTCGGTGCCCTTGCCGGGGACGCCCCTTTGGGGCGGAGTGGTCGACGGGGGCGGCACGTTGGGAGAAGCCCTCTGCGGCTCCCCTTGGTGCTGCTCCCCTCCTACACCCACGTCATGGTTAGTATCGAAGTATTGCGCATGGCGCATGTTTGATGAAGGACGGGTGATGAACTCAAGCTGGGGGCTGGGCGGGGGACTGCTATCCAGGCTGCTCAACACCACCAGTGGCGTGCTGGAGGTGCCTACCGGGGGCTGGCCGCTCGTCGAAATCCTGGCCCTCTTCACCCTTTGGGCCAGCACCTCCCTGCGGTATGAAGAAGACTCAGAGTAAGCCGCACCATTGGAGGAAATGGAGAAAACAAAAAAAAGGAGGGGGAAAGCAAAGCTTACTCTTCATCCACGTCCTCCTCCTCCTTTGTTGCCTTCCTCTTCCTCTCTGGGCTAAGGGGCCCCAAGTCAAAAGCGACCCCCGCGCCAACATTTGCCGGCGAAGGGGGAGGCGGTGGCGTCTAGACACGTTTGGACGACAAAGAAGCGGATGCCTTCTTCTTCGCTGCCACAACCTCCACAGTTTTCTTCATCACCGCAGCCCTCGTCTGGCACGCAGACGTCTCCTGGGCCAGTGGCAGCTGCGCGGCCTGGCCGGGACGGACCGGCTCGCCGGAGGCGGCCCGCCGCAGGACTCGCCCCCTTCCAGTAACTGGAGGGTCGGCAGCTGCAGTCTTATCCCCCTCGTCCTCCTCCTCCGACGACTCGTCGACCACGTCCTTGATGAGGGGGCCCCAGTGCCACTGGCCTCCCCAGCGGCCGCCGCCCACTGGGCAAGCTCTTCTTCCTCCGCCTCCACCGCGGCCTTGTCCTTCATGCCGGCGGTGCTGCCGGCCTGCTCGGCAAGCTTTGCCTCCTCCGCGGCAAGCCTCGCCTCCCTCACCCTGGCGGCGATGTAGTCCAACTCCTCCTAAGAGGTGTCCTAGACAAGCTGCGGCTCGGCGGTGACGTACTCCTCGTACAAGGTGTCGAAGAATTCCTGCACCTTAAGATCGTCCGGCACGTTGAAGAACGACATCATGGCAATAATATCTGACCGGCAAGAATTGTTGCAAATCGGGACCACCCCCGCCGGCAACTTGAAAATGGGCTCCTTGTCAACCTTGCCGGCCTTCGCGGCAGCCCTTGCAGCCTTGTCGGACCGCTCAACCTTGCCTTCGTCATTGACCTCAAGCTGCAAGATCTGTTGGCAGAGATGGGCGTGCCTCAGCACCGTCAGATTTTGGTCGAGGCCGGGGCGGAGCCTCATGATGTCAGCAGCATTCGCGAAAAGCCAAGCCGGCCTCCCCTTGTCATGCAGAGGAGCGATTCGGCGGCGGATGAAGTCCGCCCTGATCATTTCAAGGGTGAACCTGGCCTGGTTGAGCCGAAGGATCCTGGTAGTGGCGATCGTGAGCTTCTCGTCATCGGTGTCAACGTCGCCGCAATCTTTCCCGCGGACCGGCACCACCCGGCGAACCTCGCAGAACGCTGGCGGGTTCTCCTCCTTGATCTAGCACCATCGGCCCCGCCACTCTTCCCACCTCTCCTTCGTGGCACCCTCCGGATACGCCCCCTTGGATCTCGGGATCCAGGTGACGCAGCCAGAGATGGCGCCCCCCTTTTGGATCCGAGGGGAGAAGTAGTGGCAGAAGAGCGCCGTGTTGGGGCGCATCCCGGCAAAGCCCTCGCAGAGGTGCGCGAAAAGAGCCATGCACGCCACGGCATTCGGAGTGAAATCCAGAAGGCGGAAGCCGAAGGTGCGCATAATGTCCTTGAAGAAATCAGAGAAGGAGGGACAGAGCCCGCAGGATAAGTAGTCGATAAAGAAGGGGTACCGATTTGGGGTGGGCCCGGCACAGGCAGGGACGACGCGTGTGGCTGGATGCCCCGTCGTTTCTCCCCCCGTCTTCACCCCCCACAAAAGCTTGAAGAACTCCCGGAGCTCGGGCACGTCGATCGTCTAGGGGAAGAAGTAGGCGAACTGCGCCCGTCATGCCACCAGCTCGCTCTCCGGCTGCTCCGTCACCCCGACGTCTTTGGCCACTCCCTTGCCTTTGGTGGACTTGGGCGCCATGGCGGCTGCAAGAAGCATAAGGGCAGAGGATGGCGGAAGCGCGGCGACGGTGGACGAAGGTGGGGGGCTCGATAAGGAGGAAGAAAGGGGGCGGCGGTTCCAAGATTGGAGAAGACGCAGGGAAGGGGTAAAATGAGCAGCGCGCCCGCGGTTATTCCTTTTTACGGGGAAGGCGCGGGCCGCCTTCTTTCCCATTAACTGCAATACGACACATGCGCGCGGGAACCATCCCACGCATGCCTCCCACGTCGTGCACGCGCGACCCCCACGTCACGCATTCAACACAAGTCGTGGAGAAGCGCTGCGGACGGAACAGTTACCACGGTAAAATCCTCCCTGCCTGCCCGCGCACCGTTCTGGACCTGGCCCAACAATGTGTCGCGCTTATGTACGGCCGAGGCCCGGGGGCTCCTGTCGGTGTACAAAAGTAGGGGCTCTCCTTTTAACCCCTTTACTTGTGCATGGGCAGTCAGAGCCACGCGTCATGGCCACGCATAGCAGGGCAAGGAAGGGAAGCCGGAGAGAAGCCGAAGGCACAAGACAAACAAGGTAACATCAAAGACCAAGGCCACAGGGATCGGATGGATGAAGCAAGTTTCCCCGGCAAGGACCCTTGCCGGGGCAGCCTCAGCAGCCCCGGCAAGACCCTTGTCGGAGCAGCTCGCCCAGTCCAATGGAGCGAGCCACCCTCAAGCCCACAGTCTCCAACGCCAGCAACCACGATGGGGCAGGGCTCGGGAGGCACCTCCAAGGTGGCATGCAGATCTTTGTGAAGATAAAGAATATTCAAGATCAGAAGAGGATTGGAAGGCAACGATCCTCGACAGGGTTCCTGCCGAGGAAGCCCACAAGACCCCCGGCAAGGTCCTTGCCAGGGACAATAGCGCGCCTCAGCAAGACCCTTGCCGGGCCACCTGGCAAGACCCTTGTCAAGGGCGCCAGCGGGGCCACTGCCAGGTCCACACCAGCCAAGTCTCCACCGCCGTTCACATGCAGCTGCTGACCCAACCAGCTGGGCAGGCACCTGCGTGGCAGCATGCAGCTCTTCATGGAGGCTCCCCCACCATGCCACCTCAGCTGCTTGCGTGTCTACATGGCGCCGCATGCATCGCTGGCCAGGGGCGTGTCGAAGCGAGGAGGAGCGACGACGGACCGGACGGGCCTCGCTCCCATCCCCGATAAAGTGAAGGGACACCTAAGCCACGCATTAAATGCGTCTTGTCCTGTAATACAAGCGATAAGCTTGCGGCACTATAGGCCTTTCCACCTCATGTGTGCCACTTTGGCAGCCCCTTTCGCCTATAAAAGGAGGCCCATGGCGCACTGGAAAAGGATTCGGCTCTTCGGAACCAGGCAACACCCATAGCTAGTTCGAGAGCTCAAGAACACTCAATACATCCATCAAGCAGGACTAGGGTTTTACGCATCCTCGCGGCCTGAACATGGGTAAATGATCCTTGTGCTAATTACTAGTTCTGATCTTCTCACAACCCCGCGCCCCGCAACCTAGTAGGGATTCTTGTGATCCCATAGGTGTCATTTCCCACCGACAGAAGGTATTTCGGAGTCCCATATGAGATCGGGGACATGACGAGGAGTCTCGAAATGGTCGAGACGTAAATATCGATATATTCGGACATCGGAATGGTTCTGAGTGATTCGGGTATTTTTCGGGGTATCGGGGAGTTACGGGAATACAAGGAAGAAGTAATGGGCCTCATGGGCCAAGTAGTGGAAGAGAGGAGGCAGGGCCCGCGTCCCTCCTAGCCCAAATCGAATTGGACTAGGGGGGTGGCCCCTCTTTCCTCCTTTCCCTCCCTCTCCTTCCTTCTCCCTCTCCTCCTTCCTTTCCTCCTCCTAGTAGGAGTAGGAAAGGGGAGTCCTACTCTTACTAGGAGGAGGACTCCTCCTCCTAGCGCGCCCTACAGGGGCCGGGCGGCCTCCCCCTTCCTCCTTTATATACGGGGGCAGGGGCACCTCTAGACACAATAATTGATCATTGATCTCTTAGCCGTGTGCGGTGCCCCCCTCCACCATATTCCACCTCGGTAATATCGTAGCAGTGCTTAGGCGAAGCCCTGCATCGGTAGCATCATCAACACCGTCATCACGCTGTCGTGTTGATGGAACTCTCCCGCAAAGCTCTGCTAGATCGGAGTTCATGGGATGTCATCGAGCTGAACGTGTGCTGAACTCGGAGGTGTCGTACGTTCGGTACTTGGATCGGCCGGATCGTGTAGACGTACGACTACAACAACCGTGTTGTGCTAACGCTTCCACTTTCGGTCTACGAGGGTACGTGGACAACACTCTCCCCTCTCGTTGCTATGCATCACCATGATCTTGCGTGTGCGTAGGATTTTTTTTTTTGAAATTACTATGTTCCCCAACAGTTTTTCCCTTGAAGAGGAAAGGGTGATGCAGCAAAGTAGCGTAAGTATTTCCCTCAGTTTTTGAGAACCAAGGTATCAATCCAGTAGGAGGCTCCTCAAATGTCCCTCGTACCTACACAAACAAACAAGAACCTCGCAACCAATGCGATAAAGGGGTTGTCAACCCCTTCACGGTAACTTGAGAAAGTGAGATCTGATAGAGATAATAAGATCAGATAAATATTTTTGGTATTTTTATAATATAGATTGGAAAGTAAAAGATGCAAATAAAAGTAGACGGGAAACTTATATGATAAAAGATAGACCTGGGGGCCATAGATTTCACTAGTGGCCTCTCTCAAGATAGCATAAGTATTACGGTGGGTGAACAAATTACTGTCGAGCAATTGATAGAAAAGTGCATAGTTATGAGATTATCTAGGCATGATCATGTATATAGGCATCACGTCCGCAACAAGTAGATCGAAACGATTCTGCATCTACTACTATTACTCCACACATCGACTGACTCCTGCCTGCATCTAGAGTATTAAGTTCATAAGAATAGAGTAACACATTAAGAAAGATGACATGATGTAGAGGGATAAACTCATGCAATATGATATAAACCCCATCTTTTTATCCTCAATGGCAACAATACAATATGTGCCTTGCTGCCCCTGTTGTCACTGGGAAAGGACACCGCAAGATTGAACCCAAAACTAAGCACTTCTCCTACTGCAAGAAAGATCAATCTAGTAGGCTAAACCAAGCTGATAATTCGAAGAGACTTGCAAAGATAACCAATCACACATAAAAGAATTCAGAGAAGATTCAATTATTTCTCATAGATAAACTTGATCATAAACCCACAATTCATCGGATCTCGACAAACACACCGCAAAAATAGTTACATCGAATAGATCTCCAAGAAGATGGAGGAGAACATTGTATTGAGATTAAAAGAGAGAGAAGAAGCCATCTAGCTAATAATTATGGACCCAAAGGTCTGTGGTAAACTACTCACAACTCATCGGAGAGGCCTTGGAGATGATGTAGAGGCCCTCCATGGTCGATCCCCCCTCCGGCGGAGCACCGGCGAAGGCTCAAAGATGGGATATCACGGATATAGAAGGTTACGGTGGTGGAAATAGTTTTTCGTGGTGCTCCTGGATGTTTTCGGGGTACGTAGATATATATAGGAGGAAGAAGTATGTCGGTGGAGTCACAAGGGGCCCACGAGGCAGGGGGACACGCCGGCCACCCTCGTGGCCTCCTCGGCTGCTTCTTGATGTCCACTCCAAGTCTCCTTGATTGCATTTGTTCCAAAAATATCACTCCCGAAGGTTTCATTCCATTTGGACTCCGTTTGATATTCCTTTCCTTCGATATACTGAAATAGGCAAAAAAACAGCAATTCGGGCTGGGCCTCCGGTTAGTAGGTTAGTCCCAAAAATGATATAAAAGTGTAAAGTAAAGCCCATAAACATCCAAAACAGGTAATATAATAGCATGGAACAATAAAAAATTATAGATACGTTGGAGACGGATCAGCCGCCTGTTCTCCTAGCTGGGGAACGATTTTCCCGCATTTTTGGCCAGCTGCTTGGCTCGAGCTCGACTCCTTTTTTCGTGCTCGATGTGCCTTCATGATTTGGCGCTCATAGTCTGAGTCAATAGGCTTGGGAGCTGGTGCTTTAGCCATACGAATAAAGTGGTCAATCTTATCCTCGGGCACTTTCTCCATTGGCGGCGGTGGCGGTTTCGGTCCAAAATGGGCATCCACTTGGGCCTTCACTATGGCTTTGTTTTGCTCCTTGGTCATGTCGTAAGGCCTCTGCGGAAGAGGCACGAGGCTTGGACCATATTTAAATCGCTTACCTCCGCCTGTACCTCCTGTACTACCTCGACTTGTAGCACTATGCACCATAGCTGCATCGGCTCTCTTCCACGATTGCTGAGGCAGCGGAGACGACCGACGCGGTGTCGGACTTGGAGGAGGAGTGGCACGCGTTGGTGGACTTGGAGGAAGAGGAGTGGCCTCACGCGTTGGCTGAGTTGAAGCAGGAGGAGTGGCCTCACGTGTTGGCTGAGTTGAAGCAGGAGGAGTGGCCTGAAGCTGTGCCGGACTAGGAGGAGCGGGAGTCATCTGCTCCTCGTCACCTCCTGGGATGTCAAGCTCTAGCTGACGCGATGTCGGTGGCCTTCGAAATACGATGCAATCCTTTCTCCATAGGATGATATAATGTATGGCCTCTCCCACTGTGTGCTCCTCATCACCTCCAGGAATGTCAAGCGCTAGCCCCGAATATTGGTCCACCACCTCATCAACCACGACACGAGCATAGTCAGCTGGAATCGTTCTGCAATGGTAGGTTGCTCCGGGGGGATTTGTATAAGCAACGGCGTCTGCCGCCTTCACGGATATGTTCTTTCTTTTTAAGTGTAGCTCACAGTTAGTGTTCTCCATGATGTCATCCACAGGGTATCTATCTAGCAGTGCGTTGCCCTGGGCGGAACCCATGTTGCTTCTCTGCATAGATGGCATAGTGCTATCCAATGTTGGATCGTCCGCTAGCTGATGCCGCTGCTGAGACCCCCTTTCCTGGCTAAGCGAGTTGATCTGCTGCTGCTGCCGCTACAATTTGAGTGCCAAGTTCGTGTGCGCTAATTCTAGGTCTTGAAGGCGTTCTGCTTCCTGCTTCCTCTGCTCGTCCTCCAGCTTCTTCTCCTCCTCCTCCATCTTCCTTCTCGCACGGCTTGTGTAGTCGGTGTTCTAGTCAGAAAAGCCCTCATACCACGGAATAACGCCCTTGCCTCGTGTTCTTCTCGGGTGCTCAGGATTTCCCAGGGCGCCCGTAAGCTCGTCGTTCTCTCTGTTAGGCGTGAACACCGCCTTTCGAGCTTCTTCTATTGCTTCAACTAACATAACATTGGCTCCTTTAAGATATGCCTTCTTCACAACCTGGCATGTCTTCGGGTCCAAGGCCCCCTCCCATGCGCATAGAACCAACTTCTGCACCTGGGGGCCCAGCTCAATGTAACGGGAGTGACCTGTGCAGCCAGCATCTCTTGCTCAGACTTATCCCATTAGGCATTGCCATCGCGTAGCCACCTGGGCCCAGCCTATGGAATTGCTCCTTTTTTGTGGCATTGGCCTTGTTTTTTCTGGACCATTCCTTAGATAATTCCGATTCCTTGAATTTCACGAAAGCGAGCCAGTGTTCTCTTTGGTACTTGAGGGAGTCCCGGATTAGGGGGTGTCTGGATAGCCGGACTATAACCTTTGGCTGGACTCCTGGACTATGAAGATACAAGATTGAAGACTTCGTCCCGTGTCCGGATGGGACTTTCCTTGGCGTGGAAGGCAAGCTTGGCGATACAAATATGTAGATCTCCTCCCATTGTAACCGACTCTGTGTAACCCTAGCCGTCGGTGTCAAAACCGGCGGATCTCGAGTAGGGGGTCCCGAACTGTGCGTCTAGGCGGATGGTAACAGGAGACGAGGGACACGATGTTTTTACCCAGGTTCGGGCCCTCTTGATGGAGGTAAAACCCTATGTCCTGCTTGATTAATATTGATGATGTGGGTTACAAGAGTAGATCTACCACGAGATCAAGGAGGCTAAACCCTAGAAGCTAGCCTATGGTATGATTGTTGTTCGTCCTATGGACTAAAGCCATCCGGTTTATATAGACACCGGAGAGGGCTAGGGTTACACAGAGTCGGTTACAATGGTAGGAGATCTACATATCCATATCACCAAGCTTGCCTTCCACGCCAAGGAAAGTCCCATCCGGACACGGGACGAAGTCTTCAATCTTGTATCTTCATAGTCTTGGAGTCCGGCCGATGATGGTAGTTCGGCTATCCGGACACCCCCTAGTCTGGAACTCCCTCAGTAGCCCCTGAACCAGGCTTCAATGACGACGAGTCCGGTGCGCATATTGTCTTCGGCATTGCAAGACGGGTTCCTCCTCCGAATAATTTATAGAAGATTGTGAACACCAGGATAGTGTCCGGCTCTGCAAAAATAAATTCCACATACCACCGTAGAGAGAATAATATTACACAAGATCAATCTGCTGACGTATTCTGCGGTATGACATCACACCACTTTCAAGCTTTTACTCGAATTGTTTTTATTGTTCCACCTCAGCGCGTTTAGCAAGGCGGTTTCCTTGGCACGTCTTGTCGAAGCAGAGATAGTGTTCCCCTTATTCCGGGATTCCCATCAATACGAACGTGGGTAACCCAACCGCGCCATTGATTGTGACGCTTGGGAGATAAGCGAGTTTTACCAGGCCGGTGGGGACGCGTGTTTCTGTCCGCCCATATAAGGGGATAAAGATCCAACCTTTTTACCTGCGCCTTCTTCCTCCTTGGCTTATCCATCTGTGCGAACTCGAGCTCTAGCGCCCAAGCCCGCACATCTCACCTCAACCTTCTCCAAATATGTCCGGAGCGGGAGGCAAATGGATGGCCTCCTCCGTCATGGAGGGGCATATCCAGAAGCTGCGCAGCGCCGGATACTTGTCCAGCGACATCGCGCATCAGCTCCCCGACGAGGGAGAGCTCATCCCCACCCCCAGGCCCCATGAGAGAGTAGTATTCCTTCCCCATTTCCTCCACGGACTAGGCTTCCCACTTCATCCCTTTGTCCGGGGGCTCATGTTCTACTACGGCCTAGATTTCCATGATCTGGCCCCAAATTTTATTCTCAACATCTCGGCGTTTATCGTCGTGTACGAGGCCTTCCTCTGCATCCATCCCCACTTCGGCTTGTGGCTCAAGACCTTCAGTGTCAAGCCGAAGGTTGTGAAGGGCAGCCAAGCGGAGTGCGGAGGCGCCATGGTGGGCAGGATGTCCCACATTACGCGGCTGGAGGGCACCTTTGTGGAAACCATCAAGGGGTGGCAATCGGGGTGGTTCTACATCACCGAGCTGCGTGATCCCAAATGGGCAGCGGCCCCCGAATTCAGATCCGGCATCCCCACACGGCTCACCTCCTGGAAAGAGAGCGGCCGGATTTGGGGCGATTCGGAGGAGCTGACCGGACTCCAAGCCTGCGTCCAAAAGCTGGTGGACAAGAAGCTCAAGCTTGTCAACGTAGTCCAGGTCATGCTCATCCGCCAGATTCTCCCGTGCCAATGACGGGGCTTCAATATGTGGGAGTTCGATCCGGTGCAGCACCAGACTTTGAATGGGCTCTTCGACACTACGTACGAAGAGGTCTGGAAGGTGCTGTTCAAGGGCGCCGAGGCTCCCGCATCCGCTACCGAAGATCGCGGATTCAGCTCGCAGCGTCCAGCTGACGAGGTAAGTGATATTGTCCTTTACGGGACGCTTGTTATTCATAGTTTGACTCTATGCGGGATCTAAACTCCCTTTCCTTTGACAGGACTGGCTGAAGAAGGCCGCACAGGCTATCTGTCCGGCCCCATTGCCAGAGGACCCAGCTGACGCCCGCCTAATGGGGCTGCTGGCTCCGACACCCCACGTGGTGCCGGAGAAGAAGGCCAAGAAGAAGGCCACGGGGACTCGGAAGAGTTCCCGTTTTCAGGTGCTATCGGATGATGAATCCGAGGCCGACTCCTCCCACCAAGGCGAGGAGGAGAAGAAGAAAGCCTCTCCCCCAGCGGGGGGAGGGAAGAAGAGCAAGGCCTCCCAAACAAGGGAGGCCGAAGGGTCCAAGAGGGGAAAAACTCTTCCCCCGGACTGTTCCGCCAACGCTAGTGACGACGACGAGGACTGGCCTCCAAGGGCCAAGCCTCTGGCGAGATCGTAAGTATCTGGACTCCTGAATAACTTCAAGGTTTTCGTTTCCCGCCACATTATGTCTTTATAATGCCGCATACAACCCTGCAGTCCGCCTAAGGATGATCTCCCCACTTCGTCGAGCGGGTCCTTAGGGGCGTCGGATATGGATTCTCTTCCGACTGCCTCCACCCCCCGTGATGCGGACGATGCCGAGGTGGGATCCCAGGAAGGGACCCACCAGGAGGAGAGGGCCCTGGAGGTGTCGCAGGACAACCTCCCGGATTTTGCACCGGACTCAGCCCCGGAACCCATAGTGGCTCCAGAGTCCGGCGGGCGAACCCTTCGTAAGAAGGGCAAGACCGCGACACCGGCTGCCTCCGTCCAACCGAAGGTGCCGGATAATTTGCTGGAGGCGCTCAACGGCGCCTCCATCAAAGAGGAACACCACACTGTTATGAGTGCGGTGATTCAGAAGGTTCAGCTCGCCAAGAGCGGGCTGACCGAAGCCTGCAGCAGCCTTCTAACAGGCTTTGAGGTAAGAATTTCAATATATGTAAAATGGTACCGCATAGACAGTAGCCCCTGATGCTCGGTTCGGTGTTCGGAAAGAAAAGCCAAACTGAGGATCTTTAGAAAGATAAACGCAGGAGTCATGAAAATATGTCAATATGGGATTGCAGGCTGTGCTACTGACCTCTGTCGCACTGACTGCGGAGGTCAATACTTTGAAGGAAAACCTCGAGCGGTCCGAGAACGAGCTCGGCTATGCCAAGAAGCAGCTCGAGGAAAAAGAAGGTGAGTAATACCTTATGAAAATTGTACCTTACAGAAAATGATTTGGTTGCAAGAAAAATGACAAGGATAACTGGGGTATTGCAGGGGCCACTAACGAGGTGGCGACCCTGAAGGAGGCGGTGGCCGCGGCCGAATGCAATGCGGCTGCGGAGCGCACCGAGCGAGAGAAACAGGAGGCGCAGGTGGCGGAGGTATAGCAAGAGCTCCAGGATCTCGTGAGGAAACATGAGAGCCTGGAGCGTGACTCGAAGACTCGAGAGTCTGAGCTTGCAACGGCTCTTGAGAGTGCCAAAGCCGCTAAGGCCAAAGCCTACAAGGCCCTCCACGAGATAGAGGCGGTGAAGAAAATAGCAGCGGGTAAGGCATTTTTCATGCAAAGTAAGCATGTGAGTGTTAATTACCTGTCGCTTACCCGAATTCGGAGCTCTCCAGGAGCGTTCGCAGATCTTCCCCGCAGCGTGTCCGATGCTGCTGCATTCTACCGGGCCGAGGAGGGGAGCTCAACGGAGAAGGTCTTCTGGTCTCAGTATGCCGAGGCCGGACATCCGGTGCCCCTTAGCGACCAGCTGAAGCAGCTGGTCGAGCTCCACAAGGCGGCCGAACAGGCCATGAAGGGCCTCATAGTTCGGCTGTGGCCTAAGGAGGCTATGCCTGGGAGCTACTTCGGCCTGGTGCGGCGGCTGGTGGACGCGTGCCCGTGGGTTGAAGTTATCAAGCACTCCGCCCGTATCGAGGGTGCGCGTCGGGCCCTTGCCCGCGCAAAGGTGCACTGGGGCAAGATGGATGCCCAGAAGCTTGTGACGGACCCCCCACCAGAGGGCAAGGAGCATCGCACGCCCGAGATGTATTATAGGAGTGTGCTGAAGGGCGCCCGCATTATTGCGGGTGAGTGCTCCAAAGAAGAAGTTTTTTTGAGTAGACTCGCGTTTTGTTATCCTGTGCGCTGAAAACTAAGTTCATATGCGCGAAGCAACACTTGTTAATTTAAAATATTACCTTCTGTGCGGCTGTTTATCAAATCTAAGAGATGGCAAGTCGTCGGCTTCAGCCCCCATGCCACGAGTGCTGGGGTGTTCGGGATAAATTTGGGCACACTTGTTCCCATATTTGGGTCCATCGAGGGAGGCGCTCAACACAACGAACAAGGCAACCAGACTTATAATGCTTGAACACTCTCACTTAGCCATAGAATTCTATAATTTTAAATTTCGGGGAAGCCCTAGTTTTCGGAAGGCCGAATTTAGGGTGCTATCCATGCCTTGGCCGGACAGAATCCGGCTCCTCGCTCGAAGCGGCATAAGTCTTTAGGGACTCGCAAAGAACCTCTCGAACAGTGACTAGCTCTCGCCTCATCATGACGGTCAGTTTTAGCTTTCTGCACTGAGGCGTTAACCCAGCTCAACTGGGGCGCAGTCGCAGTGGTTCTCCCAGTGCTACCTTAGCCGATAAAACGGAACGTAAGGTACCAAAACATGGGAGCCAGGCAAACCCAACTATTGACCCAAGAACATGATTCGGAGCCGATGCATATAATGCTATAAGTTCGGGGTGCCGCACTTGTGAAAGTGTTCGGACTTATCACACCATAACGCGGGAAACATAAGCCCCTGGTGTATTTAGCCGTACCAAAACGTATGGATGCAACATGTCATAGATGAACATATGTGTAAGAAAGAAATGCAATTGGAAGCAAAAATATGCTGCATTGCTTTATTCAAATAAAAACTGCTGTAAGTGCAGGACGATACAAGTGGTGCGGTAAGCAAGGGATGGGACTATTTAACATGTCCCCCTCCAGGGGTAGGCTACGGAATAATGCATAAAACAGATTTAATGCTCATAATGGAGACCACCTAGATTTTCGTTGTAGCATGTCTCCTTCCCTGGCTATTGTATCGTGGGTTCGGCATGTCTGCTGCCGGACAGGGCCTCTGACGAATGGAGTCCTATAGGTAAAAATTAAAAGGAAAAGAAAAAGAAACGACACACTTAAGAGCCCTTGGCGCGGTTGAGCCGCAGTTTGGGCTTATCGTGGTCGAGCCCCTTGCCCCATGCCCATGGTATCTTCAGAGCGTAATGGAGTACGCGAAGGGTCTGTCTTAATGTTTTACAGGGGCTGGGGTTGGGGCCGCACTGCTACGCGTGCTCGGAACGTGCCAGGTGGTCGTGTTGTAGGTTACTCCGGGCACGCTTAGCTGTGTCCGGCCGCTTGGCAGCCGGACTCGAGAATTGCCTTAAAAGGCTGCTTTGTACTTCTGCCGCGAGAGCCGTTGTATGTTCCTCCGTTCGGAGGGAGCATTCAGTGTTTCCGTTGACCGTGATGACTCCTCTAGGGCCTGACATCTTGATCTTGAGGTATGCGTAGTGCGGCACCGCGTTGAACTTTGCGAACGCAGTACGTCCGAGCAAGGCATGATAGCCGCTGCGGAACGGGACTATGTTGAAGATTAACTCCTCGCTTTCGAAGTTATCCGGGGATCCGAAGACCACTTCCTGTGTAACTGAGCCTGTACAATTGGCTTCTACACCTGGTATGACGCCTTTAAAGGTCGTCTTGGTAGGTTTAATCCTTGAGGGGTCTATGCCCATTTTGCGCACCGTGTCCTGATAAAGCAGGTTTAGGCTGCTGCCGCCGTCCATCAGGACTCTGGTGAGATGAAATCCATCGACGATTTGGTCTAGAACCAATGCGGCGAACCCGCCATGGCGAATGCTGGTGGGGTGGTCCCTTCGGTCAAAGGTGATTGGGCAAGAGGACCATGGATTGAACTTCGAGGCAACTGGCTCCATCGCGTATACATCCCTGAGTGCATGCTTCCGCTCCCTTTTGGGTATGTGCGTGGCATATATCATGTTCACCGTCCGCACCTGTGGGGGGAAACCCTTCTGTCCTCTATTGTTCGGCGGTCGAGTCTCTTCCTCGTCATCGCTATGTAGCCCCTTGTCGCTGTTTTCGGCAATTAACTTGCCTGCCTGCTTGAACACCCAACAGTCCCTATTGGTGTGGTTAGCTGGCTTTTCAGGGGTGCCATGTATCTGGCACAAGTGGTCGAGAATTCGGTCCAAATTGGACGGACCCTGAATTGTTCTTTTGAATGGCTTTTTCCGTTGACCGGGTTTAGAGCCTCTGAATCCGGCATTGACTGCCGTATCCTCACTGTTATCGCCGTTAATGCGGCATTTGTTTTTGTTGCGACGCGACCTGCCACTACGGTCCTTGATATCCGGACTGCTAGAATTTTTGTTGAGGTTGTTGCTGCGTGCTAGCTAGCTGTCCTCACCCGCATAGAAGCGGGCCATGAGTGATGTAAGGGCTGCCATGGATTTCGGCTTTTCCTGTCCCAGGTGCCGGGCAAGCCACTCATCGCGGATGTTATGCTTGAAGGCCACGAGGGCCTCGGCATCCGGACAGTCAACGATTTGGTTTTTCTTGGTTAAGAACCGTGTCCAGAATTGTCTGGCCGATTCGTCTGGCTGCTGAATTATGTGGCTTAGGTCATCTGCATCTGGTGGTCGCACGTACATGCCTTGGAAGTTATCGAGGAATGCGGCTTCCAGGTCCTCCCAACTCCCGATTGACTCTGCTGGCAAGCTGTTAAGCCAGTGCCGGGCTGGTCCTTTAAGTTTGAGTGGGAGATATTTGATGGCGTGGAGATCGTCTCTGCGGGCCATGTGGATGTGGAGGAGATAGTCCTCGATCCAGACCGCGGGGTCTGTTGTGCCATCATAAGATTCAATATTGACGGGTTTAAACCCTTCTGGGATTTGATGATCCATTATCTCATCTGTGAAGCACAGTGGGTGTGCGGTGCCTCTGTACTAGGCGATATCGCGATGGAGCTCAAAAGAGCTTTGTCTGTTGTGTTCGGCCCGGGCGGACTTACTGTGTCCGGGGTGATGGTGATCGTCACGTATCGTGGGGCGCCCACGTGATCCATAGATCAATCTTCATTGTCTTGCCTTATCCTCCAATATGTCTCGCAGGTCCGGAGTGTTCCCCTGTGGCCTTGTGCTTTTCGAGCGATGCCGGGGTACGGGTCTAGTGAAGGGCCTTGAGGCCTCTCTGTCGCGACCACGGGGTGGTCGATCAGCCGTATTCTCTCCTGGTGAAGCGGGATCATATGCCTCCACCTCTAATCGGGGGGAGCAGCTTACGTTTGGGGTAGCTTTTGCAGGGGCGTTCGAGTTCATGCTCTTCGGCCGCGAGGACTTCGGTCCATCTGTCGGCTAGCAGATCTTGATCAGCTCTAAGCTGCTGCTGCTTTTTCTTGAGGCTGTTTGCCGTGGCCATAAGCCTGCGTTTGAAACGCTCCTGTTCGACGGGATCCTCAGGCACGACGAATTCGTCGTCGTCGAGGCTTGCCTCGTCTCTCGAGGGAGGCATATAGTCCTCTACCTCTTCTTCGGCCGCTCTCTCATGAGGGCTGGCGTCCCCCTCCTCCTGTGCTGGATCTTGCTGGAGTGGGTTGTCTTTGGCGCTATCTGGTGTATTATTGTCTCCGGTGCCGGAATCCTCATTCTTGCTATGGCGGGATTTAGAGCGGTGCCGCTGACGCCGGCGCTTGGGCTGTTTCTTGGAGGGGTCATCCTCCGCTATTCCTTCGCCGTTCCCATCCTTTGAGATATCCACCATGTATATGTCGTATGAAGAGGTGGCTTTCCAGTGCCCGATGGGCGCTGGTTCTTGGTCATCTTCGGCATCGTCGTCCATACCGTCGATGTCCTTAGAGTCATAATCTAGCATGTCGGTTAGATTGTCGACAGTGGCTACCAAGTGGGTGGTGGGTGGGCTCTGAATTTCTTCGTCGTCCGCATCCCAACCATCCTGGCCGCAGTCCAGCCAGGCCTCTCCTGATAATGAGATGTACTTGTCACGCCCAATATGCGACCCTATCCAAAAGGAACTCGAAGGTCCCACCAAGGATAGACCCGCATATTGAAACACTTTTGCAAGGTGGATATCATTACATCAACATTACATAATAGATGGGGATATATACATAAGGCATACAATGCCACACGAATACAACATCACAATACATAAGAGCACCATCCGACTATGGATGAATCACAAACAGAAACTCAAACGACATCCACCCTGCTAGCCTAGGCTGCCGACCTGGAACCTATCCCCTGATCGAAGAAGCAGAAGAAGAACTCAACGCAAGCAAGCATCGCTCTCGCGTCATGATCATCGCATAAGTTGTACCTGCAACTGTTGTTGTAGTAATCTGTGAGCCAAGAGGACTCAGCAATCCCATTACCATGGGTATCAAGACTAGCAAAGCTTAAAGGGAAAGAAATGGGTAAAGTGGTGAGGCTGCAACAGCGACTAAGCATATATGGTGGCTAACATACGCAAATAAGAGCGAGAAGAGAGCAAGCAGAACGGTCGTCAACTAGTAATGATCAAGAAGTGATCCTGAACTCCTACTTACGTCAAACATAACCCAGAAACCATGTTCACTTCCCGGACTCTGCCGAGAAGAGACCATCACGGCTACACACGTGGTTGATGCGTTTTAATTCGGATCTGGTGTCAAGTTATCTACAACCGGACATTAACAAATTCCCATCTACCTATAACCGCAGGCACGGCTTTCGAAAGATTATACCCTGCAGGGGTGTCCCAACTTAGCCCATGACAAGCTCTCGCGATCAACGAAGGAATAGACCTTCTCCCAGGAAGACCCGATCGGACTCAGAATCCCGGTTTACAAGACATTTCGACAATGGTAAAACAAGACCAGCAAAGCCGCCCGATGTGCCGACAAATCCCGATACGAGTCGCACGTACCTCGTTCTCAGGGCACACCGGATGAGCAAGACGACGGGTTGGCATAGACCCTGGTTGCCCAGGGGGCGCTGGACATCGCTCGGTTTGGACCAACACTTAGACAAGCACTGGCCCGGGGGGCTAAAATAAAGATGACCCTCGGGCTCCGGAAACCCAAGGGAAAAAGGGCTAGGTGAGGCAAATGGTAAAACCAATGTTGGGCCTTGCTGGAGGAGTTTTATTCAAAGCGAACTGTCAAGGGGGTCCCATAAATCACCCGACTGCGTAAGGAACGCAAAATCCGGGAACATAACACCGGTATGACGAAAACTAGGGCGGCAAGAGTGGAACAAAACACTAGGCAAAAGGCCGAGTCTTCCACCCTTTACCAAGTATATAGATGCATTAATAATATAAGAGATATTGTGATATCCCAACCAAAAGCCTGTCCACCATGGAGAAATCTTCAACTTCGCCTGCAACTAGCAACGCTATAAGAGGGCTGAGCAAAGCGGTAACATAGCCAATCAATGGTTTGCATAGGTAAGGTGTCAAAAGTTAGAGGTTCATGGCAACAAGGGATGGCTCGATAAACAGATGATAGGTAGCGCAGCAAAGCGATAGAACGAAGCAACTAGCATAGCAATGATAGTAGTGAGATCCAGGGTAGCGGTCATCTTGCCTGAAATCCCGCAAGGAAGAAGAACGAGTCCATGAAGAAGACAAAGCGGAAGTAGTCGAACAAATCCTCACGAATGCAACATTACCGGAACTAAGAAGCAACACCGGAAAGAAACAAACAACATGGTAAATGCACAAGCATAAACATGGCATGATGCACAAACAAGTATGATGCATGTCCGGTTTAACGAGGCATGGCATGGCAAGGTGCAACAAACAACACTACAAATTAAGTGGAGCTCAATATGCAACGAGTTGCATATTGACAAAACACCACAAGCAAATATTTAGTTGATCTCGTTTAGGCTACCAAGCAATATTAAATGTTTTTTAAACATGGCAAGAGGTGAGGCATAATTAAACTACCTATCTAGGCAAATTTAAATGAGGCCGGAAGTAACAAACAACAAGTCCGGAAAATCCCCATGTGCATATTTTGAGTTTGGTACTGTTCTGCCCTAAACAATATTTTATTGTTGTTAAACAGGAAAATAAAGTGGACCGTGTTAATCTAGGCATTTTTCCACCCCATTTACATATAAAGAACATTTAATTCCGAGCTACGATTATTTAGTTATGAAATAAATCATTTTAGCATGGCATTATGCAAAATAAACACAAACATCATGTTAAATATTTTTAACATAGATGAAAGTGGCATATTATTAATCTACACAATTTTCTGATCATTTTACATATATAAAACATTTTTATCCGATGCACGGTTATGACGTTATTAATGCATGAAATCTAGGGGGTTTTCTGTAAAACTGTAAATCGCTGGATAATAGACAAATTCGTATAACTGGGAAAAAAACATGAATGGGCCGGATCTAGCTGGGCCAACAGGAGGGAAAGGAGGCGCAGGGGGTTTGCTCACCCTGGGCCTTGGGCCGGCACGGTGGGGAGGAGGCTGGCTGGGCCTTGGAGAGGCGCTGGCTGGGCCTTGGCCAACAAACGAAGGGGAGGCAGCCCAGGCGCGGTCAGCCATCAGTCAACGAGTGCGGCGTGCGCTCGAACGGCTCGAGGCAGAGGCGCCGTCCTCCTCTACTCGACAGGAAGCAGAGCGGCGGCGGCGTGGGACGAGGTGCTCGGGGAGCCCCTCGGGCGCGAGAGGAGGCAGGCTGCGGACGCGGCAGGAGGAGCTTGGGCGCGGTGGCGTTGGGCTGCTGCGGAGGAAGGCGGCTGCTTGGCGGCCGATCTGGAGCAAGTCAGCAGAGGCGGACGACGGGGATGGCCATCGGCGATGAACCCCAAGGGCGGCGGCGCTGCAATTCTCCATGGCCTCAACGTGGTTCCCTTTGAGAGAGAGGCAGGGCATGAGAGAGAGAGAGGGGGAAAACGTGACGGGAAGGAGGAGGCGCAAGAGACGGCAGGGTCAGGGGGGTGCTCATCTGAGGCGGCAACGGCGAGGATGTTGCTGCTGCTGCTAGGACGGCAGGGGCACAAGGCCATGGGCGCTCGTGTTCGAGGCGAGGGCGCGAGGCAGCTCATGGCCGACGGCGGGGTTGAGCAGACTCGGGCGTGAGGAGGCACAGATGGAGCGAGAGCTCGCTTGGGAACATGCTCGGGCAGAGGGGATCGGGTGCTGTTGGTTCAGACGCGGGGTGGGCTCGGTGGATTTGGATCTGGGCAAGGTGGAGGCTGCCGGTTTGCTCGGCGGCTCGGGGAGGATCCCGAGGAAGGTGGAGATTGGGTGGCGGCGCGAGGAGGGGAATAGGGTTAGGCTAGGGTTTGATTGGTTTATATATATATTGGCAGGTGGTTGGCTTAGGGGCTAATCGGTCCCTCCGATCGTAATCGGGCGGACGAGAAAAATAAGCTAGGGAGTCCAAAAGAGAAACCGAAGATATTTTACAGACGTTTGGATATTATCCGGATCCAACGGTGACGACTGCTCGGGTCGGGTTCGGGGGAGTTTCGGACACGCACGTGAGGGGTTCGATGCACTGTGCAGAGAGGGTTTCGGACCGTGCGGTCATATCGACAACTCCGGAAGCGAAGAGGGGAAGGAGGGTGGACTAGGTGGGCTGTGGTGAGACTGCGAGGGGGAGAAGAGAGAGGGAGGGCCCGGCATCTGATTCCGGAGACCGAAAACGTCCGACGAATATACCGACTATATCGCGGTTATTTATTTAACGGTTGGGCAGTCAAACAAACTCCGAATGCGACGAAACTTGGCAGGCGGCCTGTCTACACTATAATAAGACCGCACGACAAGTTGCAACCCATTCAGAGAACATTTTTATGCCACTTATAAAATAATATTTCGGAGGTGCCGCGGGCGCGTGCGAGTGTGGTCGGGCTCAGAATGGACAACGGAGAGAACCGGCGGAACACGAATGGATGCAAGTTTTATGAAAACGATGCTGATGCAATGCGCATGATGCTATGAGATGAGATGCATAATAAGAACAAAATGCAAAACAACAGACAAAAACCCAACCATGAAAGAAATAATAAATCACATCTCCAGAAAAGGCAAGAGTCGGAGTTACGAATATGGAAAGTTGTATTCGGGGCGTTACAACACTCCACCACTACGAGAGGATCTCGTCCCAAGATCTAGGATGGCACCGGAGAGAAAACGGAAGAGGAAGAGAAGAGGTAAAACTAAGTTGCTTCTTCGACCAATGAGTGAAACCATGAACCTTGAGAGGTTGAGCAATTAGAGATGAATGAGATTGCAAACAATCCGTTAGAAAAGAGGAACAAGGAACATTATGATAACTTGAAGGTTGCAAAGACATGAATCAAGAGTTTAATTGACAAGATAGGGTTCAAAACCACTCCGGTTACAACAAGATGAGAGAGGAAGAATTCGGGCAGCACTCCGGTTGAACATGGAAGGAATAGAACATGAACTTGACAAGATGAGAGGGTACTTGATGAAATCAACAACACACTGCCTCCGGAACGAAAGAATAGAAGCTAGATTTTTGGGATAAAGGGGCGGAGAAGAAAATGACAATTTCTGCCACAAATGAGCTTGGAAAGCACCCTTCGAAGAAGGATTGAATGGAGTTGTTGGAAAATCAACAACGAAAAACACAAGTTTGTAGTGGGCTTATGGAAAACTTCCCAAAATTGAGGCGAAATTCTGCCACTAACGGAAACAATTGCTTGTTTGAGATCAAAGAAGAGATGAAAACTTCTTTCGCCGAGAAGAGAAGGAGAAACTTGGATCAATGATAAGCACCACAAATAGCAACATTCCCAATGGAAGGCTTTAGGTTAAATATAACCCAAGATAACTCCAAAGAAGAAGTTGATTGGTCGAAAAGATCTCTTGAACAAAGAGAAAATGATGGATTTAAAATACCTCATTCTTGACAACATATGAATCATGAAACATGAAGGAAATTGTCAAGAGTGACATAACACCACCACAAAAGATAAGGTAGAAAGAATTGCACTTCGGAATGCAAGATGAAGAATACTTGAGCTCCTCAAAACAAAACATGTGTTGAGCACCATGTTTATTTTAGAGTAAAGCTTGGCAGATCATAGATTCGAGAGAAATCTTGAAGAACAATTGAAGAATGAAAAGAATCCTTGACGAACCACCATGTAGAGCCTCCATGAAGAACTCCGGTAATAAAAGGATGATAGAAAGAAAGAGAAGTTGGAAAACACAAGGTGAAGCCTTGCGATGATTTATATGGAGCTTCGCGACGAGATAATTGAGAGAGCTTGGAACTCCGAAAAGAAAGATGAAGCCTCTCGAACCGAGAATGTGATATGATGACCAACTCCGGAAAGAAAAGATGAACACTAGAACCGAGAATTACTTCATCATGAACAATCTCCGGAAGAAGGAATTAATCACTTGGATGAAACAAGAATAAGAATTACGGTATGCGTATCCTTCATCAAATTCAATTGGTGACAAGCAATGGATTTGGCACACTACTTATTCCCGTAGAAAGGATTAAAAGATATATAGCGCAAACTTGAGAAGGTATTGATGGAACCACCAGTGGGATTGAAAAGAACGAATGAATGAGTGAATTGATACGATGACGAAGGAAGAGAAATCTTGAACGAACCACCGTACAAATTGAAAACGAACGAAGTAAAGGGGTGAATCACCGGTAAGAATTAGAGAACAAATGAAGATACTTGAGGGAATTTAGATACAAGTGAACACAGAGATCCCAAGCTGATTAGATAATACTTGAACGATGCACCGGTATGATTTGGAGAACTAGAGCTGAAAGCTTGAATGAATAATTCTGAGATGATGGGCTACAGAGAATCAATCTTAAAAGACTCTTGAATTGCTCCGGATGGATGAAAAAAAATTCTCACAATCAAAACAATTATGAGGATAGCATGAAGCTAGAACCATGAATCTTGAAGAGAATGGAGCAAGATTCAAGAGAAATCCTTCTTCGGTCTTCAAATGTTGAGAATGAAGATGAGAACCACCATGAATTGTTGAGATACTCCGGGAGAATGAAAAGCGAAGGGGGGTTGAGCCAACGATGAAAAGAATTTGAAAGATCTTGGAGAAAGACATATGACTGATGATAATTCATTCTTACGTCAAACTTGGAAATGAATTTGAGAATGGCTCCGGGGGGATTAGAAGAGTCAGGTAAGATCCTGGGAAAAAACCTGTGGGTTAGGGCCCACTCAAAAGAAAACACCATTGGAAATGATTTTAAAGAGAGATTGCACCGGTTAAATTAAATGACTTGAATGAGATAACAACCTCGAAATATCTTGAATGGATTGAGAATGGAAACACAAGTCTTCCGAGATATCTTCAGCACTCCAGAACAAATGAATAGCGAGATGTGAAAGATTAAGAGGTGCACCGATATGAAAAAGCATTTGACACGAAGAAAGGAATATTATCAACAATGAAAGCTTGAATTGGATTCACCGGAGAGGAATACGAGAATGAAGATTGATGAACTTGAAGCTCATGAGCATCTTCACGAGGGATCACCGGATCAAAACAATTATTGAAAAGAGTGAAGAGACTTCACATGAATAAATGGATACTTGATTATAATATATGAGTCCTTGAAGAAAAGGGGTGGGAGGGTGGGGAAAAACAAAGACAACTTGGGATGAACGAAACAAACACCATTGAGAAAACTTAGAATTGATCTTGCGGATGGGGAGAATGATGGGATCATCTCGAAGAGAAGCGCACCGGTTGGAAAAGAATTAACATGACAACCTCAATGATCAAAAGGATTAGTATTCACATAGCAATATGAGAACACCGTTTAGGAAAGGTATGGATTCAACATTTGACTTCGAAGCAACTCGAATACCACAAATAAAACAAAACAAAGGATTTGGCTTGCAGAATAAGCCGGAACAAACATATGATAGAGATTCCGTCTGAAGTTTTCGTGGTGGGGCCCACACGGGCTCGAGTGTACAACACCATCATGTACAAGGCAGTGCACATGACATACGAAGTGTCCCCGAACCAGCATAGCCAAGGGTTCTTTAAGACACAATGAGACCACTGTAAAAACGACCATGGAAAGGCGGACCACTAGACATCGAACCCCAATCTCATATCATGCATCTGTCGAAAAGATATTCTAGGAGCTACTTGAATTCCCACATATAAAACTCCCGAAACTTTCTGGTTATGCAATCTGGTGTTGGGGATACAGGGGAAGCAATATATCTCACCCAAACTAACAATACCTACATCCAAGCTGTATCCATCCGTCAACACATAACCAAGAAACCTTCGGAAATTGTGTACCTCAACCTTCGAAAAGCATCCGTTATACGAGTTATGGCAATACTCTCGAGCTCACCCCAGTACTGGTTTATCGGGGTTATCTCACCAACAACTGCATAAAAGAGATTTTCGATGTCGGCAAATCTCAGGTATTCCAGAACCGCAACGATAAAATTGTGACGACAACACCTCGGAGCTCAACTCCCTGGGTCAAAGCCACATAAATAGACAGGAGGCACCAAGAACAATGTTCTCGTCACAAAACCATCGGAACGATTCCAAGATACCCGCGTGATCCTAAAATTTTTTAGTGAAATTTGAGGAGAGGAAAGACAAAACATCTACGTCAAGAGTCCTCACCAGAGCGACGAAGGGGCTGAGGAGTAAAAAGAATCCTACTCTCCGACATATATAATCCTAAGACTCAAAATAGTTTTCTTCTAGACTCAACAACGGCCAACAATCAAGGGGGCTCCTAGGGTCGGTCGAGGCTCTGATTACCAACTTGTCACGCCCAATATGCGACCCTATCCAAAAGGAACTCGAAGATCCCACCAAGGATAGACCCGCATATTGAAACACTTTTGCAAGGTGGATATCATTACATCAACATTACATAATAGATGGGGATACATACATAAGGCATACAATGCCACACGAATACAACATCACAATACATAAGAGCACCATCCGACTACGGATGAATCACAAACAGAAACTCAAACGACATCCACCCTGCTAGCCCAGGCTGCCGACCTGGAACCTATCCCCTGATCGAAGAAGCAGAAGAAGAACTCAACGCAAGCAAGCATCGCTCTCGCGTCATGATCATCGCATAAGTTGTACCTGCAACTGTTGTTGTAGTAATCTGTGAGCCAAGAGGACTCAGCAATCCCATTACCATGGGTATCAAGACTAGCAAAGCTTAAAGGGAAAGAAAGGGGTAAAGTGGTGAGGCTGCAGCAGCGACTAAGCATATATGGTGGCTAACATACGCAAATAAGAGCGAGAAGAGAGCAAGCAGAACGGTCGTCAACTAGTAATGATCAAGAAGTGATCCTGAACTCCTACTTACGTCAAACATAACCCAGAAACCGTGTTCACTTCCTGGACTCCGCCGAGAAGAGACCATCACGGCTACACACACGGTTAATGCGTTTTAATTCGGATCTGGTGTCAAGTTATCTACAACCGGACATTAACAAATTCCCATCTACCTATAACCGCAGGCACAGCTTTCGAAAGATTATACCCTGCAGGGGTGTCCCAACTTAGCCCATGACAAGCTCTCGCGATCAACGAAGGAATAGACCTTCTCCCAGGAAGACCCGATCGGACTCAAAATCCCGGTTTACAAGACATTTCCACAATGGTAAAACAAGACCAGCAAAGCCGCCCGATGTGCCGACAAATCCCGATAGGAGTCGCACGTACCTCGTTCTCAGGGCACACCGGATGAGCAAGACGACGGGTTGGCATAGACCCTGGTTGCCCAGGGGGCGCCGGACATCGCTCGGTTTGGACCAACACTTAGACAAGCACTGGCCCGGGGGGGCTAAAATAAAGATGACCCTCGGGCTCCGGAAACCCAAGGGAAAAAGGGCTAGGTGAGGCAAATGGTAAAACCAATGTTGGGCCTTGCTGGAGGAGTTTTATTCAAAGCGAACTGTCAAGGGGGTCCCATAAATCACCCGACCGCGTAAGGAACGCAAAATCCGGGAACATAACACCGGTATGACGAAAACTAGGGCGGCAAGAGTGGAACAAAACACTAGGCAAAAGGCCGAGTCGTCCACCCTTTACCAAGTATATAGATGCATTAATAATATAAGAGATATTGTTGTATCCCAACCAAAAGCCTGTCCACCATGGAGAAATCTTCAACTTCGCCTGCAACTAGCAACGCTATAAGAGGGCTGAGCAAAGCGGTAACATAGCCAATCAATGGTTTGCATAGGTAAGGTGTCAAAAGTTAGAGGTTCATGACAACAAGGGATGGCTCGATAAACAGATGATAGGTAGCGCAGCAAAGCGATAGAACGAAACAACTAGCATAGCAATGATAGTAGTGAGATCCAGGGTAGCGGTCATCTTGCCTGAAATCCCGCAAGGAATAAGAACGAGTCCATGAAGAAGACAAAGCGGAAGTAGTCGAACAAATCCTCACGAACGCAACATTACTGGAACTAAGAAGCAACACCGGAAATAAACAAACAACATGGTGAATGCACAAGCATAAACATGGCATGATGCACAAACAAGTATGATGCATGTCCGGTTTAACGAGGCATGGCATGGCAAGGTGCAACAAACAACACTACAAATTAAGTGGAGCTCAATATGCAACGAGTTGCATATTGACAAAACACCACAAGCAAATATTTAGTTGATCTCGTTTAGGCTACCAAGCAATATTAAATGTTTTTTAAACATGGCAAGAGGTGAGGCATAATTAAACTACCTATCTAGGCAAATTTAAATGAGGCCGGAAGTAACAAACAACAAGTCCGGAAAATCCCCATGTGCATATTTTGAGTTTGGTACTGTTCTGCCCTAAACAATATTTTATTGTTGTTAAACAGGAAAATAAAGTGGACCATGTTAATCTAGGCATTTTTCCACCCCATTTACATATAAAGAACATTTAATTCCGAGCTACGGTTATTTAGTTATGAAATAAATCATTTTAGCATGGCATTATGCAAAATAAACACAAACAGCATGTTAAATATTTTTAACATAGATGAAAGTGGCATATTATTAATCTACACAATTTTCTGATCATTTTACATATATAAAACATTTTTATCCGATGCACGGTTATGACGTTATTAATGCATGAAATCTAGGGGGTTTTCTGTAAAACTGTAAATCGCTGGATAATAGACAAATTCGCATAACTGGGAAAAAAACATGAATGTGCCGGATCTGGCTGTGCCAACAGGAGGGAAAGGAGGCGCAGGGGGTTTGCTCACCCTGGGCCTTGGGCCGGCTCGGTGGGGAGGAGGCTGGCTGGGCCTTGGAGAGGCGCTGGCTGGGCCTTGGCCAACAAACAAAGGGGAGGCAGCCCAGGCGCGGTCAGCGATCAGTCAACGAGCGCGGCGTGTGCTCGAACGGCTCGAGGCAGAGGCGTCGTCCTCCTCTGCTCGACAGGAAGCAGAGCGACGGCGGTGTGGGACGAGGTGCTCGGGGAGCCCCTCGGGCGCGAGAGGAGGCAGGCTGCGGACGCGGCAGGAGGAGCTTGGGCGCGGCGGCGTTGGGCTGCTGCGGAGGAAGGCGGCTGCTTGGCGGCCGATCTGGAGCAAGGAAGCAGAGGCGGACGATGGGGATGGCCGTCGGCGACGAACCCCAAGGGCGGCGGCGCTGCAATTCTCCATGGCCTCAACGTGGTTCCCTGTGAGAGAGAGGCAGGGCATGAGAGAGAGGGGGGAAAACATGACGGGAAGGAGGAGGCGCAAGAGACGGCAGGGTCAGGGGGTTGCTCATCTGAGGCGGCAACGGCGAGGATGTTGTTGCTGCTGCTAGGACGGCAGGGGCACAAGGCCATGGGCGCTCGTGTTCGAGGCGAGGGCGCGAGGCAGCTCATGGCCGACGGTGGGGTTGAGCAGACTCGGGCGTGAGGAGGCACAGATGGAGCGAGAGCTCGCTTGGGAACATGCTCGGGCAGAGGGGATGGGTGCTGTTGGTTCAGACGCGGGGTGGGCTCGGTGGATTTGGATCTGGGCAAGGTGGAGGCTGCCGGTTGGCTCGGCTGCTCGGGGAGGATCCCGAGGAAGGTGGAGATTGGGTGGCGGCGCGAGGAGGGGAATAGGTTAGGCTAGGGTTTGATTGGTTTATATATATATTGGCAGGTGGTTGGCTTAGGGGCTAATCGGTCCCTCCGATCGTAATCGGGCGGACGAGAAAAATAAGCTAGGGAGTCCAAAAGAGAAACCGAAGATATTTTACAGACGTTTGGAGATGATCCGGATCCAACGGTGACGACTGCTCGGGTCGGGTTCGGGGGAGTTTCGGACACACACGTGAGGGGTTCGATGCACTATGCAGAGAGGGTTTCGGACCGTGCGGTCGTATCGGACAACTCCGGAAGCAAAGAGGGGAAGGAGGATGGACTAGGTGGGCTGTGGTGAGACTGCGAGGGGGAGAAGAGAGAGGGAGGGCCCGGCATCTGATTCCGGAGACCGAAAACGTCCGACGAATATACCGACTATATCGCGGTTATTTATTTAACGGTTGGGCAGTCAAACAAACTCCGAATGCGACGAAACTTGGCAGGCGTCCTGTCTACACTATAATAAGACCGCACGACAAGTTGCAACCCATTCCGAGAACATTTTTATGCCACTTATAAAATAATATTTCGGAGGTGCCGCGGGCGCGTGCGAGTGTGGTCGGGCTCAGAACAGACAACGGAGAGAACCGGCGGAACACGAACGGATGCAAGTTTTATGAAAACGATGCCGATGCAATGCGCATGATGCTATGAGATGAGATGCATAACAAGAACTAAATGCAAAACAACAGACAAAAACCCAACCACGAAAGAAATAATAAATCACATCTCCGGAAAAGGCAAGAGTCGGAGTTACGAATATGGAAAGTTGTATCCGGGGTGTTACAGTACTTTAGCGAACTCAAGATGTCGCCAAAAGGTGAGCGTTGAAAGATGTCCGTCGCGGTGAACTCCATGATCGGCGCCCAATCGGATTCGACTGGAGGGGGCGCGGGAGGTCCGGAGTCCGGCACCTCGGAGTCACGAGCTTCATGGGGGACAAGATAGGTGTTCGGCTCCATCGCCGTAGAGGTTGCAGCCCCTGAGGCGGTGTCTAGCCATCCATCCTTGGTCTACGCAGCCGGCTCTGAGTCGAAGATCGGAGTGGGTTCGAGTGCGGCCTCCAGGGTACTGTCCGGCTGGAGAGCTAAATCATGCCCATCGTGACAGTACGGCACGCTCGGCTGTGGCTCGAATCCGTCGAGGATCAAGTCCCCGCGGATGTCAGCCATGAAGTTCAAACTTCCAAATCTGACCTGACGGCCAGGGGCGTAGCCTTCGATCTGCTCCAGCTGGCCAAGCGAATTGGCCCGCAGTGCGAAGCCGCCGAATACGAAGATCTGTCTGGGGAGGAAGGTCTCACCCTGGACTGCATCGTCGTTGATGATCGAAGAAACCATCGAGCCTATCGGTGACGACACAGAGGAACTCTCAATGAAAGCACCAATGTTGGTGTCAAAACCGGCGGATCTCGGGTAGGGGGTCCCGAACTGTGCGTCTAGGCGGATGGTAACAGGAGACGAGGGACACGATGTTTTTACCCAGGTTCGGGCCCTCTTGATGGAGGTAAAACCCTATGTCCTGCTTGATTAATATTGATGATGTGGGTTACAAGAGTAGATCTACCACGAGATCAAGGAGGCTAAACCCTAGAAGCTAGCCTATGGTATGATTGTTGTTCGTCCTATGGACTAAAGCCATCCGGTTTATATAGACACCGAAGAGGGCTAGGGTTACACAGAGTCGGTTACAATGGTAGGAGATCTACATATCCGTATCGCCAAGCTTGCCTTCCACGCCAAGGAAAGTCCCATCCGGACATGGAACGAAGTCTTCAATCTTGTATCTTCATAGTCTTGGAGTCCGGCCGATGATGGTAGTTCGGCTATCCGGACACCCCCTAGTCCCGAACTCCCTCACTAGCCCTCTCCGGTGTCTATATAAACCGGAGGGTTTTAGTCCGTAGGACGAACAACAATCATACCATAGGCTAGCTTCTAGGGTTTAGCCTCTCTGATCTCGTGGTAGATCTACTCTTGTACTACCCATATCATCAATATTAGACAAGCATGAGTAGGGTTTTACCTCCATCGAGAGGGCCTGAACCTGGGTAAAAACATCGTGCCCCTTGTCTCCTGTTACCATCCGCCTAGACGCATAGTTCGGGACCCCCTACCTGAGATCCACCGGTTTTGACACCGACATTGGTGCTTTCATTGAGAGTACCTCTGTGTCGTCATCTTTAGGCCCGATGGCTCCTCCGATCATCAACAACGACGCAGTCCAGGGTGAGACTTTTCTCCCCGGACAGATCTTCATATTCGGCGGCTTTGCACTGCGGGCCAATTTGCTTGGCCATTTGGAGCAGATCGAAAGCTACGCCCCTGGCCATCAGGTCAGGTTTGGAAGTTTGAACTACACGGCTGACATCCGCGGAGACTTGATCTTCGACGGGTTCGAGCTGCAGCCGAGCGCGCCGCACTGTCACGATGGGCATGATCTAGCTCTGCCGCCGGACAGTGCCTAGGAGGCCGCCCCAGTGTCCACTCCGACCCTTAGCTTGGAGCCGACTACGCCAATCGAGGACGGGTGGCTGGACACCGCCTCGGGGGCTGCAATCTCCACGGTGATAGAGCCGAACACCAGCCTTGTCCTTTGCGAAGCTCGTGACTCCAAGGTGTTGGACTCCTTTCTGGACTCCGAACCTTCCGCGCCCCTGCCGATCGATCCCGATTGGGTGCCGATCATGGAGTTCGCCGCCGCGGACATCTTTCAGCACTCGCCCGTCGGCGACATTCTGAATTCACTAAACTCTCTCTTTATCAGGAGAGCCCTGGCCGGACTATGGTCAGCAAGGTTGGGATGCGGACGATGAAGAAATTCAAAACCCACCCATCACCCACTTCGTAGCCACTGTCGATGATTTAACCGACATGCTCGACTTCGACTCTGAAGACATCGACGGTATGGATGCCGATGCGGGAGACGACCAAGAACCAGCACCTATAGGGCACTGGAAAGCCACCTCGTCATACGACATATACATGGTGGACACCCCAAAAGAAGGGAATGGTGATGGAGCAACGGAGGATGACCCCTCCAAGAAGCAGCCTAAGCGCCGGCGTCAGCGGCGCCGCTCGAAATCCCGCCAAAGCAAAAATGGCGATTCCGGCACGGGAGATAATAACACCCCGGACAGTGCCGAAGACAACCCCCTCTAGCAGGATTCAGCACAGGAGGATGGAGAAGCCAACCCTCATGAGAGAGCGGCAGACAGAGAGGTAGAGGACGATAATTACATGCCTCCTCCGAGATGAGGCAAGCCTCGACGATGACGAATTTGTCGTGCCTGAGGATCCCATCGAACAAGAGCGTTTCAAACGCAGGCTTATGGCCATGGCGAGCAGCCTCAAGAAAAAATAGCAGCAGCCTAGAGCTGACCAAGACTTGCTAGCCGACTGATGGACTGAAGTCCTTGAGGCCGAAGAGTACGAACTCGAACGCCCCTCCAAGAGCTACCCAAAGTGCAGGCTGCTACCCCGATTAGAGGAGGAAGCACCTAAACCTACATCACCAGCGCACGACGCGGCCGACCGGCCACTTCGTGGCCGCGACAGAGAGGCCTCTTGGCCATCCACTCAAGCCGCACCCCGGCGTCGCTCAAAAAATACCAAGGCATGGGGAAATGCACCAGACCTGCGAGACATATTGGAGGACAAGGCAAGGCAAACAAGATCGATCTACGGATCGCGTGGGCGCCCCACGGCACGTGAAGATAACCGTCATGCCGGATATGGCAAATACGGCCAGGCCGAACACAGCAGACAAAGCTCATTTGGGCTACGTCGTGATATAGCCCAGTACAGAGGCGCCGCACACCCACTATGCTTCACAGATGAAGTAATGGATCATCAAATCCCCGAGGGTTTTAAGCCCGTAAACATCGAATCATACGATGGCACAACAGATCCTGCGGTATGGATCGAGGATTATCTCCTTCATATCCACATGGCCCGCGGTGATGATCTACACGCTATCAAATACCTCCCGCTCAAGCTTAAAGGACCAGCTCGACATTGGCTTAACAGCTTGCCAGCAGAGTCAATTGGTTGCTGGGAGGACCTGGAAGCTGCATTCCTCGACAATTTCCATGGCACCTATGTGCGACCACCAGACGCCGATGACCTAAGCCACATAATTCACCAGCCAGAGGAATCGGCCAGACAATTCTGGACACGGTTCCTAACCAAGAAAAATCAAATAGTCGACTGTCCGGACGCAGAGGCCCTTGCAGCCTTATAACATAACATCCGAGACGAATGGCTTGCCCGGCACCTAGGACATGAAAAGCCGAAATCCATGGCAGCCCTCACAACACTCATGACCCGCTTTTGCGCGGGAGAAGACAGCTGGCTAGCTCATAGTAATAACATGACCAGGAGCCCTGGTAATTCGGATACCAAGGACAACAATGGCAGGTCGCGTCGCAACAAGCACAAGCGCCACATTAACGGCGACAATGCTGAGGATACGGAAGTTAATGCCGGATTCAGAGGCTCTAAACCCGGTCAGCGAAAAAAGCCATTCAAAAGAAATACTCTGGGCCCGTCCAGTTTGGACCGAATACTCGATCGCTCGTGCCAGATACACGGCACCCCCGAAACACTAGCCAATCATACCAACAGGGATTGTTGGGTGTTCAAGAAGGCAGGCAAGTTAAGTGTCGAAAACAGAGACAAGGGGCTGCATAGCGATGACGAGGAGGAGCCCTGGCCGCCGAACAATAGGGGACAGAAGGGCTTTCCCCCACAAGTGTGGACGGTGAACATGATATACGCAACCCACATCCCCATAAGGGAGCGGAAGCATGCACTCAGGGATGTATATGCGTTGGAGCCAGTCGCCCCAAAGTTCAACCCGTGGTCCTCCTACCCGATCACTTTTGATCGAAGGGACCACCCCACTAGCATCCGCCACGGTGGATTCGCCGCATTGGTTCTAGACCCAATCATTGACGGATTACACCTCACTAGAGTCCTCATGGACGGTAGTAGCAGCCTAAACCTGCTTTACCAGGATACAGTGCAAAAAATGGGCATAGATCCCTCAAGGATTAAACCCACAAAGAAGACCTTTAAAGGCGTCATACCAGGTGTAGAGGCCAACTATACAGGCTCAGTTACACTCGAAGTGGTCTTCGGATCCCCGGATAATTTTCGAAGCGAGGAGTTAATCTTCGACATAGTCCCGTTCCGCAGTGGCTATCACGCCCTGCTCGGACGAAGCACATTTGCAAAATTCAATGCGGTGCCGCACTATGCATACCTCAACCTCAAGATGCCAGGCCCTTGCGGAGTCATCACGGTCAATGGAAACACCGAACGCTCTCTCTGAACGGAGGAGCATACGGCGGCCCTCACGACGGAAGTACAAAGTAGCCTCTCAAGGCAATTCTCCAGTCCGGCTATTAAATGTCCGGACACCGTCAAGCGCGCCCGGAGTAACCTACAAAAAGACCGCCTGGCATGTTCCGAGCAAGCATAGTAGTGTGGCCCCAACCCCAACCCTCACGAAATTGCGAGACCAGTACTACGCGTGCATAATTACGCCCTGGAAATACCTTGGGCACAAGGGGAGGGGCACAACCACGGCACGCCCAACATGCGGCTCAACCGCACTAGGGGCTCCAAATTTTGTCATTTCTTTTTTCTTACTTTCAGGACTCCACTCTCCGAAAGGCCTGTCTGGCAGTACAATCGCCGAATACACGATGCAACAGCTAGGGAGGAAGCAACCTACATCGAATGTCCAGGGGGTCTCTATAACGAGCTAAATACCTGTCTTACATAAAGTCTTGCAGCTTGCCCCAGGAGGGGGACATGTCAAATAATCCCATCTCTTGCTTATCGCACTATTTGTATCGTTCTGCTTTCACAGCAGCATTTTAATAAACAATACATAGCTCTCATCTATTATTGCATTCATTTTTTATGTAAATATGTTCAATTATGACATTATGCAACCGTACACTTTGGTACAGCCAATACACCAGGGGCTTAAGTACCCCAGAATATGGTGTGAGAAGTCCAAACACTCTAACGAGTGCGGCACCCCAAACTTATAGCATTATATGCATCGGCTCCGAATCATGTCTTGGGTCAATAGTTGGGTTTGCCCGCCTCCCATGTTTTGGTACCTTACGTTCCGTTATATCGTCTAAGGTAGCGCTGGGAGAACTACTGCGATTGTGCCCCAGTTGAGCTGGGTTAAGCACCTCAGTAGAGAAAGCTAAATATGACCATCATGATAGGGCGAGAGCCGGTCGCTGTTCGAGAGGTTTTCGAGCCCCTAAAGACTCATGCCGCTTAGAGCGAGGAGCTGGCTTTGTCCGGCCTAGGCGTGGATAGCGCCCCGAACTCGGTCTTCTGAATACTAGGGGCTTCGCGAAATTTAAAATTATAGAATTCTATGGCTAAGTGAGAGTGATAAAGCATTATAGTCCGATTGCCTTGTTCATTGTGCTAAGCGCCTCCCTCGGAGGACCCAAGAATGGGAACAAGAGCGCTCAGGTTTATACCAAACACCCGAGCACTCGTGGCATGGGGGTAGAAGCCGACGACTCGCATCTCTCAGATTTAATAAACGGCCGCACATAAGGTAGTATTTTAAATTCAAAAAAGTGTTGCTTAGCGCATATGAACAAGTTTTCAGCGCACTTGATAACACGAGCGAGTTTACTCAAAAATTACATCCTTGGAACACTCATTCGCCACAAGGCAGGCACCCTTCAGGACGCCCTCATAATACAACTCAGGCTTGCGATGCTCCTTCCCCTCCGGTGGCCCATATATCACCAGCTTCTCACCATCCATCTTGCCCCAGTGTACTTTAACACGGGCAAGGGCCCTACGTGCGCCTTCGATGCGTACGGAGCGCTTGATGATTTCAAGCCATGGACAGGCATCCACCAGCCGCCTCACCAGCCCAAAGTAGCTCCCAGGCAGGACCTCCCCAGGCCATAGCCGGCCTATAAGGCCCTTCATGGCCTATTTGGCTACCTTATGGAGCTCGACCAGCTGCTTCAGCTGGTCGCAAAAGGGCACCGGGTGTCCGGCCTCAACATACTGGGACCAGAACACCTTCTCCGTCGAGCTCCCTTTCTTGACTCGGTAGAATGCGGCAGCGTCGGACACACTGCGGGGCAGACCTGCGAATGCTCCTAGAGAGCTCCGGACTCGGGTAAGTAACAAGTAATTCACTTTCACGTGCTTGCTTTGCATAAAGAATGCCTTACCCGCCTCTATCTTCTTCATCGCCTCAATTTCCTGGAGGGCTTTTTGGGCTTCGGCCTTGGCAGATTGGCGCTCTCAAGGGCCGAGGCAAGCTCGGACTCTCGAGTCTTTGAGTCAAGCTCCAAACTCTCGTGTTTTTTCACAAGAGCGTGGAGCTCTTGCCGCACCTCCTCCGCCCGCGCCTCCTGCTTTTCTCGCTCGGTGCGCTCCACGGCTGCATTGTCTTTGGCCTTGGACAACGCTTCCTTCAGGGTCGCCACCTTGGTTGTGGCCCCTGTAACACTCACGTTGGTCCTGTCACTATTTGCAACCAGATATTTTTATATACTTACATAAGGTACTACTTACCTTCCTTGTCCTGGAGCTACTTCTTGGCAAGGCCTAGCTCGTTCTCGGACCGCTCGAGGCTCTGCTTCAATGCATCGACCTCCGCAGTCAGTGCGGCAGAGGTCTGTAGCGCAGCCTGCATTCCCATATTGACATACTTATGTTAGACTCCTGGGTATATCTTTTTAGATCCTCAGTCCGGCTTTTCTTTCCGAACACCAAACTGAGCATCAGGGGCTACTGTCTATGCGGTAATATTTTTACATGTCTTAAATACATACCTCAAAACCTATTAGAAGGCTGGCACAGGCTTCTGTCAGCCCGCTCTTGGCGGACTGAACCTTCTGGATCACCGCACTCATAATAGTGCGGTGCTCCTCGTCGATGGAGGCGCCTTTAAGCACCTCCAGCAAATTATCCGGTGCCTCCAGTTGGACGGAGGTCACCGGCGTCGTAGTCTTGCCGTTCTTACGAGGGGGCCGCCTGCCGGACTCTGGAACCACTAAAGGTTCCGGTGCGGTGTCCGGCCCCGCGCCGGACTTAGAGCCCCTTGGGGTTTTATCCCCTTGGCGCCTGGAGTCCGGGAGGTCGCCTTGCGGCACCTCCAGGACCACCTCCTCCTGGTCTGGTCCCTTTTGGGACTCCACCTCGGCATCGTCCGTAGGGCGAGGGGAGGTAGCAGTCGGGAGTGAAAGGCTATTCACATCCGACGAATCCAGGGAGCCGCTCAACGAAGAGTCGAGCCTGGCCTTAGGTGGACTGCATGATTATATTCGGCGTCAGAAGATACTGTGCAATAAAGGAACGCCATGAGTTGTTCTGGTATCCGGATACTTACGATTTTGCCATGGGCTTGGCCCTAGATGGCCACTCCTCTTCGCCGTTGTCGGTGTTGGTGGAGTAGTCCGGAGGAAGGGTCTTTCCCTTCTTGGACCCTTCGCCCCCCTAGTTGGGGCGGCCTTCCTTTTCTTTCCTCCCCCCGTTGGAGGGGGAGAGGCTTCTTCTTCCTCCTCCTCGTCTTCGGGGAAGGAGTGCGCTTCGGAGTCTTTGGGCGATGAATCCGACACCTCCTGGCGCCAGGAACTCTTTCGAGTTCCCGTGGCCTTCTTCTTGGCCTTCTTCTCCAACACCACGTGAGGTGCCGGAACCAGCAGCTTCGCCAGGCGGGCATCTGCTGGGCCTTCGGGCAAAGGAGCCGGACAGTCGATCTGTCCGGACGTCTTTTGCCAGTCCTGTCAAAGGAAAGGGAGCTTAGATCCCACATAGAGTCAAACTATGAAAAACAAGTATCATGTAAAGGACAAAACAAGCTTACCGCGCTGGCTTGGCGCTTTGCGCAGAATCCACGATTCTCGGTAATGGGAGGGGGAACCTCGGAGCCCTTGAATAGCACCTTCCAGGCACCCTCGTGCATTGTGTCAAAGAGCCTGGACAAAGTTTGGTGCTGGGTCGGGTCGAACTCCCACAAGTTAAAAGCCCGTCGTTGACACGGGAGGATCCGGCGGAAGAGCATGACCTGGACTACGTTGAAAAGTTTAACCTTCTTGTCCACCAGGTTTTGGACGCAGGTTTGGAGTCCGGTCACCTCTTCCGAATTACCCCATGACAGGCCCGTCTCTTTCCAGGAGGTGAGCCATGTGAGGATGCCATATTGGAATTCGGGGGCCGCTGCCCATTCAGGGTCACGCGGCTCGGTGATGTAGAACCACCCCGATTGCCACCCTTTGATGGTTTCCACAAAGGAGCCCTCGAGCCATGTGACGTTGGGCATCTTGCCCACCATGGCGCCTCCGCACTCCGCTTGACGGCCGCCCACTACCTTCGGCTTGACATTGAAGGTCTTCAGCCATAAGCCGAAGTGGGGCTTGATGCGGAGGAAGACCTCGCACACGACGATAAACGCCGAGATGTTGAGGATGAAGTTCAGGGCCAGATCGTGGAAATCCAGGCCGTGCTAGAACATGAGCCCTCAGACAAATGGGTGGAGTGGGAAGCCCAGTCCGCGGAGGAAATGGGGGAGGAACACCACCCTCTCATGGGGCCTGGGGGTGGGGATGAGCTGCCCCTCGTCTGGAAGCCGGTGCGCAATGTTGTTGGACAAGTATCCGGCCTTCCTCAACTTTTTGATCTGCCCCTCCGTGACGGAGGAGGCCATCCACCTGCCTCCCGCTCCGGACATGGCTGGAGAAGGTTGAGGTGGGAAGTGCGGACTTGGGCGCTGGAGCTCGAGTGCGCGGAAATGGAGAAGCGAAGGAGGAAGAAGGCGTAGATGGGAAGGGTGGATCCTTATCCCCTTATATGGGCGGACGAAACTATGTACCCCCACCAGCCAGGTAAAACTCGCTTGGCTCCCAAGCACCATGATTAATGGCACGGTTGGGTTACCCACACCCGTATTAATGAGAATCCCGGAATAAGGAGACACGATCTCTGCTTCGACAAGACGTGCCAAGGAAACCACCTCGCTAAACGCGCTGAGGTGGGATAGTAAAACAATTCGAATAAAGGCTTGGCCGTGGCATGATGTCACGCTGCGGAATACGTCAGCAGATTAGATTTGTACAAATATTATTCTCTCTACGGTGGTATGTGGAACTTATTTTGCAGAGCCGGACACTATCCTTGTGTTCAAAATCTTCTATGAAGTATTCGGAGGAGGAACCCACCTTGCAATGTCGAAGACAATCTGCGCGCCGGACTCGTTGTCATTGAAGCCTGGTTCAGGGGCTACTGAGGGAGTCCCGGATTAGGGGGTGTCCGGATAGCCGGACTATAAGCTTTGGCCGGACTCCTGGACTATGAAGATACAAGATTGAAGACTTCGTCCTGTGTCCGGATGGGACTTTCCTTGGCGTGGAAGGCAAGCTTGGCGATACAAATATGTAGATCTCCTCCCATTGTAACTGATTCTGTGTAACCCTAGCCCTCTCCGATGTCTATATAAACCGGAGGGTTTTAGTCCGTAGGACGAACAACAATCATACCATAGGCTAGCTTCTAGGGTTTAGCCTCTCTGATCTCGTGGTAGATCTACTCTTGTACTACCCATATCATCAATATTAATCAAGCAGGAGTGGGGTTTTACCTCCATCGAGAGGGCCCGAACCTGGGTAAAAACATTGTGTCCCTTGTCTCCTATTACCATCCGCCTAGACGCACAGTTCGGGACCCCCTACCCGAGATCCGCCGGTTTTGACACCGACAGTACTCCAGTGTTCCCTTGAATTCTGGAGCCTTCTTTCCTGCTTTGACGTAGTTATTCCATACAGTTTTCTTGTGGTTGTTGAATGCAATTGCCATCTTCCTAAGAGCAGAATCCTTGACTTTCTCCACATCTGCAGCTGTGAAATGATCTGGTAGGGTGAAATGTTCCATGAGATTTTCCTAAAGCACAGTTTTTCCTCTGTCGTCGACAAAAGTAAGATCTGGACGGGGCTTTGATGGTTGTTTCCTTCACAAGAACTCCGCACTGATGAAGGAACTTGTTCGCAATGTTCTTAGGTGCTATTGGTTCACCATTAGTTTTGATGGCATCGATGTTGTACTTTACACCCTCCTTCAACTTTTTGCCCGGGCCTCGCACTCTACCTGTAGAAGATTTGCTCGATCCAGAGGGCTGAAAGAAGAAAGATCAATTCATTAATATAGCTTCAAATCATTTAAAACATGTGAGATCACCAGATGCCTGCTTATATAAATATACCTCGCCGGTCTCTGTTATTTCAAGATCAACATTTTCTTCGCCAATTTCAAGATCAACATTTTCTTCGCAATGATCATAATCATAGTCGTCTTCCATGACTTCATCAATTCGGTCATCGCGATCGAATATCATCTCATCATCACCCTCCCCGGTATTGTTTAGATATTGGGTGTTGGGGAACGTAGTAATTTCAAAAAAAATCCTACGTACACGCAAGATCATGGTGATGGCATAGCAACGAGAGGGGAGAGTGTTGTCCACGTACCCTCGTAGACCGTAAGCGGAAGCGTTATGACAACGCGGTTGATGTAGTCGTACGTCTTCACAATCCGACCGATCCAACTACCGAACGTACGACACCTCCGAGTTCAGCACACGTTCAGCTCGATGACGATCCCCGGGCTCCGATCTAGCAAAGCTTCGGGGATGAGTTCCATCAGCACGACGGCGTGGTGACGATGACGATGCTCTACCGGCGCAGGGCTTCGCCTAAACTCCGCAACGATATGACCGAGCTGGAATATGGTGGAAGGGGGCACCGCACACGGCTAAGGAACGATCCGTAGATCAACTTTTGTGTCTATGGGGTGCCCCCTACCCCCATATATAAAGGAGCAAGGGGGGAGGCCAGCCGGCCCCTTGGGCGCTCCAAGGGAGGAGGAATCCTCCTCCTAGTAGGAGTAGGACTCCTCCTTTCCTACTCCTACTAGGAGGAGAAAGGAAGGGGGAGAGGGGGAAGGAAAGGGGGGGGGGGCGCCGCCCCCCCCCCCTCCTAGTCCAATTCGGACCAGAGGGGGGAGGGGGCGCGCGTGGCCGCCCCTCTCTCCTTTCCCCTAAGGCCCATAAGGCCCAATACACTCCTGGGGGGTTCCGGTAACCCCCCCGGCACTCCGGTTTTCTCCGAAATCACCCGGAACACTTCCGGTGTCCGAATATAGTCGTCCAATATATCAATCTTTATGTCTCGACCATTTCGAGACTCCTTGTCATGTCCGTGATCACATCCGGGACTCCAAACAAACTTCGGTACATCAAAACTTATAAACTCATAATAAAACTGTCATCGTAACGTTAAGCGTGCGGACCCTACGGGTTCGAGAACTATGTAGACATGACCTAGAACCATTCTCGGTCAATAACCAATAGCGGGACCTGGATGCCCATATTGGTTCCTACATATTGTACGAAGATCTTTATCGGTCAAACCGCATAACAACATACGTTGTTCCCTTTGTCATCGGTATGTTACTTGCCCAAGATTTGATCGTCGGTATCCAATACCTAGTTCAATCTCGTTACCGGCAAGTCTCTTTACTTGTTCCGTAATGCATCATCCCGTAACCAACTCATTTGGTCACATTGCTTGCAAGGCTTATAATGATGTGCATTACCGAGAGGGCCCAGAGATACCTCTCCGACAATCAGAGTGACAAAACCTAATCTCGAAATACGCCAACTCAACATGTACCTTCGGAGACACCTCTAGTACTCCTTTATAATCACCCAGTTACGTTGTGACGTTTGGTAGTACCCAAAGTGTTCCTCTGGTAAACGGGAGTTGCATAATTCTCATAGTTACAGGAACATGTATAAGTCATGAAGAAAGCAATAGCAGTATACTAAACGATCAAGTGCTAGGCTAACGGAATGGGTCATGTCAATCACATCATTCTTCTAATGATGTGATCCCATTAATCAAATGACAACACATGTCTATGGTTAGGAAACATAACCATATTTGATTAATGAGCTAGTCAAGTAGAGGCATACTAGTGACTATATGTTTGTCTATGTATTCACACATGTATCATGTTTCCGGTTAATACAATTCTAGCATGAATAATAAACATTTATCATGATATGAGGAAATAAATAATAACTTTATTATTGCCTCTAGGGCATATTTCTTTCAGTCTCCCACTTGCACTAGAGTCAATAATCTAGATTACATAGTAATGATTCTAACACCCATGGAGTCTTGGTGTTGATCATGTTTTGCTCGTGAGAGAGGCTTAGTCAACAGGTCTGCAACATTCAGATCCGTATGTATTTTGCAAATCTCTATGTCTCCCACTTGGACTTGGTCCCGAATGGAATTGAAGCGTCTCTTGATGTGCTTGGTCCTCTTGTGAAATCTGGATTCCTTTGCCAAAGCAATTGCACCAGTATTGTCACAGAAGATCTTCATTGGTCCCGATGCACTAGGTATGACACCTAGATCGGAAATGAACTCCTTCATCCAGACTCCTTCATTTTCTGCTTCATAAGCAGCTATGTACTCCGCTTCACATGTAGATCCCGCCACGACGCTTTGTTTAGAACTGCACCAACTTACAGCTCCCACTCACTTTCTTGTAAATACAGGCTTCTCCAAAAGTCTGTATAAAACCATATGCTTTGATCACACTATCAAAATGTTTATTCCAACTCTGAGATGCTTGCACCAGTCCATAAATGGATCGCTGGAGCTTGCACACTTTGTTAGCACCTTTTGGATCAACAAAACCTTCTGGTTGCATCATATACAACTCTTCTTCCAGAAATCCATTCAAGAATGCAGTTTTGACATCCATTTGCCAAATCATGAAATGCAGCAATAGCTAACATGATTCAGACAGACTTAAGCATCGCTACGGGTGAGAAAGTCTCATCGTAGTCAACCCCTTGAACTTGTCGAAAACCTTTCGCAACAAGTCGAGCTTTATAGACAGTTACATTACCATCAGCGTCAGTCTTCTTCTTAAAGATCCATTTATTCTCAATGGCTTGCCGATCATCGGGCAAGTCAACCAAAGTCCATACTTTGTTTTCATACATGGATCCCATCTCAGATTTCATGGCCTCTAGCCATTTTGCGGAATCTGGGCTCATCATCGCTTCCTCATAGTTCGTAGGTTCATCATGGTCAAGTAACATGACTTCCAGAATAGGATTACCGTACCACTCTGGTGCGGATCTTACTCTGGTAGACCTACGAGGTTCAGTAGAAACTTGATCTGAAGTTTCATGATCAATATCATTAGCTTCCTCACTAGTTGGTGTAGTTGTCACAGGAACCGGTTCTTGTGATGAACTACTTTCCAACAATGGAGTAGATACAGTTATCTCATCAAGTTCTACTTTCCTCCCACTCACTTCTTTCGAGAGAAACTCCTTCTCTAGAAAGGATCCAATTTTAGCAACGAAAATCTTGCCCTCAGATCTGTGATAGAAGGTGTACCCAATAGTCTCTTTTGGGTATCCTATGAAGACACATTTCTCCGATTTAGGTTCGAGCTTATCTAGTTGAAGTTTCTTCACATAAGCATCGCAGCCCCAAACTTTAAGGAACGACAACTTTGGTTTCTTGCCAAACCACAGTTCATAAGGCGTCGTTTCAACGGATTTTGATGGTGCCCTATTTAACGTGAATGCGGCCGTCTCTAAAGCATAACCCCAAAACAATAGCGGTAAATCAGTAAGAGACATCATAGATCGCACCATATCAAGTAAAGTACGATTACGACGTTCGGACACACCATTTCGTTGTGGTGTTCCAGGTGGCGTGAGTTGCGAAACTATTCCACATTGTTTCAAGTGTAGGCCAAACTCATAACTCAAATACTCTCCTCCACGATCAGATCGTAGAAACTTTATTTTCTTGTTACGATGATTTTCCACTTCACTCTGAAATTCTTTGAACTTTTCAAATGTTTCAGACTTGTGTTTCATCAAGTAGATATACCCATATCTGCTCAAATCATCTGTGAAGGTGAGAAAATAACGATACCCGCCGCGAGCCTCAACATTCATTGGGCCACAAACATATGTATGATTTCCAACAAATCAGTTGCTCGCTCCATAGTTCCGGAGAACGGCGTTTTAGTCATCTTGCCCATTAGGCACGGTTCGCAAGTACCAAGTGATTCATAATCAAGTGATTCCAAAAGTCCATCAGTATGGAGTTTCTTCATGCGCTTTACACCGATATGACCCAAACGGCAGTGCCACAAATAAGTTGCACTATCATTATCAACTCTGCATCTTTTGGTTTCAACACTATGAATATGTGTATCACTACTATCGAGATTTAATAAAAATAGACCACTCTTCAAGGGTGCATGACCATAAAAGATATTACTCATATAAATAGAACAACCATTATTCTCTGATTTAAATGAATAACCGTCTCGCATCAAACAAGATCCAGATATAATGTTCATGCTCAACGCTGGCACCAAATAACAATTATTCAGGTCTAAAACTAATCCCGAAGGTAGATGTAGAGGTAGCGTGCCGACCGCGATCACATCGACTTTGGAACCGTTTCCCACGCGCATCGTCACCTCGTCCTTGGCCAGTGCTCGCTTATTCCGTAGTCCCTGTTTTGAGTTGCAAATATTAGCAACAGAACCAGTATCAAATACCTAGGTGCTACTGCGAGCATTAGTAAGGTACACATCAATAACATGTATATCACATATACCTTTGTTCACTTTGCCATCCTTCTTATCCGCCAAATACTTGGGGCAGTTCCGCTTCCAGTGTCCAGTCTGCTTGCAGTAGAAGCACTCAGTTTCAGGCTTAGGTCCGGACTTGGGTTTCTTCTCTTGAGCAGCAACTTGCTTGCCGTTCTTTTTAAAGTTCCCCTTCTTCTTCCCTTTGCCCTTTTTCTTGAAACTGGTGGTCTTGTTAACCATCAACACTTGATGCTCCTTCTTGATTTCTACCTCCGCAGCCTTTAGCATTGCGAAGAGCTCGGGAATAGTCTTGTTCATCCCTTGCATATTGTAGTTCATCACGAAGCTCTTGTAGCTTGGTGGCAGTGATTGGAGAATTCTGTCAATGACACTATCATCAGGAAGATTAACTCTCAGTTGAATCAAGTGATTATTATACCCAGACATTTTGAGTATGTGTTCACTGACCGAACTGTTCTCCTCCATCTTGCAGCTATAGAACTTATTGGAGACTTCATATCTCTCAATCCGGGCATTTGCTTGAAATATTAACTTCAACTCCTGAAACATCTCATATGCTCCATGACGTTCAAAACGTCGTTGAAGACCCGGTTCTAAGCCGTAAAGCATGGCACACTGAACTATCGAGTAGTCATCAGCTTTGCTCTGCCAGACGTTCTTAACGTCGTCAGTTGCATCAGCAGCAGGCCTGGCACCCAGCGGTACTTCCAAGACGTAACTTTTCTGTGCAGCAATGAGGATAATCCTCAGGTTACGGACCCAGTCCGTGTAATTGCTACCATCATCTTTCAACTTTGCTTTCTCAAGGAACGCATTAAAATTCAACGGAACAACAGCACGAGCCATCTATCTACAAACAAACATAGACAAGCAAAATACTATCAGGTACTAAGTTCATGATAAATTTAAGTTCAATTAATCATATTACTTAAGAACTCCCACTTAGACAGACATCTCTCTAGTCATCTAAGTGATCACGTGATCCAAATCAACAAAACCATGTCCGATCATCACGTGAGATGGAGTAGTTTCAATGGTGAACATCACTATGTTGATCATATCTACTATATGATCCACATTCGACCTTTCGGTCTCCGTGTTCCGAGGCCATATCTGTATATGCTAGGCTCGTCAAGTATGACCTGAGTATTCCGTGTGTGCAACTGTTTTGCACCCGTTGTATTTGAACGTAGAGCCTATCACACCCGATCATCACGTGGTGTCTCAGCACGAAGAACTTTCGCAACGGTGCATACTCAGGGAGAACACTTCTTGATTATTAAGTGAGAGATCATCTTAAAATGCTACCGTCAATCAAAGCAAGATAAGATGCATAAAGGATAAACATCACATGCAATCAATATAAGTGATATGATATGGCCATCATCATCTTGTGCTTGTGATCTCCATCTTCGAAGCACCGTCGTGATCACCATCGTCACCGGCGCGACACCTTGATCTCCATCGTAGCATCATTGTCGTTACGCCATCTATTGCTTCTACGACTATCGCTACCGCTTAGAGATAAAGTAAAGCAATTACAGGGCGTTTGCATTTCATACAATAAAGCGACAACCATATGGCTCCTGCCAGTTGCCGATAACTTCGGTTACAAAACATGATCATCTCATACAATAAAATATAGCATCACGTCTTGACCATATCACATCACAACATGCCCTGCAAAAACAAGTTAGACGTCCTCTACTTTGTTGTTGCAAATTTTACGTGGCTGCTACGGGCTTAGCAAGAACCGTTCTTACCTACGCATCAAAACCACAACGATAGTTCGTCAAGTTAGTGCTGTTTTAACCTTCGCAAGGACCGGGCGTAGCCACACTCGATTCAGCTAAAGTGAGAGAGACAGACACCCGCCAGCCACCTTTAAGCACGAGTGCTCGTAACGGTGAAACCAGTCTCGCGTAAGCGTACACGTAATGTCGGTCCGGGCCGCTTCATCTCACAATACCGCCGAACCAAAGTATGACATGCTGGTAAGTAGTATGACTTGTATCGCCCACAACTCACTTGTGTTCTACTCGTGCATATAACATCAACGCATAAAACCTGGCTCGGATGCCACTGTTGGGGAACGTAGTAATTTCAAAAAAATCCTACGTACACGCAAGATCATGGTGATGGCATAGCAACGAGAGTCGAGAGGGGAGAGTGTTGTCCACGTACCCTCGTAGACCGTAAGCGGAAGCGTTATGACAACGCGGTTGATGTAGTCGTACGTCTTCACGATCCGACCGATCCAAGTACCGAACGTACGGCACCTCCGAGTTCAGCACACGTTCAGCTCGATGACGATCCCCGGGCTCCGATCCAGCAAAGCTTCGGGGATGAGTTCCGTCAGCACGACGGCGTGGTGACGATGATGATGCTCTACCGGCGCAGGGCTTTGCCTAAACTCCGCGATGATATGACCGAGGTGGAATATGGTGGAAGGGGCACCGCACACGGCTAAGGAACGATCTGTAGATCAACTTGTGTGTCTATGGGGTGCCCCCTGCCCCCGTATATAAAGGAGCAAGGGGGGAGGCTGGTCGGCCCCTTGGGCGCGCCAAGGGAGGAGGAATCCTCCTCCTAGTAGGAGTAGGACTCCTCCTTTCCTACTCCTACTAGGAGGGGAAAGGAAGCGGGAGAGGGGGAAGGAAAGGGGGGGCGCCGGCCCCCCCTCCTAGTCCAATTCGGACCAGAGGGGGGAGGGGGCGCGCGGCCCATGCTGGCCGCCCCTCTCTCCTTTCCCCTAAGGCCCATAAGGCCCAATACTCTCCCGGGAGGGTCCGGTAACCCCCCCGGCACTCCGGTTTTCTCTGAAATCACCCGGAACACTTCCGGTGTCCGAATATAGTCATCCAATATATCAATCTTTATGTCTCGACCATTTTGAGACTCCTCGTCATGTCCGTGATCACATCCGGGACTCCGAACAAACTTCGGTATATCAAAACTTATAAACTCATAATAAAACTGTCATCGTAACGTTAAGCGTGCGGACCCTACGGGTTCGAGAACTATGTAGACATGACCTAGAACCATTCTCGGTCAATAACCAATAGCGGGACCTAGATGCCCATATTGGTTCCTACATATTCTACGAAGATCTTTATCGATCAAACCGCATAACAACATACGTTGTTCCCTTTGTCATCGGTATGTTACTTGCCCGAGATTTGATCGTCGGTATCCAATACCTAGTTCAATCTCGTTACCGGCAAGTCTCTTTACTCGTTCCGTAATGCATCATCCCGTAACCAACTCATTTGGTCACATTGCTTGCAAGGCTTATAATGATGTGCATTACCGAGAGGGCCCAGAGATACCTCTCCGACAATCGGAGTGACAAAACCTAATCTCGAAATACGCCAACTCAACATGTACCTTCGGAGACACCTGTAGTACTCCTTTATAATCACCCAGTTACGTTGTGACGTTTGGTAGTACCCAAAGTGTTCCTCTGGTAAACGGGAGTTGCATAATTCTCATAGTTACAGGAACATGTATAAGTCATGAAGAAAGCAATAGCAGTATACTAAACGATCAAGTGCTAGGCTAACGGAATGGGTCATGTCAATCACATCATTCTCCTAATGATGTGATCCCATTAATCAAATGACAACACATGTCTATGGTTAGGAAACATAACCATCTTTGATTAATGAGCTAGCCAAGTAGAGGCATACTAGTGACTATATGTTTCACTATGTATTCACACATGTATCATGTTTCCGGTTAATACAATTCTAGCATGAATAATAAACATTTATCATGATATGAGGAAATAAATAATAACTTTATTATTGCCTCTAGGGCATATTTCCTTCATTGGGAGCCACCATCTTCTTCATTTTGATCATCTGGCCCGCGAGGGGATCGTATGATCTCGAACAGGGCCTCTTCTCCCTCTCTGCCGGTATTGTCCGCCATAGCTTTTATTTAACTAATCCAGAAGAAATATAAAACAATTTAGTATTCAAATTACAATGCATGCATGCAATCAATAAAGAAATCCTGAATCATAGTACATAATATGCATTGTCTCGAATAATATATAATCTCGAATACATCATCTTGTATATTATATATCGGATACATCACTAGCGAGCTAGCTAATAAAGATCGAATACTACAGAATAATCTAGGCCACTCACGGTTCCTGAGGCGCGGGCGGTGGACACCCAAAGAGAAGGAACCATCACAGGATCATAGCTCCGGTCATCTCCCCAAAGACCCTGCCAAGTATTGGAGAACTTGACGTCCATAACAGCCATGTAGCGACGGACGTGCTCGTCCTCCTCCCTGACACGGCGACGCATCACCTCCGGCGGGGCCGGCTCCCTCCGCACCGAAAGTGCCCCACGGGAACGCCACCAAAGGAGCTCATGGTCGACGACGGGACCCGGGTTCCTCACCAAGCGGCAAGCCCCTGAAGGTAGTACCTCCCAGTGCCAGCCCGGCGGAGCCCAATCCCGGACATGGGTCCTCTGAAGCAGGACGTCGTCGCGAACGGGTTGACGGTGAGGATGCGGGCCGGGCATCGTCGAGAACAAATACTATACACCGCAAAAGTAACAATTTTTAAATGATTGGATTGTGATTTCTTATATGCAAATTCTAAATTTCTATAACTAAAATTATAAGAAACTAAAAACTAACATTTCTATAACATTTCTAACATTTCTATAACAATTTGAAATTAATCTAATTCATCTAGCTAAAACTAACATTTCTAAAATTTCTAACATTTCTATATACTATTTGACATTAATCTAATCTAATTAATTAATTCATCTAAAACATTTGTATAAAAAACAGAAAAAACAGAAGAAAAAAAACTAAAAACTAAAAACAGAAAAAATTTCTAACAATTTCGTGTGTGTGTGTGCACGCGCGCGTGCGCGTGTGCACCTACGGCGCCAGCGGAGCGGCGGCTTCCATTGGAGGGAGGAGAGGGGCCGGGGAGAGGGGCTCACAGCGCGGGCGACGGCGACAGCGAGGCGACGGGACGGCGAGGCAGAGGAGAAGACGAGGACGGTGACGGGGGCGGCGGCAATGGCGACGGACGACAACGGGGACAGCGACGGGGGCGGCGGCGATGGGGCAGAGGAGAAGAAGCAGAGGAAGAATGAACTGACGATTTTTTTTGAAGTGTTTTCTTATATAGAACCTAACTTTAGTATCGGTTGGAGCCACTAACCAGACTAAAGGTTTGTTTTGGCCAGGCGAAGCGGCAGGAAGCGCACCCCCTTTAGTACCAGGTGGTGGCTACAACCGGTACTAAATCCCCCCCCCCCTAGTACTGGTTGGATCCACGACCCGGTGCTAAAGGGGGTGCGCTAGCACAGGTGCGGTGCGGGCAAGTTTAGTCCCACCTCGCTAGCCGAGGGGCGCCAGCACCTGTTTAAAAGCCCCGGTGCGGCTGCTCTCTCGAACTCCTCTCTATAGTAGGCTTCTGGGCCTAACTCTGCTCTTTGTCCTGTGGGCCTACTAGGCCTTGCGGGCCTGCATCCTGGCCCAACTACAGGTTGGTTACTAGTCGTATGCAGGCCGCTGTGGCCCAGTAGGTGGGCTTTTTTTATTTAGTTTTTTCTCAAAAAATAGTTTTTTTTCTTTTCTACTTTATTTATTTTCATTTATTTATTTCTGGATATTTTTCTTTAATTCAAAATTTGAATTATTTGACAAATTAATTTGTAGACAAAGTGCATCCAGTTTTTGCACATAAAATTTCTTCGGTTTCAAATGCCAAAACACATAAGTACCCTAACTATTACAAAGATTCCCTCCGGTTTGTTCGAAGCGGCACTTTCACAATATATAAGTCCGGAAAGTCACTACAGAAAAGAAAGTGATGACGGCGGAGGCTATCACATCCCAGAGTGGGATCTTTGGGTGTGAAACTTTTTCTTCGCGTGTGTCCCTTTGCGTCGTAACCATGGACAATCTTCATCATTTAACTGGATGCTCGGATCAATATTCACTGTGAATGGAGCAATTTCATCAAACTTTTCATAATCTTCTAACATGTCTGTCTTGTCATCCACTCCCATGATGTTTCTTTTACCTAAAAGATTTATGTGGTGCTTTGGCTCATCGTATGATGCATTCACTTCCTTATCTTTTCTTTTTCTCGGACTGGTAGACATGTCTTTCACATAGAAAACATGTGCCACATCATTGGCTAGGACGAATGGTTCGTCTGCATACGCAAGATTGTTGAGATCCACTGTTGTCATTTCGTACTGCGGGTCTTCTGTTACCCTGCCTCGTGTCATATTGACCCATTTGCACCGAAACAAAGGGACCTTCAAACCACCTCCATAGTTAAGTTCCCATATGTGCTCTATGTAATCATAATATGTTTCCTTTCCCGTGTTGGTTGTTGCATCAAAGCGGACACCACTATTTTGGTTCGTGCTCTTCTTATCTTGGGCGATCGTGTAAAATGTATTCCATTTATCTCATACCCTTTGAAAGTCATTATATTCGAAGATGGTAACTGGGACAACAAGTACATGTCATCTTCAATATCGCCATGATGCATGGCACGTGTCTGCAACCAACCGGTGAAAGTCCTCGTTTGTTCACGTGTAATCCAGTCATCAGACTGCTCCGGGTGTTTGGAGTGTATAAAAATTCTTGTGTTCCTCCATATACGGAGCCACCAAGGCGGAATTCTGTAGAACTGTGTAGTGTGCTTCAGCAAGAGAATGCCCGTCCATACATATTATTTGATTCCCTCCTAGCGTGCCTTTTCCATCTAGTCTGCCCTTATGCCACGATTTAGGAACACCAATCAGCTTAAGGTCAGGAATAAAGTCAATACAAAACTCAATGACCTCCTCATTTTCATGGCCCTTCGAGATGCTTCCTTCTGGCATAGCACGGTTATGAACATATTTCTTTAGGACTCCCATGAACCTCTCAAAGGGGAACATATTGTGTAGAAATACAGGACCCAAAATGTCAATATCTTCGCATAGGTGAACTAGGACGTGCGTCATGATGTTGAAGAAGGATGGTGGGAACACCAACTCAAAACTGACAAGACATTGCACCAAATCATTCTGTAACCTTGGTATGATTTCTGGATCGATTACCTTCTGAGAGATTGCATTGAGGAATGCACATAGCTTCACAATGGCTAATCAAACATTTTCCGGTAGAAGCCCCCTCAATGCAACCAGAAGTAGTTGCGTCATAATCACGTGGCAGTCATGAGACTTTAGGTTCTGGAACTTTTTCTCTGCCATATTTATTATTCCCTTTATATTCGATGAGAAGCTAGACAGTACCTTCATACTGAGCAGGCATTCAAAAAAGATTTCCTTCTCTTCTTTGGTAAGAGCGTAGCTGGCATGACCCTGATTATGTCGTCTTTTCCGTGCATACGTTACTGGTCCTCCCGTGCCTCCGGCGTATCTTTTGTCTTCCCATACACGCCCAAGAAGCCAAGAAGGGTCACGCAAAGATTCTTCGTCACGTGCATCACGTCGATTGCGGAGCGGATCTCTAGGTCTTTCCAATAGGGCAGGTCCCAAAATATAGATTTCTTCTTCCACATGGGTGCGCATCCGTAAGCGTCCTTCGGAACAGGTTGTCCGCCAGGACCCTTTCCAAAGATTACCTTCAGATCCTTGACCATATCACGTACATCAGCACCAGTACGGTGGCGAGGCTTCGTCCGGTGATCCGCCTCACCTTTGAAATGCTTGCCTTTCTTTCTTACGGGATGCCTGTTCGGAAGAAATCGACGGTGTCCCAGGTACACATTCTTCCTACAACTATCCAAATATATACTATCGGTATCATTCAAATAGTGCATCCATCCGCGGTATCCCTTGTTTGTCTGTCCTTAAAGGTTATTGAGAGCAGGCCAATCATTGATGGTCACGAACAACAACGCCTTTAGGTCAAATTCTTCCTGATTGTGCTCATCCCATGCACGTACAACTTTTCCATTCCACAGATGTAATAGTTCTTCAACTAATGGCCTTAGGTACACATCAATGTCGTTGACGGGTTGCTTAGGGCCTTGGATGAGCAGTGGCATCATAATGAACTTCCGCTTCATGCACAACCAAGGAGGAAGGTTATACAAACATAGAGTCACAGGCCAGGTGCTATGGTTGCTACTCTGCTCCCCAAAAGGATTAATGCCATCTGCGCTTAGACCAAACCATACGTTCCTTGGGTCACCTGCAAACTCCTCCATGTACTTTCTCTTGATTTTTCTCCACCGCGACCCGTCAGCGGGTACTCTCAACTTTCCGTCTTTCTTATGGTCTTCTCCGTGCCATCGCATTGCCTTGGCATGCTCTTTGTTTTGGAACAAACATTTCAACCGTGGTATTATAGGAGCATACCACATCACCTTCGCAGGAATCTTCTTCCTGGGATGCTCGCCCTCGACATCACTAGGGTCATCGCGGCTGATCTTATAGCGCAATGCACCACATACCGGGCATGCGTTCAAATCATCATACTCACCGCGGTAGAGGCTGCAGTCATTAGGGCATGCATGTATCTTCTGCACCTCTAACCCAAGAGGGCAGACAACCTTCTTTGCTTCATACGTACTCTCGAGAAATTTGTTGTCCTTTGGAAGCATATTCTTTATCATTACCAGCAACTTTCCAAATCCCTTGTCAGATACACCATTCTCTGCCTTCCATTGCAGCAATTCCAGTGTGGTGCCCAGCTTTTTCTTGTCACCTTCGCAATTCGGGTACAACAATTTCTTGTGATCCTCTAACATGCGCTGCAACTTCTTCTTCTCCCTTTTACTTGTGCAGTTTCTCTTTGCATCGGCAATGGCCCGACCTAGATCATCAGCGGGCTCATCTGATGCCTCTTCTTCAGCCTCTTCTCGTATTGCCGGCTCAACTTCTTCTCGCATTGTTGTATCATCATATTCAGGAAACCCACAGCCAGGATAGCTATCGTCGTCCTCTTCTTCTTCATTGTCTTCCATCATAACTCCTCTTTCTCCGTGCTTGGTCCAAACATTATAGCGGGGCATGAAACCGGACTCAAACAGGTGGACGTGAATGATTCTTGAGCTAGAGTAATTGTGATCATTCTTACAGCCAGCACATGGACAAGGCATAAAACCATCCGCCCACTTGTTTGCGTGAGCCGCAATCAGAAAAGTATGCACGCCATCAATGAACTGGGGAGAGCATCGGTCATCGTACATCCATTGCCGGCTCATCTTCATTACACACCACCGAATAGACCAAATTAATACAAGTTCATACATAAAGTTCATACAACACTTAAATGCAACATACAAATAACTCTCTAGCTAAAGCATTTAAATGCAACAACAAATACGATCAAGATCGCAACTAAGGTAACAATTGATCCAACAGCATAATGATACCAAGCCTCACTATCAATGGCATATTTTCTAATCTTTCTAATCTTCAACCGCATTTTCTCCATCTTGATCTTGTGATCATCAACGACATCAGCAACATGCAACTCCAATTCCATCTTCTCCCCCTCAATTCTTTTCAATTTTCTTTCAAATACTCGTTTTCTCTTTCAACTAAATTTAACCTCTCGACAATAGGGTCGGTTGGAATTTCCAGTTCACATACCTCCTAGATAAAAATATCTATGTCAACTTGATGGGCATAATTTGTCATAAACATGAAATGCAACAAATAGTTTTAAAAGAGAATATACCAATCTAAATCATAACACGAATGAGGGCCGATGGGGAGGGATGTCAAAACCATGGCACTATGTATAACAAACAATGTACGGGTAAGATAATTATACAAGTAACTATATATCTAAATCACACAAACATGATTTTTATATATATAGAAGATAGGAACAAGAGGCTCACCACAAGGTGGTGCCGGCGACGGGTCGGTGCAGACGATCGACGGTGGTTACGACGGAGACGCGAAGGCACTAAATAAACCACACCTACATAAAGATTTATTTTAAGCTCAAATTGCATATAAATCAAATAAACTACCACATATAATTCCTCCCAAATTACTAAAAACCCACAAATTAATCACTACATAAAGCATTGCAAGAGCTAATCTAGCAATGAGAGATGAAAGGACAAAGTTACTAACCTTTGTGATCACTTGAATGGATGGGGGCCTTCAAATCTTGACCAAATTTGGGCAAAATGTGTGATGAGCTTGAGGGGAAGAGGGGAAGAACAGATAGGAGAGAGGAAAGGGGGAAGAACCCAGCGAGCTGGACGAAGGGTTTATATGTAGGATGACCTTTAGTACCGGTTCGTGGCATGAACCGGTACTAAAGGTGCTGGAGGGGCCCCAGTCTGACAACATCCTGCCACCATGCTCTTTAGTACCGGTTCGTGGCATGAACCGGTGCTAAAGGTTCGCCATGAACCAGTACTACTGACAGCGGCCCGCCTAGCCGTTGGAACCGGCACTAATGGTCACATTAGTGCCGGCTCAGTTTCAAATCGGGACTAATGAGCTGCACATTAGACCCCTTTCTAATAGTGGCTTTTGGTGATTCTTTCGCCTTGATGTCGCCCAGGAGGATTGGGAGCTCTCGCCAGATGAGAAAGACTTGAGGGCAAAGCTAAAGAGGAGAGTGGTCAGTCTGGCGGTCCTTGAAAGAGCAAGGAGAAAGCAGTGCTTGAGGATCTCCAACCTCAAGGAGGGAGACGCCAACACGAAGTTTTTTCATCGGAGGGTGAATGCGCGCCGGAGAAAGAACCACATCCATAGAATCAAGCACAACAGTGGTTGGGTCACCGGGCATGAGCAGAAAGAGGCCTTGATGCATGAGCATTTCACCGGCATCATGGGCCGTGGGACTTCCCACCCCGTGGACTTCAACTAGGAGGCACTTGACTTCGGTGACCACGACCTCTCCGACCTTGACAGCCTCATCACCGAGGAGGAAGAGAGAGCCGCCATCAACGAGATGCCCAACGACAAAGCTCCCAGCCCAGACGGTTTCACTCGAACTTTCTTCAAGAAATGTTGGCCCACTATCAAGTCTGACTTCATGCTGGCCATTCATTCGTTCAACAATTTGCATTCGGCTAACCTCCACTGGCTCAACTCCGTGAACATCGTGCTTCTCCCCAAAAAAGAGGGGGCAGAGGAGATCACCGATTACAGGCCTATAAGCCTCATCCACGCCATTCCCAAGATCATCGCGAAGGTCCTTGCTTTGAGGCTTAGACCTCACATGCACGCCCTCATCTCCAACGCTCAGAGCGCTTTCATCAAAAGGAGATTCATCCATGACAACTTTATGTATGTCAAGAGCCTTGCCCGCCGAATCCATAAAAGCAAAACTCCGGCCCTGTTATTCAAGCTTGACATCCGCAAGGCATTCGATTCGGTCAAATGGGAGTACATCATTGACCTTCTGCAGCGGAGGGGATTTCCTCCGCGCTTTAGGGAGTGGATAACCGCCTTGCTCCGTTCTTCCTCCTCGCGGATGCTTCTCAACGGGGTCCCAGGTCCTATTATCAGGCACGACCGTGGCTTTCGGCAGGGAGACCCGATCTCGCCATTGCTCTTCGTCCTTGCCATCGACCCATTGCAACAAATCCTCGACCTCGCAACCAGGCGTGGGCTGTTACACAAGCTTAGAGGGCGCGGTGCCATGCTCCGCACATCCCTATATGTCGACGACGCTGCGGTCTTCATGGCCCCTATTAAGGAAGATATCGGCAACTTTGCTCAGATCCTCAACTGCTTTGGCAAGGTCACTGGCCTTTGCACTAACTTTCAGAAAATCTCGGTCATCCCAATCCGGTGTGGTGGCACCAATTTGGACCATATCCTTGCAGTCTTGCCAGCCTCCCGAGCTTCTTTCCCCATCACGTACTTGGGGTTGCCTTTGTCGGTTCAGCAGCTGAGGCGCGTCGACTTCAAATTTCTTGAGGACAAGGTGGCGGCCAGGCTGGTGCCATGGGACGATGAGAATATCACCGCCATTGGGAGAGGGGCGCTTGTCAAGTCTGTGCTTACCTCTCAGGTCATTTACCACATCATCGCCCTTAGGCCTCCCACGAGCACCCTGCTGAACATCGCAAAGTTGGAAAGGGCTTTCCTATGGGCGAGCACCAATAAGACAACTGGGGCCAAGTGTAAGGTTAATTGGAGCTCTGTCTGTCGGCCAACCGACCTAGGAGGGCTTGGCATCCTGGACCTGGCAAAGTTTTCGAGAGCCCTTCGGCTTAGATGGTTGTGGTTCGAGTGGACTGAGCCTTCCAAGCCATGGATTGGAATGGACAACCCCTGTGATGAGCTTGACCGAGACCTCTTCTATGCCTCTACACGCATCACCATTGGCAACGGGACATGTGCCAAATTTTGGGACTCACCTTGGGTTAATGGCGAGAAGCCTTCCAGCATAGCACCTCTCATCTTCGAGGCTTCCACCAGGAAGAATTGGAAGGTCCGGGAGGCCATGCATGCAGACGTGTGGTTGTCCAAAATCAAGCTCCCCATCAACTGGACAAATGGGCCATATTCGGCAGCTCGTTACTCTTTGGGCTCGGTTGAGGGCCATCACCCTTGTGGCGGACGCCGTTGACACCATCTCTTGGAAACACACCAACAGCGGAATCTACTCCGCCACCTCCGTGTACAATGCGCAACTACTTGGGACTGTCAGCTCGCCCTTGGGCTCCGCCGTTTGGAAGTCTGCCCC
>NC_041389.1:449558273-449563207 GCF_002162155.2 Triticum dicoccoides | reverse complement strand
AGATAGATTGGAGAGGAGAGGGTGGTCGAACTGCGGCCTCTGCCCTCTCTGCAAGCAGACAATGGAAACGGTGGGCCACCTTTTCTATATGTGTCGCTACTCCGTTAGGCTTTGGGGCATGATCAAGGATTGGCTCAGGCTAGACTACCTCGACATCTCATCCTGGGCAGCAATGCATTCCATCAAGACTGGTGGCTTGGCATGTCAACCATCAACATGCCCAACCGGAAAGCAATGGATTCTCTTGCTATGCTGACATGCTGGACCATTTGGTGCGAGAGAAATGCGAGGGTCTTTCGTCACAAGTCCACACTTTCGTCTTTGTTGCTTTCAAAGATTCAGAGTGACGCCAAACTTTGGGTTATTGCGGGCGCAAAGCGCTTGGGCCAGATCATGCCGGGAGAGTAGTGGCCGTGTAGTATTTTTTTCCGCTTTTCTTGTAAAAGCAACTCTAAACTTCTTCTTAATTAATGGATGACGCAAAGCTTTTGCCTTCGTTTTAAAAAAAAATATGTGCGGTGCGGGAATAGGTGCAGCAGAATTCGTCCCTACCATATGTGCATACGTGGATCGTCGCTTCGCTTCACGCTTGGCCCGTCAATCCATCCATCCATCGCCTGTTTGCATTTACTCGCTGGACGTGGATGCTGGAACAGACCGAGCAGGAGACGAGGAGTCTGATATGGAGTACAGTACTACCACCTTTCTTATAGCGCCACGAGATTTTGCAGGCACAGTGTACACATCCGTATCCCTGAAGCAGCGAGCGTCCCTCGATCGATTGATTATCATACAATAACTATCTGACGACGACTACCTCTTGGCTAACCTCTCGGGTGATCGTCAAGGCACCAAACAAACAAACAGTTTGATACTGCATGCTCAGCCAAGTCCAAGTGCCCGGCCCACGATGCAAAACCCGGGACCCTGACAGTGTAGTACTGTATACTATAGTAGAGTACTAGCAGGCATTATTTTTTGTGCTGCACTAATCTGGCCCAGGAATTCAGCGACGATCGGTGCGTTGTCCCTCGCTGTAGATGCAGAGCTCTTCGTGCTCAGCCCGGCCCGGTCCACGGCGACTACTCTGATCGATCGCCGATCGTCGCCCGCACCCACCCGGCCACGTACGGCGGCACATGTACGTCCGGCAAGACGATCTTTTTCTCCGTAGAAAGAAAGAGGCGGCTGGTACGCTCGTCCGTTGCCCCACGACGCATCGTAGACGGCCGGACACGGATGGACGAGCAGAGGACGTACGTAGGCAGTACGCTGCTTCGTTGGCTGTAGGATGTAGAGCATCTATCTAAATCTAGCTTAGTTTAGTGAGGCTTATTTGCCTCGCCTTGCGCCCGATTGGGTGGTCTCGGTCTCCCTCCCCGGCCTCGGTTGCGTCGCCAATTTGGCCGGAGAAGCCAAATTCATGGATCGATGCCTACCCGTCAGTTCCATTCCATGTCCCATTAACTTAGCCGGAGAAGAAGTACGTACGTATGCGCTCCATCTCTCGCCTGTACGTGTGGTGTGGACTTGCACGACGCCACGACGTGGACTCCAACAAATGGAGTAGGTGAAAGGGACACCTTTTTTTTGGGTGAAATCATTGTAGTATTAGTCAGCTCATAAAGTCTGTACGATCAGCAACAGCTTGCTCTGGTTAACCCTTCACTCTCCCATCTAGGGTTTCCTTGCCTCTCGCCGGCGCCGCCGGTCCGCCTCATGGAGGTATGTTGGATCCCGGACCATACCGGCGGGAGGGCTTCATTTTTAGATGTTTTCTGAATTTTGTTAGGATTTGTGTCATGTTCAAGAAGATGAAGCGGCGGCGGCTTCTTGAAGATGGAATAAGGTCCTCTCCGCCTAGCCACCGTCCTTGTGATGTTTCAACCATCGTTTGAAGGCGTGTGGAGGTTTGTCTCCGGCGGATCTCGTGGGATTCGGTTGGCGTTTGTCTTCGGTGGATCCGACTGAATCCGGTCTTTGTTCGTCTACGTTTGTGTGTCTGCATGTTGGATCCTTCCGGTCTATGCATCTCTTCATCGGCGGCAGTTACTGTTCTGGGCCTTGGCACGACGACTTTTCGACTGTCTACTACAACAATGTTTGCCCGGCTCTGACAAGGGAGAGGCGATGACGACGGCACGCCTTCGGCTCGCTCCAGTGCTTATAGTCCTCACTAGGTGATCTACGGACCTGGATGTAAATTTTACTTCTAGTGTTCTTTGTACTACCTTGACAGTTTGATGAATAAATCGAAAGTTTTCTCGAAAAAAAAACAAAAGGTTGCTCTAATGAATCTGCTGGGCTACAACCAACCCAAGTCATAGTTCTGCCCTCCATTCTAGCATACTTAATTAGCTAAGTTATCACTAACTTTATTAGTACAGTATGACTAGCACACATGCCCATGGGTTGCAATGGAAGATAAAAAATAATATACAAACCTCTAATGAGTGTTGCAACGGAAGATAAAAAATAACAAACACCTCTAGCGTCTGTTGCAATGGGAGATAAAAAATAGCGCACACCTCTAACGTAATAAGCAAGCTCAAGACCCTCCACATGTCCATGCCATCTACTTTAACATGTCGAACAATGGATCGACTCAGGGTAGAGTTTTCATGATGCCCATGCCTACCTATGGGTCGTCGTACAGACCGTTGATCATAGAGGTCAAGACGTTGTACTTGCACCCATGCCTTTTGGCAACACCTCCTTTTTCCGCATTGACCTCGGGCAAAAGGCCCTATGATCAATGAAAAAAAATAATCTAAAGAAGGCTTTAATTTTCAATTTTTTTCCTCTTCAAACCTTGTAGTATATGATGTCGTGGTCCTGCTAATACGTGGGCACACCAAGGTGTAAAAAATGCATATGAGCAAAAACTGCTCCATTATCATGCTTGGTTTTTTTTCTTACGAAATCCTACTAATGACTTTGGACTCTGAAAGTACTCTGAAAGATTCCCATTCCGCTCTTTCAAAATTTATTTACTCTAGCCCTCATACACTAAAAGAGAAATCTATGAAAATGGAGCCGTGGGCACACCGAGATGTAAAAAGATGCATATGAGCTGCTCCATTAGCGCGCTTGCTTTTTCTCTTAGAGAATCCGAATAATGACTTTGGACTTCTAAAGGATTAATTGTGTTGGTTTTCACTGGACTTTGGTACTTATTCATGCGCATCAAGCTCCTTTATCTTTGGAATTTTTAAGTACGCCTGGCTCCTTTATCTTTGGTACTTAATTCGTGCATGCTTGCATTTCCTCTGGCTAGGCTCAGGCTCCCTCGTTTGGCCATGCATGTAGTATGCGGTAGGCACCCAGGCTCTTTTTTCTTTGGTATTTAATTTAAATGCGCCTCTTTAGTTTGGTTGGTCGTGCATGCATGCATGCTTGCGTTTTAAAAAATAAAAAAGTTCACATCTATTATCAAAGTTTATTGGAAATACAAAGCACAGCCGGCCCGACCTTAGCTCCGGCACCACCCTTGCTCCAATGCCGTATTGAGCCCTCAGCGCTACTAGCACCGTCATAACACTCTTCCCCTCCATTCTCGCCAGCCCGGACGCCGCCGCGGCACGCTCCGACTACTCTCGCACTGCACCTTACCCATAACACTCTTCCCCTCCATTCTCACCGGCACGGACGCCGCCGCGGCATGCTCCGACTACTCTCGGTCTGCACCTTACCCTTCATGTGATCAACACATTGTCCGACCAGTTTTTGGTGATTGTTTCGTAGGCAAAACGATGATTTCGGATGCTTCGTCGAATGAGTATGGACCGACGGAGCTTGATGAATTGATTTAGAAGAAGTTCTTCGATTCGTCAGACTTGGATGAAGAAGTCGAGACGATGATGGTGACGAGCATCCAACAGAAAATGGACGGGGAGGTTTGAACACATTCTTAACTTCAAGGGCTCGATCACTGGATCGTCGCCCGCACCCACCCGGCCACGTACGGCGGGCACACGTACGCCACGGGAGTGCGCGAGGCAATCTTTTTCTCCGTAGAAAGAGGCGGCTGGTAGGCTCGTCGAGTAATGCTACACATACATAGGTTTATATGGGTTTTACAAACAGATGGGTTGTGATTGGAGGATAAGGGGAGGAGGGACCCATACCATAAAAATTAAGAGGAGAGTGGTTAGTTAGAAAGAAAAAAGCCTAGCCAGCGTATAATTGCATGTAACTCTCTGTATTTTTAGCATTAATGAGGCTCGTCCGTTGCTACACCACGGCCTGACACCACGGATGGAAGAGCAGAGGACGTACCCCGGTACGCTTGCTTCTTCGTTGGCTGTAGGCGGTAGCAACTGCGTGCCACACACGTTCTTCGCTACGTACGTACTCCGGAATCCACCAATCATACATCGACAATACAGTCCGTATCTCCAGGAATGGACCGGCCGGGTCCCCGAGGGCGACTACTCGATCGCTCCATCATCAACGCCCTCCACGGCCGCTCTCGTGTCGTGTGTACGTACGTCAAGGAACCGACCGACGGTTTTTCTCCGTGGACCCAGTGAGGCTGCCGATGATTGATCGGTAATGTATGTACATGTAGTACTATGACACTGCGTCTGCATGCCTGCGCTGGGCTGGTTCAAGGACGATAATGGTCGAGGCTTATCCATCCATCCTGGGCAAAATTTCGTGTTTTGACCCTTTTTGAAAAGTATTTCAGGATCTGACCCCTGTTTGAAATTTTTTCGAGATTTGATCATTTTGCCTACCGTCAGGGCCTCTGGCGGTAGGGTTGGATAGCCTACCGCCACGGCCCATGGCAATAGGAAACTTATCCACGTCAGCGCGCGGAGACGGCGCCGTCCCCCTCCGTCGCACCCTACCGCCAGGGCCCTGGCGGTAGGGTCCGGGCAGTTATTTGCCCCGGAGCCCCCGCGCCCCTTTCCTTCTCCCCACCCCCCCCC